>NW_009258727.1:5479129-5495485 GCF_000687185.1 Egretta garzetta | reverse complement strand
GCCCCAGCGCCCAGCTCGGCGGGTGATGCAAGACCACTAATAAAGGCCGGGCCCCCTTCTCCTCTCGTTCTGTTTCTGGTCTTGGCCTCGGTGTGTTTATTGAAACAGGGCTCGCGGGAGTGTTGTCAGGGGGGAAAGGGCAGGGGCGTTGAACGGGCCTGAGTACTTGCGGTACTTACTACGGGGGTTAATAAATGTAGAGAACTGGAAATGAGGAATGGGGTGATGCAAGACCACTAATAAAGGCCGGGCCCCCTTCTCCTCTCGTTCTGTTTCTGGTCTTGGCCTCGGTGTGTTTATTGAAACAGGGCTCGCGGGAGTGTTGTCAGGGGGGAAAGGGCAGGGGCGTTGAACGGGCCTGAGTACTTGCGGTACTTACTACGGGGGTTAATAAATGTAGAGAACTGGAAATGAGGAATGAAAAACCAGCACGTGATCACATAGAATTTTTTTCCCTTTCGAGTACTACTTGCTTCATTTTGGTTGGTGATGGTAAACTGTGAGCCTTGCTTCTAAAATGCGTGATGATCTCTAGTGTCCTAAGGCTTAGCCATCAGGTGCTTCAGGAGAGAGTGTGTGGTGTTGGGATTCAAATAAACCTTTATTTAAAAGTTTATATGAGTTCTGAATGTAGATTTTGTTGTTGGGTTTAATATACTAACATTTGTGTAGACCCTTTTAAATCTTCAGGCCTTTTAAAAGAATCGACTGTGAAATAGTACTATTGAAATGGAACTGTTTTAATCTTCAGTTTTGCAGAGAAGAGATCTGATAGTCAAGCTTAGTTATTTTCTTGAGGATAGACTTAACCTGAGTCTAGTCAGCGAGTAGAAAAAATAATAGGAATTCTAGAGAAGATGCAACAAGGGTTATGTATGTCCACGTGGTAGGTTGCAGAGATAAATATTTGGTAGGAAAAAACCCAAACCAACTGTCAGTTCAGGTGCAAGCTGGCTTTCATCTGAAGACCACGTTAATTGTGTCAGTGAGGTTCTGAGTCTAAGTAAACACACAATGCTTTTCAGCAGACACCGTAATAAAATAATGTCCTTTGGATCTGACTTGCTTCTGGCTATGACAGACTAAACTTGCATCATCCTGGAATTAGGTGTGTAGATATTTGGAGGAACTCTCTTCCCATTTATATGGGAACACTGACCAACTCTGAACTAGAGCTTTTATGCATTGTATAAATCAGTTTAATTGTTAGACCCGTTCAGTTTTCTCTAAAAGCTGGCTTGGCCTTTGGAAGAGGTGAGATTGCTAGCTCCACTGAATCAGAGAGAAGGTAGGAAATGGTCAAATGACAATATCTTGTTCTGGCAGTTCCGTGCTTATGGAGCTTTCTTTGAAGCTAAACCTGGAGTAATACTTAATAGGCTTTCTGTTTTTAAAATCAAGAGGAGCACACACTGCTCTTTTTCACCCCTTTGTTTTCTTCTTGTTCCTTCCTTTCTGCAACTGACATGTATGTGTTTGAAATATATCAGTGTGTTTCTCCTCCCAGTAACCTGTCTAACCTGAGTTTCTTTTATCTTTCCTAGTAGGTAATGTCTCATACATTGCTGGTCATTTTTGTTATCCTCCACTGCATCCTTCTAAACTGGTCTGTGTCTTTCCAGAGGCAGTGCACAACAAAGGCAACGGTACTCTAATGGAGTCTTTTAATACTGACTAGTAGAAGGACAACTTGGTATATTTTAAGGCCTCACTCTTGCCTTTAAATATTAATGTTTCCTGTTTTTCCATGTTTCCAGCATGACAACTGACATGATGGTTGTCACTTGCTGTAGTCTGTAGATGGGTTTCTGCAGAACTGCAACTAGCATGTTGTTTCTTGGCATCCTTTGTTTTTGCGGTTTCTTACTTTGCTTTAATGTAATATATTTTATTGTCCATGTTGGATATGGTTCTTTCAAGATAATTGTAATTTGGCCCCTAAAATAGTTGCAGTCCTTTGCATCTCAGTATCATTTACAGATTTAGTAAGTGTAGTCTTAATTCTATTGTCAGGAAGAACATTTAGAGTTGAAAAATCTTTTTTTACAGAGTTAGTAGAAAATTCATCCCTCGTAAAGTACCAGTGGGTATTTCTGGAGGTTCTTGTTAAACTAAAACTCTTTCTCTGAAAAAAGTTACTTATCAATACTGAGCTGAGCTCAGGCAGGTCCATGTTCTTCCTGTGTGTTTCATTCCTCTTTTCTTACGTAGTCATAGGAGTGGCTGTTGGGCTGGGGAGGTGGTTGGGGGGAGGAGAGGCACATGTTGTCTTTCACTGGATAGGTATAACAGTGTTTATTTGGAAGCTGTTAAAACTGTGGTGAATTCTAGCTCATATTAGTGTTTTGAGTACTGAACAGGTTTCTTTCTCCCCTTGCAAAATTTGCTGGAAGTCCTCATTACTCAAAATGACAGCTTAATGTTTTCCTGGTAAACTGGTTTCAGTAACAATTGTTGAAGTTGGTGTTGAGCACTTTCCAAACTATGCATTTTTTTAAACTGTATAATGCTTCAATGTTTGGAGAAAGAAGTAAAAACAAAATTTACTCTCTAGTTTAGACAAACTTATCTAATTAAAAGCAGTTTAACAAATGACCTATAATTTGTAGTTGGAAGTTTGTTAGAAATCTGATAGCTGACGTCTGAACTAAGAACACAAGGGTTGGACCCACAAACAAGGGTTGGACACACAAACAGCCTTAGAGACATTAGGCTCCTAAATCCTGAATTGTAATCCTCAGAATCTCTGTTGTCATGTCACGCTGTAGCTCTGTTTTCAAACAAAATGTTTGTCTAGTGTCTCTCTCCTGTAGCAGCCAGTAGCAGGTGCTTAGACAATGTACTGAAAAAAGATTGGAAAACAAATGCAGTGATGCTTCGGCTTTCATATTCCTTTTTCAGTAGCCAGTAATTTAAATAACTGATGATCTGCCTTTAAGCTGTTGAGGCAGTAACTACCTAGGTGTTTGACTTCCATTAATTCATCTAATTCTTTTTTGAGCATGTTTGAACTTCTATTCTTTTTGGCATCTTGTGGCAATGTATTCCCAGATTTAATTATGTTCTACATAGGAAAGGCATTCCTTTTGGTATTGGTTTTGCCCTAATACTCAGTTTTATAATGTACCTTCTTATTCTTATATTATGAGCAATAGTCAGTGATTCTGTATTTACCCATTCTTGGTTTTTAAACACTTCATCGCATCACAGAAATGAGCAATTTAATGTTTTCGCAAGTGCAGTCCCTATGGGGATCTACAGTCAGGGTATTCTTTATGCTCATCTCTCTGAGGAATTTGATTGCCTTTCACAAAGCAGTGCAAGTACATTCATGTATTGGGTTTAGGAGTTAACTTTCATCCTAGCCGTAGTGCTTTAGATTTGTGGCTAAAACAGTGTTGATAACACACCAATGTTTTGGCTGTTGCTGAGCGGTGCTTGTGTAGCATCAAGGCTTTCTTTTTCTCACCCTGCCTGCCTAGGGAGTAGGCTGGAGGTGGGCAAGGGGTTGGGTGGGGACACAGCTGGGACAGCTGACCTGAATTGGCTGAGGGGATAGTCCATGCTGTGTGTCGTCATGCTGAGAAATAAAAACTGAGGTAGAGGAAGAAGGTGGGGGTTTTTTGCTTCCAAGGTGTCTGTTGTTTGGAGACTGGTGGGGCGTTGGTCAGCCTGTGGGATGTGATGAGTGCTTTCCTCTCCTTCGCTTGTGGGATTTTTTTCCTTTCCTTCCTCTGTTAAACTGTATCTCAACCTGTAAGTTTTCTTACTTCTGTTCTTCCTATTTTCTCCCCTGACCTACTGTGATGGGGGGTGAGCAACCAGCTGTGTGGCTGTTTGGCTGCTGGCCAGGGTCAACCCACCCCAGCTCTTTTGAACAGACACCTAAAAACATGATTGAAGGAAGAAGTAGCAGCGCACGCTGGTTCTGTAGTAACAGTGCACTCTGAATTAACCAGTGGTGTGAAAGATCCCTATGCCCTGTGTTCCTTTGCAGTTATTCTAGTCGTTTAGTATAGAATATTCCTCTTGAAGTTGTACACAACTTTGTATAGTTTATTGAAAATCCGTTAGGCTAGGGAGAAACCAAGAAAGACTTAATTACGCTACAGTGGCTGTGCTGGACGTTTACCAGTTTGTCCTTGCTGAAAGGGCAGTTGGTGTTTTCAGTGGTTTATTCAGTACATTAACATGTAGACTAGAGTTTGGTGGCCAGCCTCTAGCTGAGCACATCTCTCTGAGATGCAAAGGAAAACTTGTGTTCTTTTTCCGGCTTGTTAAATCTTGTTGATGCTAGAGAAGAATATCTTTAACAGGAAGGTGGAGAATGTTTTATCTAACTGATATTTTAGGGAGGGAAAACTTGCTAGCTCTCCCTTTCCGTTGTATGCTGAGTTTAAGATTGTAGTTTAAGGATATGGATTATAAACCTCCCTAGAATTTCCCATCATTTGTTCTATGGCATATATTTACTCTGAGTCATCTGTTACTCTTGCTTGCCCAAAGGCATGTTGGAAGTTTAGCCTGAAAAATAAACTGAATCTGATATTACAGGCCTGAATCTTAATCATAAGCTGGTGATGCAGTAAGAGTAGATGATCATGGAATGATGGGTTGGTGATTGAAGCATTTATTGGGTGATTTGTGGAGTAAACTTCAGTTTTCCAGTTGTAAATTGGATTCTGAGGAAGTTGTGAGAATAAGTAGGTGACTTTGTACAGTAGTGACGTACTTGCATGCGTTGAAATATTGCTTAAAACATAGGCAGAAACATATCTATATTGGCCACTCCTTTATTTGAAGCTGGTGAAGACTGCTGAACTGAGTTGCTTGGTGAGTCTGTATTTGGAAACTGGATTCCGATTAATGTGTTCGAGAAATGTGAAGGCATTATTCTTAGCTGCTGCTCTAAGGGGGAGCAATTTGTCCTCTCCTTGAAAGATTAGAGAAGAGTAAAAGGGATCTCTGAAAGTCCTCTTTTCCACTTCTTTCAAGAAATTTATTGTTTGTGGTGAGTTGACCCTGGCCAGCATCCAAGCACCCACCCAGCCTCTCGCTCACTCCCTTCTGCTGTGAGACGGGGAGAAAATAGGAGATGTATAACAGTTGTTTGGGAAGACAAACACCATAAGCATGCATGTTGTCCCCCCTCTTTGCTTCTCCTTTCCCTGAGTTTCTGTTGCTGATCATGACATCATATGGTATAGAGCTGTGTTGCCTCTGAAGCATGAATATAAATCAAATGCTTGGTTATATAATTTTCTCGTTAGTGTGGCATTTTTGTTTATGGGGAGTCTTTAAAAGTTGATTCTATAAATCTGAACAGTTTGTATATCTGCCGTGCTAAATACTTGTGATGCATGTTCAAAGGCTTTTAATTGTTAAATAGGAGAATCTTGGCAATGTGCGTATTTCTTAGCTTACAGTACAATTTTTCTAAAATATGTTTTAAGAACTTTTAAATATATTCTAACAGAATATGACTAAATTTGTAGAAATGTAGCCATTCAAAAAATTGCATAACTGGAAAAAATCCTGCTTCAACTTCCTCAGATCGTTAGAGACATAACAGCTCTACTTTCCTTATCATTATATCAGCCAAGAATAGTAACATTATGCCTCAGTTTTTGTTCTCCTCTCCACTTTCTCATGGAATACGCACACGTTTCTGATATTTACAGGCTTTGTGAAAAGACAGTTAGGGGTCTCCTCGCTGTACGAAACCATACAGGTGTCTTTCTCAAAGTATCCTCTTGCATATATTGCCAGCACTATAGGCGGTCAGCCCAGGAAGGGTGGGCAGCAGCTGTTAGTTTTGATTCTAGTTTGTGCTCATTGTGATGTTACAGGAATGCAGCACTACTATTTTTTTTTTTTTTGTAAGTTCTAATTCTAAACTGTAATAATAATAAATTATCAACTAGGAAGCTGTTATTTGCTGATCATCAAATAGCTGATGGGCTCTTTGAAGTGCCTGTGTGGCATGTGAGCTCTGAAGAGAAGACAAGTGACTCTGTCTCTAATAATATTACCTTATGGGACTATGTGTCTGTTCAGTAGTTGAGTGTTGTTTAAATGTATTTTTAATTAACTTTTTTTTTTTCTTGGTAGAAGGGCCTCCCTTAAAAGGAAGTATGCACGTTTTCAGCATACAGGAGTATACTTAAAAAGGTGCTCCTTGCATATTTTTTTTTCAGAAATTTTTAGGCTGAAATTTTGGCTGTTTTTTTTTCCCTACATCCTACCAACGTTAAATCACAGATTAGAATAATTTATACTTAAGCCAAATTGGAAGTGGACGGTTGTCTGCCTTAAGACAGCTTCTGGTATGTCTGTTACAACCTTGGGTTCCTTCACAGTTCTCTTTGCAGGAGAGGAGTAGTATTGCCTCCAGGCAGCAGGAGGAAGGTCTGGAGAGGGAGGTGCCCCCAAAGGTACCTGGAAGGCTGGGGTGGTTTGGACTGTGCTTTCAGCTCTTCCTCAACTGGAAAAGTTTGTCTTGATAGGTTGATTTTTGGGTAATCTGTATGCATCTTCCCTGCACTTTGGTATTTGACCACGTTGCGTCAAACAGCGAGCTCTATTTTGAATGTGCCTCTGTTTGCTTTTCTGATAGGAAATACAAACTTTCACTTTTTTTAACTCCTGAGCTGGACTGAACCTTCAGGGTGCTGTGATGTGGATCCAGTGAGGGGTTCATTCATGTGGACTTACCTTTGGAAAAGTATTTAAATAAGCTGACAGAGACTTTTAGGAGGAATGTTAGAAAGACTTGAGGGATAACATAGTGCTATCAAATAAATAGTTGTCTTATGGAAGGCATTGGTCATTGGTAGAGATGATCAATAAGTCATCTCACTTAGAACACTAGCTAGAAGCCGCTTTGAAAGAGAAGGCGTGTCAGGATTTCTTGTTAGCTGTTTTATGCAGTAAGCAGGAATAAGCTATACAGTAGTAGATACCCCCTCAAAATGCCAGAGTGTGGTCAGAAAACAAAATTGGTAGAATTTGTCTGTTTTACATCGTGTAGATCTGTATGCTTTGTGTGTGCCTTACAGTTTGGGGATTTGGGAAAAGTATCGTAGTTATTTTGTGTTCCTAGAGAGTTTTGTTAAAAAGCATGAAGTTCTGTGTATTCTTAAGTCATGATGTTTCTTAGGAAGTCAGGAGTTACTGGGGGCTGATCTTTGGCAGTTTGGTACTGCCACACCGGTGAGAAAAGCTGATGGAGACTTTTGGGAATAATGTTAGAAAGATTGAAGAATACCGTAGTGCTAAAATCTATGCAGACTCAGCAAAGTTTAAAAATGTGTGTTTAATGTATTGATACAGGACTTAAATGGAGCAGCCTAGTAACTAATATTTAGGGGGTGCTTATCTGTGGCATCTTATTAGTGTCATCTTAGTATATTCAGAATTAAAACACTTTTTGGATAGATGAATTTTGGATAAAATGCACAGCTTTCAGCTCCCAATTGCTGTGTGCTATCGGGAAGATATTTATGATATCTTTGCAATGGAGTATGCCCATGATCCTAATGTCCTGATGAGAGTTTTCATTGATGTTAGTCAGAAGGCTTGCCCTACTTAACTAATCCCAGTTGTCTTGGGTGTTCATGGATGTTACTAACTAGAGTTTTCATCAAACTCTGTCATGACTTTCTGACTCCTTCCCTACTCAAAAACTATGGCAAGTTTCAAATAAAGTACTAAATGGTAGAAAAAAGAGTAAGGACATTTATTAGAAAATATTATAAACATTAATATGAAAATTAAATGAATGCAGTAAACATAAATGTTGCTAAATATAGCAAACTCTTAAAATTACACAATACATTTGCATTATTTTAAGGAAATTGATGTGTTTATGTGGACAGTGACAACTGGTTATTCTTACTTCTGTGTAATGGGTAATTTTCTACATATGTCTGTATTATTTATTGTAACCATTGATAAAAATTCTGACTCACGAAAGTTGCTGGGAAGAGGATGATTTTATTTATAGCTGATAGTTTTTTGGGATAATTTTTCATTTAGTGATAACCACAGTTGGCCAGAACCCTTGTTTCTTTAGAAGGGCAGTTCCAGATTTTTAGTATGTGAGAATTAAATTTGTTTTCTTGGATGTTACTAGAAGCACTGTGGAATCTACATCATCTTGTATTTGCAGGACTGAATATTTTAGTGTTGTAAGAGTGGAGATGGAAGGGAGGGAGCATTGGAGAGGAGAAAAAATTAAGCATATTTTGTTTCTTGACTACAGTTTTCAATCAAGTTCACTGATAATGAACAGAAGCTGTATGGTATCTTTACTATTTCTTTAGCATCTGCTGAAGATTTATTATTGAAATGAAGTTACGTTTGAGCCCCTCTCTTAAGCAAACTCATGCTGGTCAAGCTTGATTTGAAATATAAAAAAAAATAGCTAGTTATTTCCTTCTATGGAGAATTCCAAAGCATAATTAAATTAATGAATAAGGTGTACCTACCATGAACAGTACGATTTAGGTATCCTAATTGTATTAATTGGATACACAGTTTGCTATTTTGCACTTTCAGGTGCATCTGTTAAATATATGTCTCCTTTTGGTCTGACTCATTTTGTGCTGCTGAAGAAGCTGGAAGGTAAAGTAGGATTGCTTTCCTTCTGGTAGTCCCATTTCTCTTGAAGAGTCCTTTGGACTTTGTTTTCTTCTGTGTACCAAACATAAGAAACATTTCTCAAAAGAAAATACAAAGCAGAACCTGATCTTAGTTGTACACCAAGCTTGTGAGCTTGTAATCTATATTGTAATGTAATTTATCTTGTCTTTTGAAAGCTAATTATTCAGTTAACTTTACTTGCTTCTGAGCTTTGGATGTCCCAACAGTAAGCTTCTATTATATGCATTGATATTTCAGTTAATTAAAGATACTTTGTATTATCCAAAAGTGACTTCCTTATTATGGCTTTATTATTTAGAAAAAAGTTAATAAAAATAAGTCAAGTAAAATTGTTGCCCTGCCAAAGTAGAGGTTTATTAACTTCAATGGTATTAATCTGCTCATGGGATGTTACTAGCTAATTTCAAAAAGACTTTTGGATTTTCATCTTATGTCATAGTTGTCTATGTCCAGCCACAGCTGTTTGTTATTAATAAGAGATGTACCTGACTGCACACTGAAGGTGATACTGTTCTTGATAATTCCTTGCATTAATCTGCCTTGGTGGCATAAAGGTGCTCACAAAGGTTTGTATAGATAGTATTTAAAAAAATCTTTCTAGAAGAGCTGCAATATAATAATTTTTACCCTTGCTCAATTAAGCTATACTTAAATTCTTCTTGTATAATACCATTAGCTATATCTTTGCAATAATGTTTTTCAATATGATTGTTTTCTAGTTCTTACCTTTTCTTCTTGGGTTGCTGAAGCATTTTGACATGTAGACACATATAGTCTCTCCCTTTATGAAATGTAAGGTCAGTTCACCCTCCCAGATAAATTTCAGTAATATTTTGAAGTTCAGTGTTACAGGAGACCACCTCCTGCTGTTCTGAAAGGGCTAATGTACCTGTAAACTGTTCTCCTGGGAGAAGGCGAGGGGGGTGGATGACCAAGAAGCAGCTCCCTGGCATGGTTTAGAAGCAGTACTAGAATAGGAAAGCTTGTTTTGATAATCTTTTCTTGTGGCCACCTTCAGACCTTCTGTGGTCTTTGGTATGATAATCAACCATGGAAGTACAATTAAGCCCCCTTGGTGGCAAGATTCTCAGTCTTCTCAAAACCAAAAGAGAAGCATACCAGAGATGGGAAAGCAGATGAATACTTGTTGAGAACTACAAGGGCGTTGCCAGGGTGTGCAGAGATGCAGATGGAAAAGCAGAAACTCAGTTTGCATTGAAATTGCCCAGAGATGTCAAAAATTGCAAGAAAGGGTTCTTCATGTACCTAAATAACAAGCAGAAATGGAAAACATTGGCCTGCTGTTAAACAGGAGAGGTGAATTAGTCACCAACAATGCTGAAAAGGCAGTGGTTCTCAACACTTCCTTCACTGCTGTGTTTACCAGTACTGTTGGGCCCCAGGCCTTGGGAACAGAAATCCACGTTGATGCAAACACAGACCCACCATCAGTGAAGGAGGAGTTGGTATGTGAACTATTACAGGAGCTTAACCCTTACAAATCAATGGGCCCCAACAATATCTGTCTGAGGGTGTTAAGAGAGCTGGCCGACTGTGTTGTGAGGCCGCTGTCCATAATCTTTGAGAAGTTGTGGAGATTGTGGGATGTCCCAGAAGACTCGAAGAAGGCTAATGTCACCCCCATCTACAAGAAGGGCTTAAAGGAGGATCCAGGAAATTACAGGCCCTTCAGTCCTTGGGAAAGTTATGGAATGAATCCTTCTGGGGGCTATCACAAGTCAAATGAAGCACGTGATTGGGAAAAGCTAGCATGGATTTGCCAAGGGCAAATAGTGCTTGACAAACCTGATAGCCTTCTACGACGAATTAACCTGCTTGGTTGATGTGGGGTGAGCAGTGGACATTGTCTACTGGGATTTCTCCAAGGCTTTCAATATGGTTTCCCACAGCCTTCTCCTACAGAAACTGATGCGTTATGGTCTAGACAAGTGGTCTATATGGTGGGTGGGGAACTGGCTGGCAAGCCACACCCCGGGGGGGGGCAAATCACAAGTGGGGTCCCCCACTACTGGGCCCAGTGCTGTTCAATATCTTCATAAGTTATCTGGATGATGGGATCAAGTGTACCCTGATGAGGTTTGCCAATTATACCAAACTGAGTGGGGAAGTGGACACTTTGGAAAGGAAAGCCACCCTGCAGGAAGACCTGGATAGGCTGGAAGAGTGGGCTAATAAGAACTTTATGAAGTTCAACAAAGACAAATGTAAGGTCTTGCACCTTGGGAAACATAATCCAGGAGTGCAGCACAGGCTGGGATCCACCTGGCTGTAAAGCAGCTCTATGGAAGGGGACCTGAGGGTCCTGATGGACAGCAGGCTCTATATGAGTGAGCAGTGTGCTGCTGCGGCAAAGCAAGCCAACGGTTGCTGGGTTGCGTCAACAAGGGCATCACCAGCAGAGATAAAGAAGTCATTATCCCCCTGTACTCGGTGCTTGTCAGGCCACGCCTGGAATACTGTGTGCAGTTCTGGTCCCCGCTGTACAGAAAAGATGTGGGCAGGCTGGAGAGCGTCCAGAGAGGGGCCACCAAGATGATCAAAGGCCTGGGAAGCCTGCTGTATGCGGAAATGCTGAGAGAACTGGGTTTGTTCAGCGTTGAGAAAAGAAGGCTTAGGGAGAGATCTTGTCTCCATGATCCAGTATTTAAAGGGTTGCTGCAAAGAAGATGGAGACTCCTCTTTACAAGGAGTCACGAGGGGTAATGGGTACAAGTTACTCCTGGGGAGATTCTGATTGGACACAAGAGGAAAATTTTTCACAATGAGAACAATCAGCCATTGGAATAATCTCCCCAGGGAAGTGGTGGATTCCCCAGCATTGAACACTTCTAAGATTCGGCTGGACAGGGTGCTGTGCCCTCTTGTCTAGACTGTGCTTTTGCCAAGAAAAGTTCGATCAGATGATCCTTGAGGTCCCTTCCAACCTGGTATCCTATGATTCTGTGAAGATTACTTGTTATCACAGGTTGTGTGATGTTTAAAGGTTTGACTTGATCTGATCAGAATGTTATTTTTAAAGCAGACTATGCACAGCAGAGTAATACAGATTTTTTTGTTGTTGTTTTTGTTCTTGCCTTCCCAGTAGAGCTTAGAAGAAAGAGAAAAGCTTTTGTTACTGGTTTTCTGCTACAGTAAGCCTATTCTGCTTGCTGATTATTACTTGTAAAAATTTTCATTCACAGGTAGTCGCCCAGTTGTACCTCTGTGCAGTAATCTCAAGTTGTTTATTCCATGTGTCTGGTTTCAGCTGGGATAGAGTTAATTTTCTTCCTAGTAGCTGGCACAGAGCTGTGGTTTGGATTTAGTACTGGAAGAATATTGATAACACACTGATGTTTTAGTTGTTGCTAAGATGTGCTTACACCAGTCAAGGACTTTTCAGCTTCCCATGCTCTGCCAGGTGCACAAGAAGCTGGGAGGGGGCACAGCCAGGACAGCTGACCCCAACTGGCCAAGGGGCTATTCCAGACCATATGACATCATGCTCGGTATATAAGCTGGGGGAGAGGGACTGCTGCTCAGGGATGGGTTGGGCATCGGTTGGTGGGTAGTAAGCAATTGCATTGTGCATCACTTATTTTGTATATTACCCCCAGCCCCAATTCTCTCCCCCATCCCACTGGGGGTGGAGAGCTAATGAACGTCTGTGTGGCGTTTAGCTGCCTGCCAGGTTAAACCACACCTCCATTAAAATTTTATTGTGAATTTTTAGCAACTGTTATAAGCAATTCTTTTATGTCCTGAAGCTGAGTTGCAAAGAACCTAGCAATGCCATCTCTGTGGCCAATAGTTAGCGCTGGAGGCTTTTATCCTTGTGTGTGCTTGCTGTTCACTCCAGGGATGTGTTATGGAGACATTCATACTGCCATGGTCTTATCACAGCAGTAACGTGGTTGTGTATTATATATATGTTATTGCAGGAGTTATTTTTGCTGACGTGCATTCCACATCCTCTTGGCCATCCTCGTTGAGATGCAACGTGTTACTTAGCTGTCGTTAGCTCAAAGTTTTTTTTCTTTCTCCTTTTTACCTATTGTTTTTCATCCTGCCTTTACTTCCTTTGAACACATAATTCATATTTACCTTCCATGCACCTCCTGCTTTTCCTTTAGCGACAAACTTTTCTGGAATGGAGTAAGAGGAACCCCCTGGGGTGGTTTTCAGCCTCTGTTAATGGCAGGGTGTGAAAGAGAGAGGCATAGAGAGCCCCATATTAAGCTAAAACAAAAACAAACAAGCACACACCTCATCTTGTATTTGTGGCTCATGCCTAGTGTTTAAATGAACATACATGTTATGTATATTCAAGTTGGAGATTCACTTGCAGTACGTTTCCACATGTAAGGCAAGTCTTTAAGTCTCTATTGCTTGGGTTGCAGTTTGTCTTTCGCTGCAGGGAATAAAAAGGTTAAGGTAATGGGGTGTAAAAATGCAGATATTTTTCAGTCTAACAAATGATGTTTGATGTTCTTGGAAAAAAGATAGCTATTCTGAAAAAAAAGGGGGTGTATTTATTTATTTATTTAAGAAAGGACAGCTATCCTTAGTAATGATCTCAAAGCACATCTAAAATGAACATGTCATTGGGCCAAGCCACATGTTTGGCATCAGTATTGGGTGTAATCACAGGAAACACCTCTCCAGCTGATGTTGGCAGGAGTGGTGTGAGGCAGCTGGTGTTTAGTCCCATGTGCATGGCTAAGATTGTGAAGAGAGAGAGAGAGTCTGCAAAGGGTTAATACTCTGCTGGATGCATGACTTGCAATTCCATTATTTGTTTTAGGCTTGGGGTTTTTTTTGGTTTTTTTTTTGGTTTAGTGACTTAGTAATTAAGATCCTGAAATTGTCTTTTGCATGAATGATGGCACACACAGGCACTGTTATGCCTCCTCATTATGCTGAAGCATTTGTTTGAATTCTGGTATTCACAGAGATGAATACCATGTATCAGGCAGGCACTATTTCTTCCTGAGTGCATTCCTTAATCTTGACATCTCCCTTTCAAAGACTGACCTGGTCTTGACTGGAGATCAACAATATTCGACTCGGACAACTTCAGAGAATTCCAGTGTGAAGCCTGAGCCTTGTGCAGAAAATTACATGTAGTGACAACTGTACACTTTGACATCGTATAGCACTGCTTATAAAGGTGCAAGGTACAAAGTTGGAGAATATTAATATTTTAGTATTTTGCTTTGGCCTGATATTTGTGATTAATGTCCCAGATATTATTAAACCACTATTATCCCTGGCTGTCAACTTCGATGCTAGGTGCTGTATTTGTACTGTTTGCATCAAACATGCTTGGATAAGAAGTTTAAGTGAATCTAATAGAAATCTTCCCATTGTTATAAAATAGCTTTTTCATCTAAAGCTTTTATTTATTTCTTTAAAATAACAGTGACAAATACACACCAATAGAATAAGGTTTGGTTCTTTTAATATTGAGACTTATTTGTAAATAAAATATGAAGTATTCCTTTGTGTTGATGAAGCTGCTGAGGTTAACTGTAGCAATTCTAAAATATGTTCATGTCACTAAAATTAAATGCTTCAGGATTTATTTATTTTGTTCCTTTTGTACAGAAGTGTTTTACTTGTAAAGAAGTAAAATATTCTGTGTGTGGATATATTTAAAATGCCTTAATGTGTCTTCATGGCCTTGCTGCTTTTGTGATTGATTTAGATAATCATCCTGTGCTAATATTTATTTTAATGTTTTTTTAAATGCCTTTAAAGTACAAAAGAAGTTACTGCATTGCCCTCCCCCCCCTCTTTTTTTTTAGTTGCCTTATGGCTGGGATATCATTTGCCTTTTTAGCTTCCTTTTCATTTAAAATTATTCCACAAGTAAAGTAAAAATGCCATTTCATCCAAATACTATGTGGTCAATAGCAACCTGCTATTAATTGCCAATGTCTGAAACCTCTTTTTCTTTATAACATTCTTTGATGAGATTAGTAATCGATAATAACTTATCAATTTATCAATCAGTTATCAATAATAACTTCTTCAGGTTTTATAAATGAGAAGTCAGCAAGAAACTTGTTAATAGTTTAAAGAATTATAGGCACTACATGCAAAAGCTGGTAACATGGCTTAATATTCCTTAAATGGTTTAAACAAAATGACTGCTCTGAGGTTTTAAGGGACCTGTAAGACACCAAATACTGGAGGCTACAGAAGCTGGTACTTTAGGATAGTGCAACTGCGGATTTTTACCTGTGATTCCTTCATTTTCAACCTGAAAATTAAGGTACCTATGTTTAAGCAGTCCCCTTCTCTTAGCCCTACTGGGCAGGTGGCTGATTTTGTTAGGGTACAGGAATTAAAATAAGTTTAAAACAAGACAGCAACAACAAAAAACTCTTTGACCATAATCTCTGTAATATTTCAGTGGAGAAGAGAAAGAGATGGTTCTGTTATTTGCGTATAGAAGAAAATAGGAAGGTCAAGAGTGGGAGGAAAACTGAAGTAGTTGGTAAAAATATAAAGTGAAAAACTTCTCCAGTAACGTTAGTTACCTTTGTAATATTGGTAGGAATTTCTAACATTTTTCAATTTAATGGAAAAAAAAAAAACCCTGCTGACATTATGATCCATGTTTACTGTTAGGTTTACTTTCAAACTATAAAGTTTGAATGGTTTCATACCTGAATGCTGAATATAATCTACTTTTATGTTTTACTTCCCCTCATAAAAAGTTTCAATGTTAAAATCACGGGTTTTTTTAAAGAAGTAAAATAGACTTTAAAAGGTATTGCCTCTCGTCTTCACAAAGCTTTAGAAAGGTGGATATTGCTTTCTGCTTTACAGAAAGAAGCTTAGTGGAAAGTGAAGGTTAAAAGAGGCGGGAAGTCTGAGATAGTGCTAGGAATCATCAAACTTCAGTTCCTTTTCCTAAAAAACATTAGCAGAATGGGCCCAGTTTGTCCTTACTTGATTGAAGGCGTGAGAAGGAAGATATTTTTACCATGCAAAGTTGCACTGACCTTAAGGTTTAATTCCCATTCCACGTGTCCCTCTAGAAACATGGAGTAAGATGGTACCTATTCTCACACCTTTTTCTCAAGGGGGAATGGGCAGAAGAATGGCAAAAGTTCATCTTACATCTCTGTATGTGGGCCCTAGTAAATACGATTTAATTGCTGGTGCTTTTTAGGTCCTTGTTCCAAAACCAGCAGGTCTTAGCAGGATCATTTGGTAGTACAGATGTTTCAGATCAAGCTGAGAGCAAACAGGTATATTTCTGTGAAATCAGAAGGAATTAGTTACCCTCGTGGTGGCTGGGAGAAGACAAGCAGTAGCTGATCCACTTGAAAGGCAGCGTGATGTAGGCAGGTATCTGCATCAGCAGGCTTTATGTGAAAGCAGGTAACTAATTTTTTTTTTTTTTTTCAAACAAATGTAAATTTGTGTTGCATCTCCTAGGGCCATAACATTTTTGACGCAGTATTTACAGCTGGCTCTAGTGTGTTGCAGAATAATAGTGTAAGTTCTTAATCTTTACCTTGGTTTTCACATTAACAATACAGTAATTGCACCTGCCCCTTGCCTTCTAATTGATGGGTTTGATTTCTCGTGGTGCCCTGGTGAGGGTGGGTGTCATGGACCAGAAGCAAAGGGCGCATGGAGTTTGTCTGTAAATGAGGTGCAGAAGCCTTGGGCGGC
>NW_009258727.1:5476363-5479106 GCF_000687185.1 Egretta garzetta | reverse complement strand
AGCAGCAATTTCTGAAAGCAGGTGGGCACGCATGGAGCAGCATTTATTAACGTGAGCTCAACTGTAGGGCTTTGGGGCTGGATTTGGGTCCCAGGTTTTTTTATTTCAGAAAGCGTTAATGACTCAGTGAATAAAGTAGGAAGAAACACTCCTTTAAAACTTGATTTCATAGCAAATGGGCCTGCTGGAGATGCTTTCAAATCTTGTGCGTGTGAACACTGAACTTTTTAAAAGTGGGTTCGAACTCTCATAAATTGCTGTGCCTGTTATTTCAGAAAGGACAATGAATAATATTACAATTATGTTTTTAGATGTTAATTGTGAAGGACAGTAATTCTATAGGAAAAGGTATTGGAGTGTAGGTATAAAATTAATAGGCAAAATGGAGTGATCTTTATTAGCTAATGGCAGTGCTGTCATTGGAGCAGTATGAGAGTGATTTACTGGTTTTGTTGGGTTCAAACAAAAAGGGTTGGGTTAGGTACCCTCAAATCTTGGACACGCTACTTCTATAATAGTGGCTATAATGTTCACAGGCTATTTTCACTAGGAGCTACACTGGTATGACTTGCGTATCATCTATCCACTGAGCATCTCAAAAGCCGCAGTGTTTGTGTGGCTTTGTCTGCTTCTAGGCTTCAATTTGAACATGTCCCCTCTATTGCCTTTACAGTTGAAGATTTTCTATTTCTGCATTTGGTAGCTTCATCCTGGTAGCATTTGTCTCCAAAATATCAGCGGTTGTGATAGCTTTTCTTAAAAAGCATCTTAATGCGAGGTGGGAAAACAAGCAGACCTGACGAGTCAGTGACATTTCTCTGTCCGTGACTGGAACGCTGCATCTGGGTTTGCTTTTGTGCTGTATTGCAAAGCTGATCGCTAGAATACAAATGTGGTCATTAAATGAAGAAAAATGTTAAGGATAATTGGATTAAAGCAGGGAGTTCTGTACGGTATATGACTGTGGGGGTGAAAAAAAAAGTCATTTTATTAACTCTGTTTTAAGTTATTTAAATTCTGGATGGCCGATGGTCTTCAGGCGTGCTCAGAATGATACAGATCATTAGGTTTGTAATGGTATCATTAATTGTTTCAAAAATAGTCTAAATCTGTATCTATCTGCTACCATCGGAAACTGTAGCTGTGCATTAGAGTTCATTAAACAATTCAGCTGTGGGCACCTTTCAAAATTAAACAACTTCCAGACTAGCTTCAGTAAAAGCCTTGGAATGAGTACAAGTTCAGATGGAGAACAGCTGTGTTTTGCTGTATAGATAGGAGCCTGTTTCACGCAGGAAATAAGAGCGTGCAGAAATAGGCTGTAGTCCTGGAAGGAGCCCACGCTGCGTAAGCGTGTGTGTGCGCTCCCAGTTGCAAGACGAAAACATCCCAAGGCATACATTTTTTTTCAGTTTTCTGGTAACCCTTTTGTTCCTTTTATCTCTTATAATAGTTCGGTGCTATGTGTATTATGATCTCTTTCCCCCTCATCATAATTTTCTTTGCCTGTTTTGCTGGTTAAAAATGGCTAAGCGGTTGTAATGAAGGATGTCCCTGCATCAGTGCCGGAGGCTGTTAATGACCTGAAAGCTCCCAGTGTGGGCTGGTTCAGAGAAAATCTTCCCGTAGGTTGTAATCACTTTGCTGCTGTTGGGAGCTAAAGTTCACTTACATAGATTTCACTATAATACTCTTGTGTTAGTGGTGCTAAAGGCATAATTGCCACTTTGCCTCATTGCTGGTAACTTTTCTTTAGGAAGGAGAGAAGAACATGGTGAGTGATCTCCGCATGTTACCACGTCTTGCCTATCTGTGCCTTTCACCACCCTTCCATTGAATCTTGATGGTCAACATTTTGAGAGATTTTTTTTTTTTAACCTGTTTAATTGAAGTGCCAGCCAAGTTCTGCTTGCTCAAAAAAAGTCTTTCAAGTTTTTGATGTGAATTTGTATTTATAGCATTAACAAAGCCGTGTTATTTGTTTTGTTCTCATCTAGGTGCTTGAACGGGATTTAATTTCTCATCCTATGGATCACTGAATGAGTAACAGATGGCCTTGCCTCGTCTTACGGGCGCTTTACGCTCCTTTTCAAATGTCACTAAACATGAGGATTACAGTGAAGAATTAGGTGACTTAACGGTAAAGATTTTTTTTCTTTTCTAAAGCATAATTGTAAAGTATTAGTGTGTATATAGTCAGAATTGTTTGCCTGCTTAGTTTGCATTGCTATTTTATAGGAGTAGGCAAGCAAGGCTGGGCAGAGCGTGTATAGTTTCCTGTGCATTCCTTCATAGTGTCCTTACTCAAAGTCAAATTTGCTGTAGCTTTGTGATTTATGCTAGACCCTTACAATCATGATGTGCTGTATGGATAGGGTCACTGGACTGTGTTAGTATAGCCCTGTTATTTTGTGTTTCAGGGGGTTATTTAGATTGGGCTGGCCTGGTATGTTTTTAGCTCCGAGTATGCAGGGCTGGGGAGCCGAACATTTCCCTTTAAATATGAAGTTCACCTCAAACTCTTGTTGGGGGATGTTTAGAACAAATTTAGTGATACTGAATTTAGGTATTCCCCACCCCCTCCCAAGAAATATTGCATTAAAGCAATAGATGCATTGTGGGAACCCGTCATGTGAAATGAATTTGGAATCCTGGGAGCTGTAAATCTCTTGAAGTTGCAAGAGTCTGGCTTTACAGAGAAAATTCTGCCTTGGAAAGAGTAAAGTAGAGAGAGAGCGTGTGT
>NW_009258727.1:5467204-5476332 GCF_000687185.1 Egretta garzetta | reverse complement strand
AAAGAGTGTAAAGAAAGGTAATAGGGAAACTGTTTACGATCATTACTACATACTGACTAAATGCAATTGGTAAGAAGTGGTTTTATCTGGTGTTTAATTTTAAAGGACCCTTCGTATACTAATTTGAAATAAATTTTTAAAACCGAAATGTTTTGCATTTTCAGACTAAAAGATCAAAAATACATGAACAGTTGCTGAAGTCTGATCTTACTTGGAAGAAGATAATAAAGTTTGTTGATGACAATTTGGACAAAAAAGAACACCAAACTGTGAATGGTGACTTAAAAACAATATTACAAGCTGCAAAACAAATAGGTACGTTTTCATTCTCTAACAGGCTAATAATAGACTGTTTTGTTGGTGTTTTTCTTTTCAAGCTGCTTTCTGCCTACATACTTTGCATACTGGTACAATTTTAGTTCTACCTTGACACCAGGCTTGCCCTGAAATGTCTTTGAAACTCCAGTTAATCAGATATGTATATGCACAATTTGGTTTTCTGTTTTATTTTAAAATATGATTCCATTGTGATGTGGATATTCTTGCTTTTTTATAGTGTTCTTGTATAGTGTGTAGTATGGTTTGTGATTGACCTTTAGTAAGGAAAAGCAACAGCTTCATTTGGAATGGTAATACGCTGAAAAAAGAACAGTCTTGGTGTTACCTGCTTTAATTCCACGTGATTGTATCATGAAAAATTGGATTGCTACGTTAGCAGATAAAAATGCTAAAAAATGTTTTCTGCTTGAAGTGTTTGGTGTTGGGGAGAGAAATAAATAATAAATTTCACTAATCTGGATTTAAGCTTTTAACACTGAATATACGTTGTGGCAAAGAAGGTGTGAAAACCTAGTTTTGATTGGACACTTAGTTTTTGATCTAGAGACTGAAACTAATTCAGCTGGTGCTGTTAGCAGAATTTAACTTCACTGGCTCATAAATTAAGTACATGGTTCAAGCTCTAGCTGTCACATATTTAAGAATTTTTCAATTCAGTGTAATAGGTATGTTTTCTCCTTTTCTGGTTATGTTTCAAGTATCTTTAACAGAACCCTAAGTAAAAGATGGAAAGAATTAATATGGATAAACATATCTGCTTTTTTTGGCATTGTAGCCCAGAGTGTATTTTATCACAATCCAAATGTTAACCTGCCTCATTCATGTTACTGTTTCCCAACAGGTTGTTTTTTTTTTTTTTTTAATAAATATTAAATTCAGAAAGAAACAAACATCTAAACACAGACTTTCAAAAAAGGCTAAGCAAGTTACTAGTGTCCAGTAATTGGTCATGCTGTACAGTTGCACAGATGATGTCTGTTAAAGCTGTTAATGGTTGTAATGGCTATTGCTTTAGTGAGTAATCAGAAGAAAAATTCCAAGTATTTCTCAAATCACTGACAAAAATGTTTTAAGCTCATCTGACATTACACATGATCTAAACGTTGCTTTGTGGTTCATTCCTTCCATGTTTGTGACCCAACTCCGCTATTTTTATAAATTTGATCCTAATTTTTTTTAATCCTATTATTCTAATACAAGTAGTGGAGCTTGTGCTGTTAGTAGACTTTAACCTCTTCAAGCCAGAAGTTAAGCATGTGGCTTTTTTTTTTTCTTCCTTTCCCCAAATGTTAACACCAGGCCCGGTGTGGTGGGTAGGTAGACCAAACTGAAAGACTTGAAAGTAATAGTAGTAAATTTTTGTTTGATGGAATGGAGAGGACAAACCAAATGAAAATAAATGCGTGATTATTTAGTTAGAACAAGTTAGAAAGACAGCATCAGCTTTGACACTTCTGATTAAAGATGTTTAATGTTACGGAGGCACAAACAAGAATGGATTACTGTGACTGAGGCACAAACTGGACTGAAAGTAATTTTCCAACTGTCATCATCAGAAATGTATAGTAGGGAAGGAGGATTGCTTGTATGCCTTTTTAGCTTAATTTCAAGGAAATGAGACTTCAGCCTAGGCAACAGACACTGTAATATTGATTTACTTGACAGGGAAAATGTCACTTACTGAAATGGCCTGATTGGCCTAAAAACAAGAAGGGAAGAGCAGCTCTGGTAGCGCATCTCTTGCCATCTTGGCTGGCTCATTATATTCGGAGGGGAGGTGTAGTATTCTTTCCAAAGATGCTTCCATGAATAGAAGACACTGATAATAAAGGAGAATTAGCACATAATAAACCTAAGAGTCTTTTCTCAAAACCTTCAGTACAACTGTTCTTTTAGTTCAGTAATGTGTACTTCTGTTCTGACATAAGTGACTTTATTTTAAAAGTGACTTTATTTAAAGATGTGTATTTGTATGTTAGGAATGTAGGAGTGAGGCTCATGCAGCCAAACTTGGGCCTGTAAGCTTTCAGATGTTGTTGTTTTGTTTTCTTTCCCTGTGATTCCTATATAGCTAATGCTGAGAGGGAGGCTGAACCACCTTTTTCCTTTGAGATATATTTGCATATATATTGTATATGTGTGTATCTTCCTCACGTATCTTCCGTATGTATATGTAATGATCCTGTAAATATCACTTTCAATTCCCTCCATGAACTTTTCAGCTTTTCAGAGTGCACTATAGGGAAATTCAAGAGCAATACTGATTTTTTTTTTATTTTTTTTTTTAGGCACCTCCATTTATACGTTATATTTCTAATTACTCAGCCTTGTTGCATCTGCTTATGCTGAATTTCTTTTGCTCTTTCCTGTTACATTGTGAGGAAAAAAACATGTTGTTTTTGCTAGAGTTGAACCTAACTTACTTTGAACCAAGTCACAAGTAACAATGCCAAAGTAATAAAAACCTTCCCACAGATTTCAGTAAGTTTTTCAAAAGGCAGAAAACAGGGGCGTAGGAGAGCAAGTACATGGGCTCATAATTGGATAGCAGAGGTATACAGAGGCAGGCACAAGCCAGGTTTGATTACTGAAAAGAGAATAGCCACATTTACTATGCCAGAAATGCCTTTTTGAGGTTTTAAAAAAATAAATAATATTGTTCCTTTTAAAATAAATAGTTTGTGTTAAGAGTTTTTTGAATTAGCTGTGCTGGGGGTTAATCACTGGTTTTATCACTTAAATCATACTGTTCTCTGCTGGAACTGTGCCAGTCGCTCCTGATATAACTAATGAAATGACCAGATAAAGACATCTTGACAATAGCAGCTTGTAAGTCTTGACAGTAAGCTTTTCAAATGTCTTAAAAGTTATGCAATCTTGTAAGAAACACTAATTGTACTAAAAATGTTGAAGTAACCTGCCCAACTTCTTAGAATACGTTTTTTAAACCTCAAAAAAAATTCTGCGTGTTGTCCTCACATAAAACAAACAAAAAAATCTTGTTTAGTAGTGACATTTTGGTTCATCATATGGTGGGTTTGCTTATGTTCTCCTTGAGTGCCTTTGTGAATATTTGTGTCAGAGGTAAATTCATGTTTTTCTTTCATATATTTTTATTAGCATAATTTGATATTTTGTAGATACAAACCTAAATTCATGCATTTATTTGCTTTAATTTCTTTGGGCAATTTTTCTAACTAACACGCATTCTGTAGTAATTCTACTGGGAGTTACTACAAGAATGTGGTAATTCCCAGCTGAGTTCTGTACGTTTAGTCTGTTATGAATATTCAGATTAGGCAGTGAATAAACATTGCTACAAAGTGGAATTTTGTTAGCTTTAAAAAGCTCATAAATATCTTATTGTGAGTTTAAGATCGCAGGCAAGTTTTTTCTCTTACTTCAGAAAATAAGAAAGCATTGGTAATCCTTAATATGAATTTCTAGTAAGTAGAAGGATAATGAAGATAGATGCTTTATTATCACACAACTTTTACAATTCAGTACCTTGCAACAATTGTTACTTGTTATGGTCTTCGTTTCATATCTCTGTTGAGACTTGCAGCAAGAAATTGAATACAGTTACATTATAGGCAATGAAAGAGAATTAGTTTGAAGTGTGTAAAATTGCATTTGTTTTTCCTTTTGTTAACAGTTGGAGCTGAAAATGGACAAGAGGCAATTGAAAGCGGAGCTGTTTTTCTCTTTAAGACATTTCACAGGAAAGAATGTGTTGGTCACGATGAGACAAAGGCGATCAAGCAGATGTTTGGGCCATTTCCATCATCATCTGCTACTGCAGCTTGTAATGCCACATGTCGGATTGCTTCTCACTTCACTGAAGAACAGCTTACAGCCCTCATACGGATGGCTGAAGAGCAAAATGGTGATAACAGAGTGTTCTTTGGTAAAAATATAGTGTTTTCATTTGACATGCATGATTTGGATCACTCTGAGGAGCTGCCTGTGAATGGTGAGGCTGATGCGCAGAAAATTATAAGCTTAGATTATAACAGATTTCTGAATAACCAGCTGAATCACTTGCAGAATTACTGTGATGAAAAATCTGATCTCAAGTCTATGGAAAAAGTAGATGATTCTTTTCTATGGTGTGAAGTTGGAAAGTATCTGAATGAATCTCAAGGGGGTACCCCTGGAGGGCCAACAACAGAAGACCTCTGCTGTACTTTGTACGAGATGCTTGCTTCTACCAAAAGTGGCGATGAACTTCAAAATGAGGTACAGTAGCGTATTGACCATACTGTATGTATTTGAATGCTGCACAAATATACAATTATTTCATATTGGATTATGCCAGCATACTTTATCCAAGTGTTGTCTATGCTTTTTTTTGCTTTTTTGAGAAAAATCACATGGCAGCATCTTAATTTACCAGGCATGTGCAGGAGAGATGATGGGATTAATTTAGGCAAGAACTGGTTTTGAATGGGGTTGGGAAAGAATTTCTGCAATTTGCTAATTCCTTCTTCCTGTGCACTGTTCTGTTATGTTCACTTAATTTTTCCTACCTTGCCCTGCTTTCCTCCCCTGAAAACATCCAGTACTTAAATTCGCAAAGTAACTTTTCAGAAAGACTTTACACGTTGAAAATTTGCTACAGAAATACAACTGATGGTAGGAACAGGCAATACAAAAACTTTAAGTGATAGAGAAAAGGGCATTAATATTTCAGTTTAGGTTTACATAACGATGTACTGATATTTTTTGTGTAATGATATAGTTGCTGAAGTCATTTTGTTTGGTAGTCAGTAGACCATATTTCAGCTATTTTCTGTACATGAATGTTTTCTTATAAACTACCAATTTGAGAAGCTAAATATTAATGTAAATGCAAGCTGACCTCATTTCTACCACATAAAAATATATTTGAAAAACCAATACTTTTATGCATGTCTGCAAATAGTTTTATATTTTGAGTGGTTGTATTAACAGAAGACACATGAAAATAGAAGCCTGAATAGGTCTTGGAGAAGGTGATTGGATAAAGAAAGTCAAATGACACAAACAAACAAAAAAGTACCTTCATTTGCCATACGTACCTGAAGTTTATTAACTGCACAGAGATAAAGATTTTCTTTTTTTTTTTTTCTACATCAGTGAAAAGCTTTTCAGATATAGTCACAGGGTATGCAGAAATAATTCCATACTTCTGCATAATGCCTACTTAATGCCTAAGTTTAATTTGTAAAATGTTGAAAGGAAATGCTTGAAACCTTTCACCGTAAGCAAGAAGAAATAACTTTATTTTTATTTTGCAACTTTATGAGGATAATGGATTGCTAAACAAATTGGCAGAAGGTGCGAGGTGTTGGTTTTTATGTAGATCACCAATAAAGACTTAGTTTCCTTTGGGTTTTGGAACAAAGACTTTCTGGCAAAATTTCTGATTTGAGGCTTTAGAAGAGTTTTAATTTTATAATATGAAAAAAATTGTTTACTCTGCCAATGTACACTTACCTTTCTGAAGATTATTTAGCAGAGTAAATACTTTTATTTGAGTTACTAGAGACAAAAAGGATTCTTTCTCTTGAGTGTCTGAAACCTGTATCATCTTTTGGATTTTTAAGTCTTAGTAATAAAAACATAAACTTTCTCCCTGTTCTACTTATTTCTGCCCCCATGTTGCCGTTTCTTGCAAAAATCTCAGTAACTCGTTGTTCAGTGTACAATGTGGGGGCCAAGGAGTGGATAAGACTAATTTGAACCTGATAGCCTTTTGTTAAAAGGTAGCTGGCATTTGTGTTGTGTTCTCTGTAAAAGTAGTCATGACTTGAAAATTTCTTCTGGGTTTTGGATTTTGCCACCACTTAGGGATAATTTTTTTTTTTTTTTTTTTTAAAATTATGATTACAGCAGTTTTGCTGGTGGCATCATTAAGAGCAGGAGGTGTCTTTAAACCTGAAGATAACTCATTTCTAGAACTAGGTCATAGATTTGCTGTATGAGATGGTATAACAAGTATGTGTTTGATCATGCATACTGAAAATCTCACATTAATTGGGCATACATGCTAAACTCTCTGTGCTCTATGAAATTCTTATTTTCTTTATAAGCCAGGAAAAGAAGAACTATTGATATGAAAGGATAATTCTTTGTAAATAAAACCCCAGATCTATAAAATACATTTTCATATTTTAAAACAGTGCCCATGTCTATCCTTCTGCTTAGGAAGATACCACTGCCTGTTTATTACTAAACAAGGAAAAAACATGCTGGTGGTGAGGATATTAGTGGGTGGACTTTTCTGCGACAATTTCATTTGGTCATTAGGCAAAGTTTATTAAGATTCCAGATCGTATTAAGAATATGAGCATTTTTAGATCACTTCAGGGGTGACATCCTGGGTTTTTTGTAGTGTATGTATAGGCACACACATGTATGCTGTGTAGGCTTTCATCTGCTTAATGAACTCTATAAGGAATTGAAATAAGCTTCTTTCTCCAGCACTGTATAACTTATGTTTGAAGTGGTTGGCGAGCTTCAAGAAATACTTTGGGTTTTGTCTTCAGTATTTAAGAACATTCCAAGCTTCCTTTGGGACAGTTTGGTTGTCTGGCACATCATTGGTGACTCTTAATTAGAGAAAAATTTATTCTTATGCTTGGAGTGATATGGGAGTTATAACTTATTTTCTAAATGTTTAGGACATGTGCTTTTCACTGGGGACATAAAGTCTAGTAAAGCTAAGTGACAGCTACTGGAGCATGCTTTTCACTGTATGTCAGATTTTGTTGATGAGTATGAAATGGTAATGATGCGGTAACAAGAACATTATTTAGAAACAGGAAGAAAAAGCTGTTGACAAACTAGAGAGTTTAGCCCAATAACTATCATGCTTTTTTAAAATGAAAACTTATTCTGCAATGTGTTCTTCAGTTCTAGTACTCAGTTTCTAGTATATGAAGACTTGAGGCACCCAAGAGCATTTTAGCAACTTTGCCTCCTAACCCCTCCCAGGATAACTAGGAGAAAGTTGGAGGGGTTTAGTCCCTCTTTGTTTACACCGTGCTGTTCTCAGAGGGTGTTTGTCTTTCTTCTGTGAACTCTTGCCTTAATTTATCTGCAAAATTTTTCTGAATTTTATTTTGGAGATACCTATCTCTATTTTTACAGTAATACAAAGGTGAATAATCCCTTTATTATAATAATACAGGAAGAAATTTCCTATAGAGATAAGAATACTAGAGGGAAAAAAAAGAAATGCAATCAGAATTGTGTTTAGATCTAGTTTATACTGAATAGATTATGAAAAATTGTGCCATTTATTCATTTCAGGACAAGGAAAGAAATTTGCCCAAATTAATTTAAGAAACATTCATGTCATTCAGCATATTCGATTAGATGGTGTTTCCCAGACAAAATAATGTTAAATGTTGTATAAATTACTAGGAGAACACTAGGCTATGGTGTGAAACAGCAGAACTATTTCAAGAAAATTACCCTGTAAGTACTACTTTGCGTATGATGTGAGTAGTACATATGTTTACTTATCTCTATATGTGATACATTTATTTGCCTATAAAATAGGACACAAGAAGTTTACTGCTTAGGTTTCTTTTGTCTGCTTTATAGTTGTGACTATCTCCAGCCCTCTGCATTAAAAGGTAATGTATACATGTACTTGAACTATAGCATCCAGGACTTCCAACAGTTAAATACAATCCAGCAAACTATCATAGTGGGAAGCAAACATTCCTTTTTTATTTAATTTCTAAGAATAATCTGTTATTCATCATTCTTACTAAAAAAGTGTAATTGGCTTCTTCCTTCTTGTCATAAACACCTGAGAACATTCAGGTGATGAAAACTACAGTAAGAGACCAAGGGAGTGGAGTAACATGGTTTGAAGTTGCTGAACCTTCAAGGGTCAAAAACATTCCTTTCAAATCAAAGTAGACCTGAAATCGGAAAAGTACAAGTTATGGAATATAGGTTTTATATGATGGAAAAAAAGGAGGTCAAGAGTTGGGCAGCACCTCTTCCTGTATGTATTCCTTAATAGGTCCACCTAGTATTATACTCATGATTAGAGCCGGAAGGTTACAGCTTTATTACTGAACTTCAGTTCCTTTCATGCTTATTTCGGAATGGAAGTTACTAGATTATTTTGTTGTTTCACTAAGTAGGATTTTTTCCAGTGTGGTGTTTGTGTGTGCCTGCATGCTTGATCTAACAACAGCTTTTAGACAGTTTTCCCCAGGCTCTGCTATGTGGAGCTCTGTTGTCTCTCAGGCTTCTGCCTGTAACTTTTCTTCAGCTGCCTTTGTCACTGGTGGCAACATTTTTTTTTATTTTTTATTTTTCCACTTGAGTTCATCTACATTGCTTCAGTTGCCCTGTCCTAATCCCATCAGCAATATCTGCCATTGGTGCTTTGTTGGTCGAACCTGTAAATGCTCTGGGGATCAAGAACAGGGGGAACTTAACTAATTTGTCAGTTCAACTAACTGTCAGGAAGCTCCTCTGTGTCTGCAACCAGCCTTTCTGCAAAAGAAGTACAGAAGAGGAAAGCAAAGCCTATTTAAACTTTCACGGAGTCTGGAGGGGACCTTTTCTGTCAGTGATACAGTATCTTTAAACTAAGGAAGACTCATTAATCAAAGAATGTGGGAAAGTTTGTCCCAACTTCTCCCTTCAAGAGTGCTCCAGAGTCTTGTTGCCTGGGTGGTTAAAATGAACCCTTGTTATCTGCTTTCTAGCTTTATTCAGAACTGGTTTTATAATCACTTTGCCTGTGCTACAGTTGTCCTTTTTTTTTTTTTTTTTAA
>NW_009258727.1:5407764-5467060 GCF_000687185.1 Egretta garzetta | reverse complement strand
GTTCTTTTACCTCCCCCCCCCCCCCCCAACAATGCTGTGCCTTTTCAACACTGCCTTTCCTTTCATTTACCCTTCAGGCAGTTCCTTGCCAACTTTTAATTCTTCTATTAACGCTCATCTTCACAAATTTAACCAAGTCCTCATGTGGAAAATTGCAATGTTTTAAATGAAGTCCAGATGTGAGACAACTGCTATTTATTCATTTTCTAGATTAATGAAGTGTTAGACCAAGTGATGTATCGTTAGTAAGCCCATGCTACATTTATGCCATTTTCCAGTTACCTGCATTTTTTTTCCCCAAAATACATCCTTTTAACTCTTCTCCAATCATATTTTTATTTTTCTTATTCATGGTGTTATCGCACTTGTGTTATTTCATGTGTCAGTTTTTGAAGATTTATGAGAGGTTATCTTGCACTCCAGCTGTGAGAACAGTGAGCTCTCTGAATTTTGTTCCCAGCTTTGATGCAATCATTTTCATATCCACACTCTTTTCTCTTTGACTACCTTGTTCCTATATCCAAAATAAAATATTTTTCTTTAACCAGACACAAATTTTAATTTTAAAATTTAAATGAATTAAAGTAACATGTCAGTAATTAAGACTAAATCATTGAGTCAAAATTTCCCTTTCAAAAGGGAAATTTGTGCTACAGTAAGGGACCTAGATAGTGAAGTCAGCTGGTCTGGGGAACTTGGAATGGAAAACAGGCCTGAATAATTTCAAAGCAAAAGACACTAAAATTATTCCCTGATGTAGGGATATGAGCCAATAAATAGAAGAAACACGTAGCAGGAGATGAATTTTTTTGTTGTTGTTTTTTTTTCCTCTGTAGTCATCTTTTAAGAAGTCCTTCCAGTCTACCCAGTCAAGTCTAGTATGTCTTCACCTTCTGGAAACATAAACTGTTCCTTATAAATAGGAAATTTTCATATAAAACCCTTAGTAAATGATGGTTGTAGTGGAATAAGGAAAAGAAAAGGTATTCACAGATTATTAAGTCTTTTCCTGAGTTAGACAAACTTGAATTTCTATGTGTTTTCTTGATATTTGAAAACTAAGTTGTACTTCTAAAATTGTATCTGTCAGCCTGCAGTGATGACACTTTTTTTTTTTTTATTAGAATTTCTTCGTGTCTAAACCAAAACGTAACAGATAGGTTTGGCAGTAGAAATAGCAGCCTCATGCTGCTGCTTGCAAGTCACAGGGCATTCACAGTAAACCAGGACTGGTCAGTGTGGTTATTTCTGATCAGAATAGAAACTATATGGCTCAGCACTCAACAGATAATGCGTTTTTTCCCTAGCCTTTTAATTACAGATGACTCTCTCTCTCTGTCTCTCTTTTTTTTTTTCCCCAGAGAGCCTTTTATTATAGTATTTCATGGATACTATAGAAAGATGCATATTTTTTTAGAACACAGAAAAAAGCCTCTGTGTTTTTGGTTTGGGTTTGTTTTGGTTTTTTATTTAATATTGACTGATGAATTAATTTCTGATATGCATATTAATATTGGGTAGTATGTTACTCTGGAAACTGATGAGTTGATAAAGGAGATAAGACCCCTTAAATTTTCCTGGATAATGTTCACTGTTGTGTTTGCTGTGCTTTTTGAGGGGAAAACTCCACTCAGTGTTTCACAGTGCCGCAGGGAAGGAAAGTTTTGTGAGGCTTGGTAAGTATCACCTTCATCTATCACCTTTATCTTTCAAAAAGCCCCACAGTTCTTGCATTACCATCACTTAACTTCATCTGATGCTGTCCCCTCTTCTTTGAACAAAACTTTCTTCCCCCACCCCTAAAGTTGAAAAAGTTACAATTAAAAAATGGTGATGCTGCATTTCACATGATAGTCTGATGATGACAACAGGTGTGTCTAGACTGACTTTGATCAGTACTTACCTCTTATTCTGGAGAATACATGTGATCAGCTGAATTTCTTTTACCTCCTCTGTTAATACTATTTTATTGCTAGGTAGGCTTGTTTCATTTTGCTTATAAAATGGAGAGGAAGACAAGCAGCACAGAGCAAAAGCTATGAAAACTATCTGTGGTTATTATTCAAATGTTAGGCTTTCTTAATTAACATTGCACTCGTGCATTTTACTGCCCTGCTTTGACCAGTAAGATGAACAAATAAAATTGGAAAGTTGTAGGATGATGTCCAGTACGGGCATACTGGTCTGAGTCCAGCGAAGGGCCTCAGGGATGATGAAGGGACTGGAGCATCTGATATGCAAGGACTGAGAGCTGGGGTTGATCAGCTTGGAGAAGGGAAGGCTCAGGGGCATCTGATCTGATCAGATCTGATGGTGAGGGGGTGAAGAAGATGGAGCCAGACTCCTCTCTGTGATATCTAATGGCAGGACTAGAGGCAATGGGCATAAACTGAAATACAGGATATTCCATGTAAACATAAAAAAATGTTATCACTGGGAGTGTGGTCAGTCATAGGAGCAGTTTGCTCAAGAGATTGTGGTGTTTTCAACCCTGGACCATCTCCAGAGGTTCCTCCCAACCTCAACTGTTCTGTAATTCTGTCATTTCAGTTGAATAAATAAATGTAATTGGAGAAAATTCTATTGTTATATTTACTCCTAATTCTCTATTAACTTAAGTCTTCATTTTTCCTGATGGATTTCTTTCGTTAAAATCAAGTCTAAATTATCACATACCCTAGTATGTTCTTTTTTTAAGTTAAAAAACGTCTTGTTTTGTAACAAGTTCCTTGTTAATAGGATCTTACAATAAATAAGTGGAGCAGGCCTTTTAAGTACTTATATCTTAACCTTTTGTGTGACTTAATTAATAAATTAAGGTATACAGGAAATAAATAGTCCTTGTGTTGCAAGTAATCTCAATTAGGTTTTAAAGTGACCTTGATTTCAGATGTGTTAAATTGGTCTCCTAAATTAAATATCTATAAATAATGGACATTTGTTGTTCAGAGAAATCATTCATTTTGTTTCCTGCATTAAACAGGAATCTGTAATGCTCATTATTCTCTTAAGAGAAGAGACATACAGGCTTAATTTGCATGACCAAATTTCTAATACCCTTTAAAAGCCTAACATGATTTATCTGAACATTTAAATTTTTTTCAAGTGTAAGCTAAGACGTGTAACACTGTGAAACGAGATTGAAATACAGTTCAACAGGAGAGAGCATATTTTACAGCTTATAATACAAACCAGCTACAAAAGAATGTTTGAATTCCTACAGGTTGCACACACTTGCTCACTACTTCAGGTAAGCCAGTGGAAGAGCCTATACAGTGTTACACAAAATCACATTACTTCAGAGTAAGACTGAGCAAGTGTGTGTAGATTTTGCTTCCTACTAGGACTTAGTGTGCTGTTTGTCAGCAGCGCACACTGCAGACACTTCTCTGTATTTACCTGCTTCTTGCTCATTGCTTTCCAGAGCAGTCAGAACTTTAGTGTTACCTTTTACAAATAAAAACTATATATATTCTAGCTGTCAGCATGCAAAAATTTGATGACCCAAGAAACATTTAATTCTCATTTCTAAACGTGAATTCAGCTTAATAATTCTTAGGTCTGTATTGAGAGTGATTCCGTGAGCAGCCTGAATACATAATTTATATTAGGAGCTCTGAACTCTTCACAGTTCACATTATAATAACAACTGTGAAAAGTGCTTTGACATTTCATTTTTGCAGACTTGTGTGGCACTCGGGTGCTAGTTTTGAGATCGTTCTTCTGACATACTGTGCGGGCTCCAGGAGAGATGCTGTAGAGAAACAGGCTGCATTATCTGTGCCTAGCGCAGTTGGCTCTGGCTCAATATTTGACTAATACTTTTGCTTGCCTCAGAGGGCAAGTGGAGCTTGTTTGCATATGCTCTGTAGCCATTCCCCAAGTTACAAGCTGACAGGACAAGGGGTAATGGTTTTAAACTAAACCAGGGTAGGTTTAGACTAGATATAAGGAAGAAATTCTTTACAATGAGGGTGGTGAAACACTGGAACAAGTTGCCCAGAGAGGCAGTGGAGGCCCCATCCCTGGAAGCATTCAAGGCCAGGTTGGATGGGGCTCTGAGCAGCCTGATCTAGTTAGCGGTGTCCCTGCTCACTGCAGGGGGGTTGGACTAGATGGCCTCTAGGGGTCCCTTCCAACCCAAAACATTCTATGATTCTATGATTCTTCTCCATCAGAAAACTGCAGTGTGTAGGTGTGAAAGTAGATGTGTACTTTTCTTTCCTTAAGCAAAATACGATATGAAGCATCAGCTTTTTGTTGCTTTGTAGAATGCCAGATATTGGATTCTGCAAACGCTTAGCTCCTCCAAATATCAAACATGAATGCTCTGCTACTGGAAACTCCGTTTTACTTGTCACTAGCTCGGCACATCAGTCTAATTGCTTGTGCTTCAGTGCTCCCAGAAGGTTCTCTGTTCCCTGTCAAAGCCAAAGCTTGGCTTTTCTGTATAAGCTGCTGCTCTTCTCGTGAGGCTTAGGACTCCCAGCTGCGGCTTTTCTAACTCGTCTGAAGCAGAACCAAAGGTGCTCTGAGAGCCCCAGCGCAAGGCTGATGCTTCCCCTGCATGGTTTTTATCAAGCCATTATTAGGTGGAGAAAGACAACTTTGGTGTCAAAATCCAATTTGGCAGAACTTGAGGCTCATAGAAGTGGTTTTAGTGTATAGTCTTTAGAAAATGTAGTGGGAAACACTATTTGAAATATAACAAATAGTATGATGTACTGAGACATAAGTAAACAGGACTGCTTGTTAGTGAATGAGAAAATTAAATTGGCCAGAAACTGAAGTCGGTGGTGAAATGGCTGATGTGATTGTCCAAAAGTGAAAGAAATAAGAAAACCGAATATATTTTCGAAATAATAATTAAACATGTGCAAAGGCAAAACCTCTAGGATAAGATGCTAGCATCATTAAAATAAGTTGAAGACTTGTTTTTGATTTCCAAAGGGTTTGGGTTTTACTACTTGTCTTGGTCTGTGCTTGTTTTTAACTTATTTTACGAAGGTGATTTCTGACCTGTGTCTGTGTGTAGCCAATATTTCAGATGCACAGCCAGCAAAATAACACCATTATAAAATACAATTGCACTAACATGTATTTCTTTGTGGCTTGGGAAATTTTTGCCACTTAGAACTTCAATGTTTTGTTGCCGTTGCGTTGTTATGAGACTTTCCCAGAGAGGAACTGGGCATTGTGGTAGAGTCCCCATCCTTGGAGCTATTTAAAAGAAGGATAGATGAGGTGCTTAGGGACATGGTTTAGTGGTGGGATGGCAGGGTTAGGTTAAAGGTTGGACTCGATGATCTTAAAGGTCTTTTCCAACCAAAGCGATTCTATGATTCTATGATCTGGTTACACACTCACTGGTTAACTACTTTTTACTAATTTTAACTAGTTTAATCCAATGAGTTTTACACTGTTAATAAAATAGTCTTGAACAACTGATATAAGCATGGAATATTTAGCAAAAACTGAATGCTCGTGTGAGCAGAGGGTAGTCATACTGCAAGTTTTTTGTTCAAAATGGAAAATAGGGTTAGATTTCATCATGGGTTTTTTTGTCGTAAAAACTTTGACTAAACAGCTTGGTTTAGAGCATGAACTATTTTTTTTATGAGCTATCATATTTATTAATTATCTTAAGAGACAAAAGATGTTGTGAAACAGCTTTCAAAAATGCATTAATACAGGGAAAATCTTGGATATTTGATGCCAAGACTGAGTGTCTCAGGAGTATATTTCTGTCACGCTGCAGAAGTTCCTCAGTTCTAAACTTAGCATGTTAATGCCATGCTGGAACCAGGCATGGACTCTGCAGAAAGGCAACAAAAGCATTCTGTGCTTCAGCATCTTGTATTACTATATATTATATATACTATAAATATAGTATATTATATAGGTAGTTATATATTACTGTCTTGTATTACTCAGCAATGTTTATTTTGAAGCCCTAAGTTTGTGGAGATTAGGTTTGGTGAGGCTAAGTCTTAAGAATAGCAAAAAATCACAGTGCTTTCTTCTGTTTTGTAGAAGTCATTATTAAACCTTTCCTTACTAATGTTAAATTCATTAAAGAACAAAACAAAACTGTGGAAGTTAGTTGAGTGAAAGGATTTGCAAGTGGAATTTTGGAATAAGGTGTCTACTGACTCTTTTTCCTTTAACATTATTAAACATTAAATATCCTGATGTGCCAGTTAAATTAGCATTCTTTAAAAAAATGTAGATGCTGGAAACATGAAAGTATGCATTCAGCTATTTATAGCTATATTTAAATAAAAAGCAAAAAAGCCGCAACCAGAAAATGTTTTTCTGACTGAACATATTTCAAAAACATCAACATCTGTATGTTTATATCCCATTGTAAAGACCTTAAAGACCTTCTTTGTTAAGCACTGCCAGATAACTGTCAGTGTTAGAAGTACGTTTCATAGCTGAACTTAAGTGGAGAATGTGTTAATATAGACTGCCTATTGATAGGGAAAGCAGTTGCAGATTACTTCATCATTGCTATATATAGGAGGTGCTAAAAAATAATTGGAAAAGGGTTCACAGGAGGTCCATCGTATAGAAGATAACATGAAATAAAGCATGGAAAACTGAGGAAATTAAATGTGAAAAAATAATTGCCAGCCTGGCTTGATGCAAAGAAGTAGCAGTAGTACAAACATATTTAGTGTGGGAGTAATGCATCAACGGACTGCGGCTTGCAGGAAAAGGCACTCGGAGGGAGGGAGGGAGGGGATAGCAATAGACTGGCAGCAGAAAACAAATGTTTTGTAAATATTGGCTGTTCTTCCTGGTGAGGGAAAAATCTCACCAAGAATTTCGGTTAACTTCAGATTCTAGGCAAGTTTGTTTCCCAGTGCTAGCATAGCTTTTGCAGTAACTGAGCACCTTTCACTGATAAAAGAAATGTGCATGAGCATCAACTCTCAGATCTGTTACACACAGAGCAGTTGTCTACTCCTTGTGAGATGTTCTTCAGGATGCTGTTAAGTTACCTGATTGCTCCATTTGGACATGGAAATTAGGTTGCCTGTAAGCGCTTTAAGCAGACACTGGCAATCAGGAGTAGTTTATTATTATTTCAATAAATATTCAGTATCCATTTTTATATAGGGTATAGCTAAAGTACCAGTGCTGTTTACTACTAGGAATTGTCACAGGTTGTATCAGAACACCTCTGTCCTTGTTGCATACTTCCTACTATTGGTACTGGGGTTTATTACTGAACCACTGTTCATTTGGTATCTTCTTTTGCAGTATTGAACAAAGTGATTGTTAAAATGTTATCTATAAACTGTACAAGGCACTTCAAAAGTTATAAATGGCTTATTTTTGGTGACAGAAGGAAATGGAAGTACTTATCTGACTTCCAGAAACGTTAATCTTTTGCTCCTGGAGAACTCTTCAACCAGCCCTATTAGTGATTGTTACTAATCTAGTAGTGATTGTAAAGTTAGCTGTAAGTGTAGGAAACCTATCTAAGATCCGTGTCTGAATGTTTGCAAATGGTTACGAATCCCAAGCTTCAATGTCATAATTTAGAGGTTTGTTAGAAAACATGGAAGAGCAGTATCTATAGGTTTTTCCAAGTATCTGGGACATAATAAAGAAAAGGAAGTACTCATAGCCAGAGTAATTTTTTTATAGTTCACATTCCTCTACTCTCTGTTCCATCATTATTTGCTTATGCGCCCCCCCGCCCCGAAGTCACTTCAAAATTTCATCTCTCTGAATTCAGTGTGGCTCATCTTTTGTCATTGGACAATTTAGAATTCTTTTGCCATGGAACTTTCCTGAAGACGGACTGAATTTCTCTTGCCACTGTATTAGTTTCATGTAACTGTTTACTAAAAGGTAATTTGTTAGGTTTGTCCCTTAATATCCGTCACACACAAGTTTGTGATAGGAAGTAGAAAATAAACAAAATTCATGCTGTCTTTGGAAATTATTTCTTGGTTAGAATCAATAACGAAGTGGGGTAGCTCTTGTTGTGAGGCTCCTTTGAGAGAACAGTTCAAAAAGCTACTGTCTAACATCCATTTTGACTTAAAACCAGCTAATTTAAATGTTCATTGCTATGTATATGCAACACCACATGGAAGCTTTGGATATGATACTATGTTGATATAACTTAATGTGCATTTTTCTTAAGTATCATGAAATGATAACATTAGCTTTTAGCTTTGTGTGCGTGTCTGTACCCTTGCATCACAGATATTTTCATGTCAAAGCAACTTGTCTCAAAATATGTTTGGTTTTAAGTGTCACAGTGGCTCTTCCTTTTGTTCACTAAAAGGACTTTCTAGCACTAACAAATTAACATATCACAAAGCTTATTCCCCATTACCTAGTTCATAAAAGCAGTGCCCATTATGGGAAAGTACAGGCATATGTGGATCACCCCTGTGGTGTTTTATCTTTATCTTATCATCAAAGCTTCTAACTTGGCATGAGACCGGCTTTTCTAGCTCATATGCTTCTCTTTGTAATTTTATTAAAATTACTAAGAATTTTATACTCAGACATACAAAGCTTCGATCTCATTATTCTTGACCATGGAGCTTATCTTTCATATTGAGAAAAATATCCAGTTATTTTTGATACAGTTTTCTCCTTTTTTAGTTGTGGCCTTTTTAAAATCAGAAATACACAGCTCTGTTGATGTCCAAGGACTGTTGAAACCCCAAGGATGATAGGAAACTTTGTCTTTTTGTGAAAACAGAGCCATGCTGTCTCCCTTCATAAGAAACTAAACTGAATGGCATTTGAGTGCTGGTTTCGAGGACAGAACTTAAGAAATGATGAAAGAGCCACAGTGAGAGCCAAGAGATGCTAGGCTTCGTCCTGGTGCTAAGAGCTGGTTGCTCTCCTTCCTGACGGTAACTTTTCGTCTTTCCTGTCAACTGCTTTACTTCAGTTTTGTACTGAGAGAAAGCTTGTTGTATCTTTGAGGTGGTATGAGGCTTGATCTATTCATGGTACCTTTTGAATCAGCTTCAATATGTCATTAAACTTAATGAGGTCTTTTTCTAGAGAGAGCCAGTCTGTAACTGATAGAACTTTTCCCTTTTTATTTTCTTTGATGCTGAGAAGTTCTTTTCACATCCACGTGGAGACATAAGGAATTACAAGTCCTGCAAGAAATGCAGTCAGATGGCACCTGAAAGATTAAGGCTCACTCATTAACTAGACACAAAATCGCATTCCTCCAAATCATTTTATGGAAGGCAGGAAGGGGGGAAAACCCCACCAAAAGACCCCAAACCCACAGCTGCTTGAGCCGCAGAAGTCACAGGGGTTTCTTGCGGCTCTCGGTGTTGCGTGGTTTCCTATACCCCCATATCTGCCGCAGTGTGAGTGCTGCAGCTTTGCTGGCCAAAGAAGAGTTTGTGCCGGTGCTTTGCTGCTGGGCTCCCCGGTGCGTGCTAATGCTGCTGGGCTCGTGCTGCAGCCCCACGGAGGGTAAGAGCGGGAGGCACAAAGGGCAGTCATTTGGATCGGTCTCCTCTACTGGCCCCTTCAGATCCCTGAAAGTTTCTGTCTCCCTGTCAAACTTGGAAGTTACTGAAGAGGCTTAAAACTTGTTTGTTAGTTCACACACTGGTAGATTCAGAGAGTGATTTGGTAGGTATTGTTTCCTTGGAAAGCTAGGCTAAAAATGCATCCTTCCTTAGCTGAAGCCCTTGTTGTTTTGGTTTTTTTTTTTTTCTTTTCTACACACTCCTAAAATAATACAAAAGGCTATGTTTCAAGGGAAAACTTGTCCTGTTTCCTTCTCGCCCCCATGAGCATATGGCAACCCAAGGTGTTGGAGCGCACAGCAAGGGTGTGACGCCCTGCAGCCGGTTTCCCTGGGGGCAGCCTGCTGGGCCTGGCAGCGTTTCATGATTTCACTATCCTAATTGGGATAAAACTAGCTTTCAGTATTAGAGTCCCTTCCTTTTCTTCAGCATCCACTTTCTGGCATTTTCTTGTACATGGTCACTACACAGGATAGCAGAAGTGCTGGACTAGAGGCAAATGGCTCCATGCTCGGACAAGTCCCCCTTCCAAAATGGTCAGGTTTGGGAATTGCTGTCCTTTAAGAATATGCAGGTTTTTGTCTTTTGTAGAAAAGAATTCTGTTCCAACCACCCCTATATTACAAGTATCTGAAATCATGAGCCCTAAAACAATTGGTTTGGATGTTTGATTCTTATCTAGAAACTTCCTCTATCAATGTATGTTTCCTGCTGGACAAATTCAGAATTTCTTACCCCTTACTTTGTTGTTTGCTCTCACTACAGAATGAAATAGGCATCTGCTGTCTCCTATTCAAGTTATGCTGTCTTAGATTTTTAATTTTTTTTTTCTTTGGGAGAATTTGGATTTGTATTACTGCAATAGTGATGCAGGCATCTGTCTGGTACTTTTACAAATACTCATTCGGTAATTCCAAATTTGCCTGCTTCCTATGCTTATAAAAGTGGCAAGTGCAGCAATTAGCTAATCTTAGAATTATTTTTTTCTTCAAAATTCATAAATAGCTGATCCCAGAATACTTCTGAAGATAAATACTAGTTTAAGAAATCATGTAACAGCAAATTTTTCTGTGCTTAAATTGGTCTTCAGGGCTTCCGTTTCAAAATGCATGTCAGTAGTCTGCTGTTTGTAGCTGGCTTTGACATTATTTCAAATTACTGAAGTCTTCAAGCTAAATAAGCTGGTGGAAATCACCTTGTAGCTATATGTTTGAAATTTTCAAAATCAGTGCATCTGTGTAGGTTTCTAATTAGTCAGTGTTAAAACGTTGATGATGGTGGTGATCTCTCCAGTCTACTGATTTTCACTTAAAAATATTAAGAAAATTTACTAAGGTGCTTTATGTTTATGTGCTTGTCTCTTTGTCAAGTACGGTAGGCAGTTCTAGTATGGATTTGCACAAGGAGCTGGAGAAAGCTTTTCAGCAGATATTTTAGAATTACGTTGTGACAGATTATGCTATTTTTTTATATAAGAATACTAAGGAGATATCTGTAATCAAAACTGATAGGAAATTAAGTAGGTAAGATGACTGGTTTAGGCCTATTAAGCAATATTTGCAAATGCTTTCAATCTGATAGTCTGGTTTTTGAGTCTTGTTATAAGAAAAATAATCTTAATTTTTTTTTTTCCTCTAACCGATCAATTTCAGTGTTTTAACTTTAGATTTTAGTTTGATTTAAAAGAAGTATTGACTGGTACCTGTAGGCTGAGTTTTCAAAGAAATCAGTTTTCATGTTTTAATACTCATTTTGGAATTTTTCTTGCTGTGATTCACTTATTTCTACTAGTGAGTAGTTGAAGTAAAATTGCCTAGTGATCTGTGGATACAGAAATAAAGGGCATGCCAATGTGCTGAGGAGAAACAGTACTAAAACGAATAATTGGCTGCGTCTTTATTTGCATGGAACCTGAGCTAAAAATGTGTCCCGAGTTGACCAGTTTTCTAGCATTTCTTGTTGCACTGCAAATCTAGTAATGAGAAAAGCAACCAAAAGCAGAGTGTTGAGTAAGAATTTGCCATGAATGCATTATCTTTATGCAAGTATCTTTCCCAAAGGCAATGTTACATGAAAATTTTTCCATCAGCTTCCTTACTTATTCTTGTATCGTACAAGATAAATTGAAAGAATCCTAGAATTTTGCTGCTTTTCTTTAATCTGCCTGTTTCTAACTTTGTATTTCATTCATTATTTTCTTCCAATTGCTGTCTTGAAAGTAAACTCCAAAAACTCAAAGGTAGCTGATTTCATGGGCAGACCCTTAAGACCTCTCTGCTGACAAGTAATAACTTCTCATTCATCCTCTTGAAGGTGGCACTTGATTCTGCTGGAGGCTGCCTGAGAGCCGGGTGCTCCTTTCGCCCCTTGGAACACCTGCCCGTGGGCACGTTGTTCTGTCGTATCAGATCCCAGTGATCGACGGGGTTCCAATATGAGAGTCCTCCAGACCCTGTACTGAGGAACAGCCATTGGAAATGTATTCTGCATACACAACTTGCCTTCAAAGTGCTTGAAGTGCCTGGCCCCTGTTCTGTTGTGAGGCAGGTGCAGTTAAGCTGAGCTAAGACTCTGTGCCAGTCTCCTAGGTGGAAACGGTTCCTAGGATTGGAAGATCGTTCCTGTGTAGGTGGACTTAATGTGATAGGCTGTCTATTCAAAAATGCCAGGCTTGAAAAAAGAAAAGCAGGTCTGAGAGCTGAATGACTTTCACATGCACCTAGTATCTGGTTTTAATAACAACAGTAAGAAATTATGCCTTGTCTGGCTTGTCTCATTTTAATCAGCCTGTAAGAAATATGAAAATACAGAACATCTTAAACTTGTTTTTAAACCAAGTGTTCTTCTATAATCTGTAGATGTTAGAGGTGGTGATAGTCCATTACTTTTCAGCACAGCAGTAATTAGCAATCAGTTTATGTATTACATCCATGAAGTTTATGTTGAATTTGCTTATGCAAAAAAACCCTCTATCTTCAATGTCTTTATTTTTGTTACTGAATGTTTTAAACAATAGCTAACATGAATTTTTCTGTCTGGTACTCTTTAGGTACTATATCCAGACAGCTTTTGCAGGAAGCCTGTAGCCCAAGAAAAAGGTCATATTGACCCTATAATTTTTGAAATGAAGCAATCATTCCAGTTACTTAAGAGCTCCTAGAACAGAATAAGCTTGAGACTCTGCTATGGAGATGATTCTTCCACTGCTGTCTGAAAACTGTGCCTTGTAAAGCAATATCATCTGCAAACAAGCCACTAAGTGCAGGCATGGCAATTAGTTGTGTAGGTGGTACGCTGTGACCTAGACCAGCTGTTAGGCTATGAAGGTACAGAGACACAAAGGTACAGAGGTACAAAAGACAACCACTGGTTGGCTGAATTTGGTTTTCTGTTTCATGTATTGCTGCAGAGCAGTACTAAGACTCAAGCAAGGTACAAGGACCATTCCTGGTCTATTTTTGTTCATATTTGAAAACCGAAATGTTTTCTGAGATTTATGGGATCCCTTCCCACTTCATAGAAGATGCAGAAATCAAGAAAATGCCCTTGAGATGGCAGATAGTTTATGATGTGAAAGTAATGCTCACAGTTCTGTACCTCGTTTTTGAGGTCACACTAAAGACCTCCAAGGCTCCTTGTAAATTGTGCCTTATAGAATTGAGAAGTGATCATTAGCTATTTGACATTCAGAGTAAAATCTTGTTTCAGTCTTGAACTGTGAGTTCAGTAATAAAGATGTACTTTTAATGGCTGAGCCTTACTTGAAAAAAATTACTATGTCATGCACTTCACTGGAGTTCAGCTTCTTGCTTGTTACCTGCTCTGGCAGATAGACTGCTGGCTGCCTGCAAGACTGCTGGCTGTGTCTCCTTGCTTTTTCCATATAACTAGCATATATTCAGTAGAAATCATTAGCATGGGGACCTTGCCTCACCTTACGTGACACATCTCGTCCTTTGGTTCCTAGATTGATGACTCATTATGGTTTCTTCCAGATATTAAGGCTATGCACATAAAATGAAATGTAAAAATCATTCAAACAAATCTGAGTGACCATATATCACACTCATCTATGTCTTTATGGTCACTGAGTAGTAGCTGAAATCATCCGGGACCTTTGTAATTGAAGGCAGTCAGGGTTGCCTTTTGGACACAAATCTGTTACTCACTTCAAGGAATGTAATGCTTTGGCTGGTATTCAAGAAACCGCTGATTGACAGACAGCCTCTCCAACTGTTGCCTGCTGTCTAGTTTATCTCATTATAACTTAATAAAAAAGCAACTATGAATGTTCACCAGATTCCTTTGCCTGCTCTCAGGGTCTTGGACATTGACTTTTCAGGCCAGAATATACAACAATGTATCAAATCTGAAATGCTAGCACCTACACTGAATACAGAATTATGTCCCTGTGCCACTTCTGGTGTCAGAACCCTCACAGATTTTTGCAAACAAGATTGCACAGATGTTTTTTCCTACCAGGCTGTCCTGAAAGGGTCATGAGAACCTCTTTATTTATTTATTTACATGCAGTGTTAAACATTGTTTAATGTTTTTTCCATCAGCTGTGTGAAGTCAGTAACAACATTCAAGGCTGGCAATTCAATTACAGCCTCAAGTGCCAGGAACATGTGTCTGCCATTCAAACCTGCACCATCTTCATTTCAAGCATAAATTTCGCTGTTGTCCCTTTTTTGGAATGAGTGGCAGAAGCTCAATGTGTTAGAAGTTAAGTATGATGCTAGGAAAGTGCTGAAAGAAATTACTAAAGTAAAAGCAAGTTCTTTGAAATATTTTCATTAAGAGCTACCATCAGGCTGTCGTCAGCATAGTCCTCAGCCTTGCTGTCCTTCTAACAGTCATTGCTTCTAGCTGGGATTTGAATGTTAGAAGTTTCATCCCATGGTCTGTTGGGTTGGATATGACCCTGCTAACTCCTGGGTTTGACTAATGGAAAGCATTTCATTTGGAATGAAGCATCATAATTAGCCTCCTAAGCTACATAAATTGCTAGCAGTGGATCACCGGTTTTCAATTTGCCTTTTCTTCTCTAAAAGAGAAAGCAAAATGTTTAGAAGCAAAATGTTGTATGCGAAATTCTTTTCTCAACAGCATAAAACCTCTGAAGAAGTAGTTCTCCTTTTCTGTAGTGAGTATTAGGAATTTCTGTGCAGTTTACAGTAGATATTTGTCCAAAGGAGCAATGCAGCTCACTGGGGGTTAGTGCTTCATCACTTGGAGAGGCTTAAGAGTAGATAGGATTGACCTCTTGCCTCATAACTTCCTTAAGCTTTCCTTTTTACCTAAATTGTTACTTTGTTTTTCTTTCACTATTGTTTGTGGCTTTTGATTCCCTAAGGACATACTGTGCAGAGTAGTAGTGCAAACACCTTACATCTCACCATGGTGAGGAAGCCTGTTCTGTGCATCAGAAAATGACATAGCCTCCTGTGATAAGTAATAGGTTTGGGTTTTGTAAATTGACATGCAAAGCAACTTTAGTAAGCGGTCACTTGAGCATTGTGCCTCAGCTGAACATCCAGGCGTGAGACTGAACTGTGGCAGTCAGGACTACATCAGCATTTAGTAGGTACTGGAGGGCGTTGTGGATTTTGCTCTTTTATAGCTGGTTCAGCCATTCCAGCCTATGTTGATAACTTCAATTTATACCATCAAAAAATGAAACTACTATAGGAAAGATACGTCCTGGCAAAAGAAGGCTGCTTTATTTCTTGGTCAGATGTTTTCTGTGCTCTAGGGCTTCATTTCTCCTACTAGGCATAAGGCAGTTCGACACAGCTCCTGATTTTCTCTCTCCTGCTTTTTGATTTATACAGTGAACCTGTCGCTGTAAAGTGTTAAGTGCTTCTCAGTGTAAGATTGATAGCAGGAGTGAGGTAGTTACTTTGTACGAACTTTGGCCCAGGATTATTTGGGTAGTGTGACTATTAATATTAAAAATGTAATTCTTACAGTGAAAAGGTTTTTATAAGAAAGCAAATTTTGTGCCGTTTCTGAAGATGTCAGAGTGAGCATTCACTTTACTGAAGGTGGATCCCAACAAGTGTTTTCTCTTCAACTCATACCAGTTTTCATGAGTTACCATAGGGTGCAGTTGCTGCTTAGATCTTTAATGATGTCTATCATTATAGAAGTTCAGGTTGGTTTTTAATTTGTTGCTTACTTTGAAAGTTAGGCTTAAAAAACTCCAACAAATGCAATTTTTTTTCTGAAACTGTAAAAAGCCTTGTGAATCAACCCTGATATATTTTTGGAAGTCTAAACAAATGAGAAGATAAAGAATTGCACTTTGAAACATTAGCATTCTGTGGTAGTTCTTAATACCTTAATTAGGAGGCAGTGCATTACTCCTATAATATGAAGAAATCTGATGATTAATAACGTATTGGTCTTACAAGTCCTCAAGTTTAGTTATTTCTGCTCTTCGCAAACTGTTTCTACCGTTCTTACCATTTCTACCATCAGTGGTAGGTGGTGACAGATCTTCCTCTTTAACTTATTCTCCATCTCTCAGCACTTCTACTTCTGTCCTGGTTTAGCTCTCAATGGTGGTTTTCCACCCACGATCTCTGGCAGGCTTCTAGTAGGCGTGGGAGACATCTTGTCAATAAGAACAGGTTATTGCTGTTATTGCTTCTGGTCTTCTGTATTCTTTAGCTTTTTCCCCTTGGTCTTGAACAATGAGCTCAGTCTGTCTTAGCTGTTTAAAATGTTCTGAAAGCCTTCTTCCTTTTCAGACAGCAGTAAGATTATTTAGGTGATACAGACAGTTCCCAAATTGCTGGTAGCAAATGAATACAACACTGTCCACCAAGCAAGAAGGCAAAATGTAGTGACTTTTGCCACATAAGCATTGCAGAGTCTGTCATGTATAATACTGTCTGGGTTCAGTTCTCTTTGACTGGTAGGCTGTCTGAAGGGTAGGATACACAGTTTCACCTTGGTACTCCTCTCTTAAGCCCCTAGCTCACTGGGGAGGGAGTAAGTGCTTCTGGTTTTACTTCATGACCTCTAGGCATGAAGTAGAACACATCGTGTAACATTCCTCCTCCTTTGTACGGCTCTGCTGTTCTCATCGGTTGAAATAGTTCTGATGCGGATGGTTTTTGTTTCAAATTATATTGGGAAAACAGGAGTGGAAAAACATCTTCCTGTTGCAAAAACAACAGTGTCATCTATTTCCCTAGCAAAACTCATATTTTCTGACTGATGCTTTTCTAGCTTGTTCTTAACAGCTTCCAGTGATAGAGATGCTTTGGAGTCCTGTGCAGAGCTGAAGGTCTACCTTGGATGTTTTAGGGCTAATGGGGGTGATGGAGTGGTGGTGTGTGTGTTTGGTTTGGGTTTGGGTTTTTTTGTGGGGGGGCAACACGGTATTCCAGTGATAGAGATGCTTTGGAGTCCTGTGCGGAGCTGAAGATCTACCTTGGATATTTTAGGGCTAATGGGGGTGATGGAGTGGTGATGTGTGTTTGGTTTGGGTTTGGGTTTTTTTTGGGGGGGGCGACACGGTAAGTCTGAATATGCTTACATTGTGTGTGCTGCCTTGATAAGAAGCTAGTGTTTAAGCCCAGACCTGGTTGAATTGAAAGCATTTCACTTCCCTGTCTTGCTGGTAATCCACAGTCAACAGGACGTTAGCAAAGTTGAGGCAAGCTTGTATTCAGTTCTTTATACAATTAAGCTATTTCAAATACACTTCCTTTCTTGTTGCTTTTGTAATTATTTTTCCCTCCCCACCTTAAGCATTTACCCTTGGAAAATACCTACTCCTCAAATTTACCAGTACTAATTTGCCACTTTCTTTTGAAATAGAAAACCAAGGTCATCTTATACCTTTAGATAATATTAGCTAACATGTGTCAGTAAAGTGACAGTGAACAGCTATGCAAAAGATAAGAACTAGTGATCATTGCTAGTGGAGGCTGGATAAAAAAATCCATCATAGCTTGAGGTCCTTGACAGCAGAATTGATGTCTAGCCAGAAGTTCCCTGTCCTGTATTTTTGTAGTTTGTTTCTTTTGAGTATAGTATTCTCTATTTGTCTACATTTATTGCTTTTTTTTTTTTTTTTTTTTTTCAGACTGCTTCTCCAATTTGTCATCCTTGGTTACTCTAATGAAAGAAATATAAGACTTTATAAATTTCAGAGCTGTTATTTCATGATCTCTGCAAACTCTGCCATCACTGTACTAATTTGCATGAACCTTATGTTTGTCACAGAAACCCCGAGGGACAGGAGTAACACTTTTTTTTCCCTTTTTTTATTTTTACATGACAACTTATATTACGAAGTACAGATTGGCCTGAAATAAAGGATCATTGATCTGATGCCCTTAGTACTGTTCAAAATTTTGCAAATATAGGAAGAGGCAGCATAAAGTTCTTTTGAGGTGTTCCCAGAGAGCAGTGGTCAGAGACAGCCACAGAAAATCTCTCTGTTAAGGAGTTGGCAAATACAGGACTGTAAGAGACCTCTCTCACCTTTTTATAGTTAAAACAGAAATACTTGAATCCTACAGTTCTGAAGTCTTACTCTTTCATAGAACATCACATCAAAGTACATCGTAACTTCTATTCTTACCCAATACCTGAAGTTGTATGAATAATATTAGCAGCAAACTTAAAGAGCACTGAGGAAAAACTGCCCTGTTTTCCTTTTTGGAAATTGAAGAAAATGTAGAAAAATTGTTTTAAGCAGTATTAGAAATCAAGAATGGGTTCTGAGTAATTTACTACTCTACTGTAATGATTTGACAAAATAATTATGGATAAGATGGACATGGAAATGCTTTTAATGTTTTGTGGGGGCTTTTTTCCATTAAAAACAGTATTATGTGGAAAAGGGAACTTTAAATAGGGAACTCTGTTTATCTGACCTACTACAAGAGAATCATTTAAGAGAATCATTGGGCCAAAACAGTGGCTATTGGTACGGAACTCTGTTCTGGTGTACATCACCTACACCATGTGTTTGAATTGCACACGCTCACACACAGAGCAAAAAAATGTGCAAGTAGCATAGACTGAAGTGGGTACTAGTATTGTCTTGTTTCTTCATATTCCTGTTGTATTCCACAGCTGTGGGTTTGTGGTCGTTTAGGTTTTGGGGTTGGTTTTTTTTGTTTTTTGTAGGATGTGACTGTGAAGATGCAGTAGGCTGTATCTCTTGTTCACCGGAATGGGAATAGCTTCCTATTTATCTGACTTACGAGAAAGCATTGGTTCTCTTGATTTATCTGCTTCGATTGAGGAGGAATAAATTTGCAGCATAATTTATGTAAATAACTGTAAAGACAGACACATAAAGTTTAGTCTTGAGAGGAGTTAAACTTTATGCAAGAGAGTATCTCCTTTCTCTTCTCTTAAAGAAATGGGGTTTTACTTAATAGACAAAATCCATAGATTTTTAAATATTTCAAGCTGAAAACTTTCTGTAATTTTCTCTTTTTATAATCAAGAATCTGGCTGAATACTAGCAACGATACCTTTTGGGTTGAATTACTTGGAAGTTCATGAATTTGTTTAAATATTTCAGTCCTATATATAAATTTACATGAATTTGGACAATGACTTATGATTTTTTTCTTTGTAGTTATTTGAACTGCTCGGCCCTGAAGGTTTTGAACTGATAGAGAAACTCTTACAGAACAGATCTCTGATTCTGGAAAGATCTTTGACTTGTCCAAATGATAGCAGGTTCCAGACTCTACAAGGTAAGCGCCTACAAAGTTTTTATTGCAAATCAGATAAAAAGTTGTTTTCTAACTTGTTCAGTTATATTTCAAACAACAGAACGGTCTATGCATTTAAAAAGCAAGCCAAAAAAAAGGGGGGCGTGTGTATATTTATATGGGCTTAAATAAAGAAATCACGGTCTGGTTATGCAGAGGAAACATACGTATTGTATATATTTATTTACTTTTCAACTGCCTATGGGCATGTGTAGTTTTTAAATGTATTAAATGTTGCACTGTATCTATTTTAATGGATTACTCTGGAAATAAGTTGATCTTTAGTTATTCTTCATCTGCTTTCCTGGTTACTCTCCTCTTCTGTACCATTATCAGATGTAGGTCTTGGGGAGAAAAACCACAGTAACAACCACTTCTGAAAAAAATAAAGTGAAGCTTAAGGACAGATAAGTGAGAGGAAAAAAAGGGGGTTAGGTTTTTATACTGTGATTTTTGGTTTTATTGATAAATTGCTTGCACAGAGTAGTTATTTTAAAATCTGTTTTACAAAATGCTGTTTAAAACCAAGTCTACTCACTTCCTCCTCTGAGAAAAATAAATCTGATTGTGAATAGGTTGTGACTTGGGGTAAATCTTACATAGACATAGCACTACGCAGCCCATCGCATGTCCACAGCATACTAAGTTAGAAAAATGTGAATAAAACTAGCCATGGTGGACTTGTGTATCCTCACAGTAATTTTAAAATGGAAATAAACCTTTTTAATATGTTTATCTTAAATTGAATGTTATTTAGGTAAGTAGTTAGAAGTTCACCTCTTACTGTGCTGATGGTTAGTCTAAACTCATCAGAAAAACCGTTACTTTTATCTGTTTGTGATTTCAAAGCAGGTCTTGCTATCAGTATAACTAGGTTTTGTGTCTGGGTGTTTTTTCCCTTCAAAAATAATCACATAATAAAAAATTTCAAATACATTCAGAAGAAACTAAACTATTATAGTTTTTCTCCTATGTACAAATTTTGGGTATACAAATATTTTCTTCTCCCTTAGCAGTAGTAGTATTTTGGAAGCTTTTATGAATTATTCTTCATTATGCCATCAGTAAAAATCTATCACAGTAATTTCTGCTAGAATGTGGAGGAAGGATATTTTCAAAGTTGTGCTTTTGAGACAATAGGAAAGCATTAATGATTTTATGCTTTTTTTCACTGAGAGAACCCTCTTCCGCTGTGGTAAAGAAGTCAGTGATAGCTGAGTATCTTCTCTGAGACTGAAGATGCTCTGCCCCAAGTTCCATTTATTAATTTTAATAAGGCTTTTTTCTTATATCGTGATCAAAATGGTATTTCTAATGGGGATTGAAGTTTTATCATTCCAGAATTGCATTTGGGGAAGGGAATAATTTGTGTCTGCAGAAATTTAGTCAACTTTGAGTAATTTGTGTCTTGAGAAAATAAGCACAAGTCAAGGAACTGTACGTGCACTGCGTTTTTGTAGCACGCTGTATTATTTGACTATTTCTTATGTAATTTACTTCCACGGCAGTGAAGGTGATCGTTGTGCTTATCAGACAAATCAAGTAACAGTTCTTTGCCCTGGTGTGTTCAGTTGGAATTAAATTTAGTTAGGAAATTGCATCCATTGTTGTCCCCTTTTAATACAAGAGAGAGAGTTAAAGCTAGAGACATGATGATATTAATGTGGACGTTTTGACAGTTTATTAGAATTTTTTCAATGCTATCTAACACGTTATAGCCACCTTATCCCGTATGTGTGCTGTGAGAGGTAGGACTTTCACTGTTACTGTAGGTGAAAACTAAGCAGCACAAATTGTTTAAAACATCAGTCAAGTGGATTTATTTGATGAAAAAAAGTTTTTGGCTTCAGAGTTTGACTGCAAAAGTACATCTGAAACATAATTGAATTAACTAATAATATTCAGCGAAACCTAAATAAACTAATAATCTCTTTGCAGAATTTTGAAAATACAAGTTTAAAAACACTGACATAGTTAAAAACAAAACAAATCTCTCCACCCCATTGCATATAAAAGGCTTGGTTATGTGTTTGCATTTGGCCAGTAATGGCCTCGGAAGGTTGAGTGAGACTGGGCTTTTTCAGGTTCCTTGCTCCCCTAGATTAACTGTTTAATTGTAATTGTTCTGTCATTTTGATTCTTCTTCATTCAATCCTGCTGCTTTCCACAGAAAGGGAAGGAGTCCTTGTGGTTGTATAGAATAGGATTTCTTTTCTCACTTGTTTAGGGAAATTACATTGTGAGTATGCTTTCAATACAATCATGTTATCTAGTTATCATGTTATAATTGATTAGTGAAGAGGCCATTTAAAAAAAAAAAATCAGCCTGTTTAATCTATTTTCATGCCATTCTACTCATCAGTGTATACATGTAAGAGGAGAGATAAGTGGCATTTCCACTCCTGATGAAGTTATAAATACAGAAGATTAAAAAAAAAGCCCTTCCTTTTGCTGCTAGCCCATCCGTTTGCTCTGGGATGAAGAATTTTTGTTTGTTTGACAATGGTACTTTAAAGGTCCTACCTTTGGGACAGGAGCTGGTACTTTTAGATTTCTTGAGACCAACTGCTGCACGGTCATCTAATTATAGCTAAACTATCTTTAAATGCACACACCCTACCACCCCACCCCCTCCCCCCAAAAAAAACCAAACCTCAAAAAACAAACCTTTAGAAGAAAACTGGGGAAAACAAAGATGGAATCCAGTACTTACGGAGATGCATACCTGTTATCATATTGCAGAACAGTGCAAGAAGTTTATAGGAGAAAATGCTAAGCCCAATTATTGCTGTCAAGTTACAATTCAGTCTGAACAAGAGAAGCTGTTAATGAAACAGTATCGTCGGGAAGAAAAGCGAAATGCCAGAAAAGAAAAGCAAGCTGGGGAAGATGGAGAAGTTTCTGGAGAAGGACTGATGTGCTTTGATCCCAAAGAGCTGCGGATGCAAAGGTAATAAATGCCAAAAGTTGAGAAGTGATTCTGTTGTAATTATATCAACATATCGTAACAGTTTATTTTCTTTTAGTTTGCTATGGTGATTAGGTGATTCTGACTTCAAGTCACATTTTATTGCAAGTGTAGAATTCTTTTTTAATACGAAAACCTAATTTTCAGCGAAAGAAAGCAGTGATCTGCTTAATGAGAATCTTCTTGATCTCATCTATGTGGGCGGGAGATGCAGATTAGAGGGGTAGCCTGCCTATCTTAGTTCCTGTACGCACACTACTTGCTTAAGATTTATGAAGTCTGTACTAAATCTATCAGAACTATCTTTCTTTTTTTCCTCTCAAGATTAATGCATGCTATTTTCCATGTTGTCAGCTAAAGGTAGTGGGAGGAGTAGAGGAAGGAGAGGATAAGGAGTAAACAAACTGTTGTATTTCATACTGAGAAAAATGTAGTAGGACTGGTATTTAACCATGAATACATGTTGCAGTATTGCTTAAAAAGAGGCAAAACTGTATTTAGGAAAGCCTTGCACTTACTGGATTTCGCTTTTGATTTTTACCTAAGCTGTGTTATAAGGACTTGGTTTAACTGATGCCAGAGAATAACACTGTAAAATTTCTTTGTTAATTATTTTGTGCAATGTTTGTTTCCTTAAATTTCCACAACTCATGTTGACTTTAATATACCACATTCAGTTTTTGTGATGGCTGCTAAAAACAGGCAGAATAATTGCAGTTATTTTTCTGCTCGCAGAGAACTAGCACTTTTGAATGCTCGAAGTATGCCAGTCCTAGGTAGACAGAGAGAGATGGACTTTGAAAAAATTCATTATCCGCATGTTTATGATTCCCGAGCTGAAGCTATGAAAACATCAGCATTCATTGGGGGTGCAAAGGTACGTGTTTGGTGCATGACCCTTCTTGAGAAGTACATCTTTCCCAGTGAGTAATGTGCAGCACGGTTCTCTTTGTTCCCTTAGAGCTTCTCCTCCTTGTCAGTCCAACGTATGAAGCAGTGCTGCTTTGCAGGGGGTTTTAAATGCTGTCATATATTCTGTTTTTATTTTGACTCTAGAAGAAATAATCTCATTCTTGAGTAATGTGGGGGTTTTTTATTTCTGAGTTCACTTAAATCATTAAAATACCATTTTCTATCTTTTGGAAACCATTAAACTGACTTTAACAAAATGAATGCTTTATGAAATTCTATACTTAATGGCTTTTGAAACTTAATAAAATGGAGTTATCTTTTTTTTTTGTCTTTTTGGGACTATTTTCTGAGTAGTAAAACTGATTATTTTCCATTTGGGGGGTTCAGTGCTGTCTATAAAATGAATCGGTGAGAACTGAACCATTGTTCGAAGTGGGTTATTTGTAATGACACTTTCTGTTTTCCTACTTTCAATTAATTTTCCTGTAATACTGTTTTAGGTGTTCTTACCAGAGGCAGTTCAGAGAGAAAACAATAAAATGTATGAAGAGGTGAAGATTCCCCATAGTGAACCAATGCCTATTGGTATTGAAGAGAAAATTGTTTATATTAAAGACTTAGATGAGGTGAGTAAACCATTTCAAAGATATTAAATTAGTTTTTACTTTGTATTAAAAAAATTTAACTGAAAAAGATTACCAATTAATGCTGTGATATGTGATGTGTAAACACAGCCAGTCAGTTTCTTCGCTACTAATTTTGAGAGTATTTTGGGGGGGATGTGGTTCAGTGATATAATCCATTTCATGATGACTCAGATTCAAGAAATTCCTGCTCTAAACTACTTGTTCATGAGTTGCGATTCTCAATTCCTTTGGCATTACCTGTTCAGTTATTTATGGTTTTGGGCTGTGATCTGAATCACTAAAAGGAATAGAAAAAATTATGGCGATTCTGTTCTCTTTCTGGAGACCACATGGAGAAGTGAGCCTGGGCTTCTGTATCTTGACTTGTGCAGGTTGGCTTGTGGCTGCACAGCACCATTTTGCAGTCCATCAGGCTGGTCTTAGAGTACGAAGCAGGTGTGGGGGTATTGCCTTACGGTGTTATAGACTGTATGGGGTGCAAGACTTTCTGGAATGTTGCTTCTTTAAGCAGACGGTGGCAAATCATTATTAGCAAAACTTTGATGATAGAAAATAGAGGGCAGAGAGGAAAAATCAAGTAAAATAAACATCAACATTTTAAATTTTACTGATTTAAAATGGTGAAAAAGCTGAGGTACAGGAACTAAATTTGTTGTTAGTATTTACAGTCTAGAACTTGCAGTACTGGCATCATGTGTACCTGCTCACTCTTCATTATATGTATCAGATCTGCTGACGAATGGAAGAATTGCTGTTGATTTGAACAGGGACATAAAGAGCAAGCTGTATGTACATATGAAGAAGGTTTTATGTTTCTTCATGTTTCTTTAGCAGCATAGAACATGGAAAAATGTTTCCCACTTTTTTTCCCTGTTGGATACCAGAAAATGAGAATACAAATCTAATACAGTTACCCAGAGCACTTCACTGGGGTTCTGAGTAAAGATTATGACATACATAAAGATTTAACTCTCTTAAAACAGAAGACAGTTTGATTTTAGACTCTGAATCTGTTCTTCTCTGCTTGGGTGACAGTACCTAATGTCATGTTTATGAAGTGACTGGCAGCCTAATTAGATAGAAAAGTTGAGCCACTGCAGCCATAAAATGTGACATTTTATATGACAATTTTCAGCCTGACAGCTTTTGGCAATGAAATGTGTTTCTCCTAAGCTAAATACTACCTACTAATCTGTAAACTTTTTGCAAGAAGGACCAGTATTTCAATAAACAATAACTTGTTTCAGAAAAAATATAGTTCATAAATACAAAAAAGAACTGGTTTGCAGATTTTCACACATATAATGTTTAAAATAAATGTTACATAATTCATCAGTTGTACAACTTTCATAAATAATTCATCTCCTGTGTAGATTGTGTATCGTCAAGTGGTACACCTTTCAGTTTTACAGTGAAATTCTGAAATAGAAACAGTCGTCTTCAGAACTTTACTCTTCCGTATGTTTCCTACTACAGGAGATCAAATAGAAGTGTCAACAGCAAATACAATTTTGAAAGTTTGAAGACCTACATATTTAATTGCTGCCCCCAACTTTGATACTGGTTTGCAACAAAAGATTTATGAATAGTTTGTCAAACTGCAGGACTTGTCAGATTCCTGTTTCCATTAGTGGGACTCATAGATTTGAATCTTGCTGATCAGCACCTTTTTCTCAATGAGGTAAAGAGGCTGAAATTGCCAATGTGTGTGGTGTTAAGGTATGCCTGGTCAAGACTGAAGTATCTTGGATAGGGCAAAATCGCCTTTTGCTCTCTCTGTATGGCTGGTTTAGATCTCTAAGCTCATAAAATCTTGGTTGGTGCTTAAAATTTTTGCTAATTAACTCTAATCAATTTAGAGGGCAAGAAGTTTTTCTGTCAATATGTTTATTCTTTTTGGTGAACTAGTGTAAGCAAAAGCAGCAAAATAAAATTTTTTAGCTCTCTCCCTAGCATATATAGGTGCTTATAAGATAGCGCGCTCATATCTCTGTACAGATATTTTTGCAGCATTATCTAAAACATAAACAGATGGGCAAGGAGGAGAGGTGACAGTAAATACGACTGTAGATAGTTCATAGCAGCATCTAAAGGTGTCATGAAGAAGTTGAGAGTTTTGCTACTATTGACTATTATGAGATGCTATTAGTAGTAGGGTTTTGATGTAAGACATTAAGTTGGTCTAAACATATAGATTAAGGTACTCATTCTTTTTAACGAGTCAATGTACGTGCAACCCATAATAATAAAAGATCCCCAGGAAAAAAAGCACAAAAAACCCAAACCGTCTGTTGTTGCTGTTACAAGGGTATTTATCAATGCTCTCCAAGTGCTTGCTGTTTTACGGAGAAATCCTGATGGTTTTAAAAATTATGAATATTCTTCTTCCTTTGAATTTATTCAGTTAGTTCGCATCTGTTCTCCAATTCACCAGTCCTGTTCCTGTTACACTTTGGTGTACACTTGCCTTGCTGAGAGCCAGCTCTGGCTCTTTCCCCGCCCCAGGTATTAACACTTGTTAGTCCCAGTATTCAAAGAAACAAATACTTCGGGTTTTCTAAGGTGTTTCTCCTTGTAAAATCATCTTTTTACATGCAGAAAATAGATCACTTTTCTACTTTCCAAGACTAGTTTTACTAGTTCTTATTTACTAGGTTCTTATTTATAGGACTGGCAGTGTAGTCAGGACGCACCTTCCACTGCACTCCAGAATGCAGAAATAATACATTTTAGCTAGGTTTGGCACTATATTATCTGAAGTTTTATGGCTAATATTTTCAAAGTAAGTATTTAGTTTAATTAGAGCCTCCTTGCAAAGGATCAGAGCTTTTCTAAAGAGTTTAACTTCATGTTTAGTTAAATTTTTCCACCGGCAGAAAGTATCATGGAATCAGTTCCTGGAAGAATACAGATGCTAAAATGAAACTCGTGATACAAACTGACATAGATCCAAATTTTTCTAGCTACCGTTCCTACCTAAACCCGTTAGGCACTGCAAGTATGAGATCACGATTTAGCAGCAATAAAAGTGTGTCATAACATCTGTCATAAACTGCTGGCATTGGTGCTGTCCTGGTTAGCTGTATTGTTCCTTTTTCTGCTTTGTCACCTCTACTGTTCTACACCATGATCTGAACTGCTTCATCTCCTCCCGCAGTTTAACTTCACCTGTGTCATCTCCTATTCTTTATTGCCTACCCCTGCTGAGCTGGGAGCAGGAACTGGTGGTTTGCATGGAGGGTGCTGTGCTGCTGCTCGGACACATCTCTGGTGTTCAATGGCAGAAGGGTGCCTGCATGCCATAGGAGGAGTCTCAAAGGAGAAGCTTCCTCGCCTTACTGCAAGGCAGCAAATCCCACCTCCAACTCCATTTGTGGATAATTATTATCCTTGGCATTTATTATTATTTGGAGAGCTGTGTTTTCACCACAGTACAAGCACACGTTGCTTATAAATAGCTGGTTGGTTACACCAGTTTAGTCTAAAGTATTATGGTACTACTATTTGTGGAAGTGGCATGCTAGGTTGTTTCAATAACGAGACTTCAAAAAACGGAGAAAGCGCAAGCTTAGATTTATTGGCTTTGGCTACTTGACATGCAGCTTGACCATTAGTGAAATATGGTTTTTTGTAGTTACTATAAAGGTGGTTTTATGCCAGCCTTTTTGCCAAATAAATGTATCTTTAAAGTCATAAACTTAGGTCAGGGAAAGTTCCTCTTCAAGACTGTGAAAACCGGTTTTATCTAACAAATTGCTGTTGGTGAAAAATTACTTCAGCTTTTTACCTAAAGTGGGTGTTCAGGGTAGGATTTATTTCTTTGTTTCATGTTATTTCCATTTCCTTTTACTAGCACTACTTAATGGTCTAAATAAATGGGGTTTTTTCTCTCTGCATTATGTGAAGGAATTATTACAAAATCAATATTCCCTTTTTTTTCTGTAATGTTTTCTTGTTTTTAGAATTGTACAAGGTAAGTCTACTCAGTAAAGTATGGATGTTTTTGCGTAAATTACATTTTTCACATCCAGAATGTTGATCCATTTATTCCAAAGTTGATCTCAGTGTATATTTCAGTTGCATGTTTTTCAAATGGCAAATGACAGTTGGACTGAACTGAATAATTTTTAAAAATACTTTTAATTTTATTGAAATCTTGTCATTTATCCAATGAAGTATACTAGAAAATTGCTCTGAGGAAAGTTTACGAGTTCTGTAATCACTAGTACCAACTTAAGACAAGGGAAAAAACCATGTAGGTCAAGATACAATGGGTTTAAGAGCTGGTAATGTGTATTAGGAATTGCAGTCTGTCTTCATATTTCATGAGTGGGAGTCCAAAGAAGGTAGAATATGTGCCGTAACAGGTTAAGAAGAATATTGGAGTTAAGATCCTACACTGATGTTAATCTTAAAGCCTACAAGTCTTGGCTTAATTTTCTTCAGTATGTGAGTTAATGAGTATTTTATCATTACTTTAGAATTCCAGGTGCAATATTTACAGTTTCTGCATCAAATTATTTGAATATTTAACTTAGCCTCAGCTGAGGCTTTTGTGCATTGTTTTGTTTAAATAGTCTGAATAAATACTGTTGCTTTGGCTGAAAGCGCGTAAAAATATGTGCTTCGTGCCAAGCCAGCAGTTTAGTGTCCATCTTGTGTAAAATGATTATCCTGTCCATTAAGAAAATCCTATTTCTTATTAGAAATAGTTTATTTACATCAAAAAAATCTGTTACTATGATGTGCAACTTATAAAGTGGTATTCTGGTCTTAAAATTTACCTGTAATCTGATGTTGGAGAAGTGCAAACATGTGCTGTTACTGCTTAGTAATTCACTACTGAAAGACACTTGGTGTACTTGAATATAACTCATTGAACGTAATATTTTTAAAACATGTGCCTCACTTGACTATGGCTTTCCAACTTTTAGATATCACTATTGGATTTCCTGAATGCTAAATAGTTCTTTGCCTTTCAGCAATAGAAAGCATCTTCCCATTGTGATAAATCTCTGAAAAGGATTTTTAAAATATTCTTACTTTATTGATATACCCTCTGCTTGAGGGTAGGAAGGCTCTGTAGAGGGACCTGGACAGGCTGGATCGATGGGCTGAGGCCAGCTGTATGAGGCTTAACAAGGCCAAGTGCTGGCTTCTGCCCTAGGGTCACAAGAAGCCCATGCAATTCTACAGCCTTGGGGATGAAAAAGCTGGAAAGCTGCATGGCAGAAAAAGACCTGGGGCTGTTGGTTAACAGCCGGCTAAACATGAGCCAGCAGTATGCCCAGGTGGCCAAGAAGGCCAATGGTATCCTGGCTTGTATCAGGAATAGTGTGGCCAGCAGGAGTAGGGAAGTGATGATGCCCCTGTACTCAGCACTAGTGAGGCCGTGCCTCGAATACTGTGTTCAGTTCTGGGCCCCTCACTACAAGAAGGACATTGAGGTGCTGGAGCATATCCAGAGAAGGGCAACAAAGCTGGTGAGGGGTCTGGAGCACAAGTCTGGTGAGGAGTGGCTGAGGGAACTGGGGTTGTTTAGCCTGTCTGACAGGAGACCTTATCACCCTCTACAACTACCTGACAGGAGGGTGTAGTGAGGTGGGTGTTGGACTCTTCTCCCAAGTAACAAGCAGTGGGACAAGAGGAAATGGCCTCAGGTTGTGCCAGGAGAGGTTTAGATTAGATACCAGGAAAAATTTCTTCCCTGAAAGGGTTGCCAGACACGGGAATGGCTTACCCGGGAAAGTAATCGAGTCACCATTCCTTGAGGTATTTAAAAGATGGGTAGACGAGGTGCTTAGGGACATAGTTTAGTAGTGGACAGGTACAGTAGGGCTTGATGATCTTGGAGGTCTTTTTCAACCTTAATGATTCTATGATTCTATGATACTACAGGTGATACTATAGCATTTTTCTGGATTCATAAAATCTTTCTATTAGTTTAAATGCTAATATTCTTTTGCCAGTAAGAGGTTCTTTTTTTGTTGAATAGAATCACTGATTTTGTTACATGCTAGATTATTAACCTGATTCATTTTGGGAAAGACCTTTAAAACAAAACATATCTAAATAATTTAAAGAGAGAAAGAGACTTGATATGGTAATATCTAATAGGCTTGATATGATAATTGAAATACAGGTACACTGCCATGATAGCAAGGCTTTATGAATGTTTTAGAACAACTTTGAATGAATTGTGGAATGAAATGTGAAAGTCTGAACTCCTTGATTTAACATGGCACGTGGATGTCCCAGCTCCAGCAAGGCAGAGTTCTTGCAAGCAAAGTTTGGGAGGATCAGGGATTATGACTACCTTCCAATAGCCATGAGTTTGAGAACACCTAAAGGAATGAATAGGAATGAAGTAGGTAGATAATAAAAGAATGAATATGTAATCCAGAAATACTTTACAGATGGATAATTTTGCGTGATAATCTGAGATTCTAAACATGGTTCCACCTATATCTACTTTCTCCTGAAATGAAAGTGGTTTTGCTTCTCTGGAGTCTGTAGCAAAATGTATAAAGTAGGTTTGCTAGAACATCAGAATAAGAGTTTATGCTAGTGCTGAACTGAGAGAGAAAAGAACGAACTATCTGAGAGGAGGTAAACTGAGGATAAAGATTTTCTTTTTTAAACTAGATATAGTAAAACACAAAAAGAAAGGGAAGTGTCATCAGGGATAGCGATATCAAGGCTGTTCTGAAAATAAGAAAGCAGGAAATAGAGATTGACACTTTGTTTTCTGACAAAAGCCATAATACACATTCTTTTCCCAAGATACACATACCAGGGGTGCGCTAGCTCCTGAGAGTTGAACACAATATTGGATATGTTCATCTCTTAGCCATTTCATGGGTTTCCTTCAGAGCATTTTGTTTTGTAACTTGTACAGTTATTTTAAAATAACATTTTGAAATGCAGTGGTATCTGGCAGTAGAGATTGTGGCATTTGTAGCCTTTGAAAACGGCGATTTTTAACTCAGCAGAAAGATGTGTTTGACACTATTACAGTCTTTGAGAGGACCTGTTTCTTAGCACAGGATGAGAAATAGAAACTATTTTCTCTGAAACATCTCTGCATTAGGCAGGTGTGACATGACTGGAGTCTTTGCCTTAATCTATGCTGCTTCTTCTATTCTCAGTCCAAGATTATCATAGACATAAAAAAGACAGTAATATAATACATTTTAGATATTTTAAAATGTATTTCTAAAATATGTTTTATATATATATACATGTATACAACGCATATATGGGTGTGTGTATGTATATATTTCCTATTAATGCAGTAACAGATACTTTTTAACAGACCCACCACCACTATTTTATATATCCTGCCCTTTGCTTTCATCTTGCCAGATTTTTACTTTTTTATTTTTAAATAGGAAAAAAGTTCTGTATGCAAAAAAGATAGGCCGATCGATGTCTCTTACGTAGATATATGTGGGATGCAAAAAAGAGAGGAAAGTGATTAATAATTGGGGAGAGACAAGAATTGAAGTATGATCTCGTGTCAGATCTGAAGAGCAAAAAGCAGCTTTCACTGAGCAGCAGCCCATACGTACTGAATCAAGCAGTGTCAATCCACCACTGTGGAAGTAATGCCGGAGTTCCCCCTCTTTTGGGCTGGGGAGGAATGAAGGTAAAGGAAGCAAATACATCATGCTGCTCATGACTTTCAGAGCTAGGCATTATATAACTGTTGAGATGTAAGCCTGTATTTCCTTAAGCCATGTCCTCCCTGGCCTATTCATATGAGTGGCTTTTATTTTGGGTATGGTGATGTGAATCAAATCACTGTAATGTGGTCATTTAAAAGCAGATTATTTTTATAGAAATTGGAAAAACATTCACCAGAGAAGTATAATGAAAACAGGCTTTTATTATTCTCCCATAAGAATGGGGAAGTAATGCAGATACTTTCTTAAAATTTTGGGTTACCAAGTTTATTGGAGAAATTGATAGATAACCAGTTGCACCCACTTTTTCAGCTTGTGCACTTGTTTCCCTGATTTAAAAAAAACAACCTACGCCAAAAACTTGCAATGTCACCTTTTTCTTATTCCAAAATAGTGTTCTCTGTCTACGTCCGTCCCAAACCTGTGTTTTGGTAGGCTCACAGCAGATTTATTTTGACACTGGGCAAGTTTGATTCTTTTAGAATCAGTCTGAATGAAGGTTTCCTTTGCAGTACAGTATGTGCTGTCTTAGATCATCTACGCAAATTTTTCAGATGACTTTTCACAAAGGTGAAAAATTATTTTTTTCTTTTTGGCCAATAGGGTTCTCCTTGCTATTCAGCTATAACCTAATGCCTTTCCCTCTCTTGTAGTGTCTTAAAATATGATCTGATTATTTGTTCTTTAGTTGCCTTTGTCCTAGTGTCATGCAGTTTAGTTGAAAACATTTTGTAGTCTTGTGCTTTTCTTCAAGATTATCAAGGTTTTTCTATTTTTTCTTTAACCATCCATTTCTAAACACTTAGGATAGTATATTGTATAATACATTATAGTTTGATTTATTTTTGCTGTTGGCATACTGTTTACATACTCATATAAGAGCCTTTTAACATCTTAGAAGTTTGATGGTTGTGTTTCGTGAACAAGCCACATTTAAGACACTGGAGATGTTGAGGATGGCAAGGATGCTATGGAAAACTGGTAAATATGCTCTTTGTTGTGTCAGCCTGGGTTGTGTTTTTACACGCATTTTTGTTTTCAAAGGCTTGATATTAATGAAAACATCTGCAAAAACCACTACATACAGCAAAAAAAAAATCCTTGTGAATATAAAATAGTCTTTTAAAATGTCCTTTCATTAGTGAAGTTGTATTTGAAACTTAAACAGATCTCATTTACAGATACTCTGTTTATTCTAAGTACTAGTAATGTACAACCTTTTTATTGAAAAGAGCTCTGTCAAATCTGAGTTCTCTCTTCTTGGGCGGTAGAAGTTTGAAGATAAGAACAATAAATTGACAATATGGGTCCAAGTCTGATAGAATATCTGTACTGGTTAATATAGAGAACTTCATTTGTCTTAGTCTGTTCTTTAAACTAGTATGGCTGTGTATGATATACGAAGCAAAAATTGCTGAAAAATATTCAGTAGATAGAATATGCAGTTCTCGCATGACAGTTACAGTTATTTGGGATTTTGGTTGCTCCTTTTCATGCATATAGTAAATATGAATAGGGAAATGCACTTTTTAATATTAACATGAGGTAAAATTGACTGCATCTGATTTGAATAAAACGTTAAGCCTGTTTCATTTTCTACACAGCTGCCAAGTGTGTGTATATTGTGTAGTGCTGCCTCTGAAAGGGTTGAAAATCTGATGGGAACACTTACAAAGGCAAACCAGTAAAGGGCACCAGCTGCTGAAAGGCACCTGCTGAGCCACTGTGGGAATAGATGCATCTGCCTGTAGCTAGAAGTAATCTTAACAAAGTACCTGCTTTTACCTGTCAGGATTTTAATTTGCATAAAGATTCAACCAATGAAACTAATTTTGAATACTTAAAGAAAAGAAAAAAAAAAAACTGGGTGGGGTTTTTTTTGTGCAACAGGGCACCACCTCTGAGCAATAGGAGTCTGTGAAAGCTTCTTGTTCTCAAAACTATTTTATGGAGGTTTTTAAAATAAAACCAAACCCAGATATGGCAGCCAAAAGTCTGTTACACTGTGCATAGTGTCTTACTAAAGGATGCAGTCAGTATGGAAGAGTTTATGCTACCAGAGAACAGGCTTCCAGTTTTTGTTTGGCTTAGTTTGAGTGATGGATCTCAGGGGAGTTTGTGAGAGTATAGGTTTCTTTTTTCATTGCAGAGTATTTGATTTGTTGTGGATGGTAATGTGTACACAATATGTTTTAAAATGAGAAGTCATTAGACAAATTTCCCAAATATTTTTTAAAACTGTGGTACCCTTTGTCTTTTGATACTTCAGCTTTTATTGTTCCCATACATTGGTGACCTTACCACACAAGTTCATCATCCCGCATCTACCTTTTATTTTTCTACGGTAGATCAGGCAGAAAAACTTCTGCTAATGCTTCTGGTTTAGTTGGGATTTGGGAGAAGAAAATAGTTGTGTTCTCATAGCAAAAAAAGACTGATTTTGTGTTTGTGGTCTTCCCTTGTAAAATTTAGGAAAATGTCATTTAACATCTATATTGTAAAATGTACTGCCTTCTTGGTTAGCAGTAGTGTGAAATTAAGTGAAATAGAGAAGAAAATTGAGTCATAGAAAGATTATGACAGCAATAGTTACTCCTCTGGGAATATTCTTCTGTTTGCCGTTCTTTCATTTTTATTTGATGTGTTAAAATTATTACTAGTTTCAACTATAATTACCCTTCAGAGCACTCTGTTAGTTTTTCTGGTTTTTGTTAGGTACTATTAGGAAGAAATAGTTTGTCATATGTAAAGGGCAAGCTAAAGTAAATAGTCTGAAAATATTATCCTGGAATGGCTTCTATGTAACAGTTTAAATACTCATTTCTACATGAACAGTTAAAACTGATGTCTGTGTGCATAAAGTAGTATTGACTTCATTAGGGCTTATTTAAAAATCACAATACAGTAAGATGTCTATACTTTAAAAGCATATAATAATATGAAGTGCTGTTACCCTGCTCTTAAAGATTTAAATTTGCTTTCAAAGAGAGACAATATTTAGGCTCCAAATTGTGATGTTCAACTGACTGGAAATTGAGTGACTTTTATTTACGTATTAAATTTTGTAGAGTAAAACCAATGGCCAATAAAAAAATCCAAGAAGCATTTCAGGTAGAGGTATTTTGCCACAGTGCAGCTGCATGTAGCTCAGAGAAATCCAGCTTTCTGGTTCACAGAATTTTTTTCCTCTTGTACTTAGTCACTGTGATATTTGAAATCCAATTATATCTACCTGGTGCCTTTGCAGCTGTTATGTTTGTTGACGTCATTAAATGAGCATAATAAGTGAAATATTTAAATTGAGAAAGCAACTTGTTAAATGTTCATTTTTCATTCTTCGGGGAGGTACATTTATGTCATTGACAATATAGAGACTTTTTGGTATAAGCCCCGTGCAGAGATCTATAAATTGATTTAATTGATAATTAAGACTGGAGAGTGAATAAAGTGCTTCAGCTGCATCCTGTTTAGGGAGCAGCCATTTCTCAATGGAATTTCATAGTACGTGTGGAAGAAGAATGCAGTAGTCTGCTTTACTTTGATGGCATACCTGAAGGCAAGCTTTCGTTCTTAGGAGTAATCAGTCTTCGATTTAAAGAGAAATACAGGCTAGTATTTTAAATTCTAATTAAAATTATACTCGAAACAAAAATTGTTTTTCATTTTTAAGAAATGTAATCTCAAAGTGAGAATATTCAAAGGAGAGGGAAGTGTATGCTAATTCTGATATGCTGTAAAATTTAAAAGATTAACTCTCACTGAAAATATTTTAGAGAAACTATAGTTTGTCTGATTTTAATGTTTGTCTTTAATTGGCACAAGTTTCACTACTCTTCTTGAGACATGAGTCTTTTATCTAGTATAGTGTAAGAATGACCTGGGTCTTCCAGTAATAGAAATGGGACTGAGATTGTCCATCAAGGAATTCAGTTAGAAATCAGCAAATGGTTTTAAAAGGTTTTGGGATAGAGGACTAAAAGATTGACTTTATATCTGATAGGTTATTCATCTTAGACTTGCAGTTTCCATTGACGTGAAGATCACACGGTAACTGCTAATGTAGTGGAAGTTTTAAAATTTTCCAAGAGTAGTAGTTGTTTGGATCTGCAGGGCAACAGGGAGCAACAAATAATGTAAAGCATCTTAAAGCGGGAAACATTTTGTGTGTGTGTGTGTTTTGTATCTTATTCTAACAAGATACTGTGTCTGAATTCTAATAGGAAAATTGGAATTATCCTACCTACTGCTTAATCTTTCAGTTAGAATATTGGAACTGAACACATTGAATAAGAGTGGAGTTATTTTTTCTTCTCATATGAATAAATAGGTGTGCTTTGTCATAATAACAACGACGATAATAGTAGGAACCATTTCTTTCTTCTGTAGCATGCTGGAAATTAATCTGGAGAAGGGAAATGGGAACTTCTCATTTGCAGGAAACAAGATGTAGAGGAAGAAGATTTTATTTAGCCATTCACAGGAATTACTTACCATAATGAGGAAACTTCTGTGCAAATATTCCTCCTTCTCTGCTTTTGTTCCCTGAATGATGGGGATTTTTTCTGAGTCATCCAAGACTACGTAGGAGTTAGTTTCCTGCATTTCTGATTCTTCTTCCCCTTACTTTTGACACCTGTGGACCTTTGTCCTTCTGGACCTCTAAGCATGAGACTGTCTCCCTGCCATGCATGCTCCATAGATGGAGACTTTTTGGCTTGTTGTCAAATGTATCTTTAAGCTAAATAAGAATGCCTCTCTCAAGTTTTGCATCAGTAATTTGCCTACATCAGAAAAAAGACTGTTTTGCATGTCAATAGCTACCATAGCAGCAAAACAAAAGGTCTGGTCCAGTTGTAACCAGCTGCATGTTATCCTTTTCAAAGTACAAGTGAAAGCTCTGTTAAATCTGGAGTGCTTTTTGCAAAGCAAGAACTATCTTCTTCATCAGCTTTTCAGTTTTTGTGATTCTGTAGTTTTCAGTGTCTTAATTTTCCATTAATCTAAATCCTGAGAATTGCTGAATGGAAATGCCCAGATGCGGCCCTGCAGCAAGTTTTGTGTCTTTACCCTGACACATACCTCAGTCATTCACATAAGTCTGTGTGGTATGGGACGGCCTGGACTTTGATCCCTTTTGTCTGATGTCTGTCTCTTCCTCATGGTCACCATTTTTCAGGCTTGGCCAAAAGCTATCTGCTGTTTTCTGTCAGTACTCTCCATCCCTACTAGATTTTCCAGTTATCTGTCTAGGCTAGTTGCAGTAGCTGCACCTTTATTGAGATGAATGTATGCCTAATGTATGCCCTTGTCAACTTAGAAATCTTTTTCTTTTTTTCTTTTTTCTTTTTTTTTTTTTTTAATCTTAGTAGTGACATACTCTTTCAAAACTGCAACAAGAATATGGAAGGAAAATAATAAATTGGATCTCTCTTGATATGATGCAGTTGTTTCAAAATTCTGCCAGCTACTTCAGAAATGGGGATTCATGCAATAAATAGTTTGTGTGTACTTCCATATAGGATCATATAATCTTGTTATTCGGGAAAAGTTAGCTAAAACCATTTTATATTGGTTACATAGAAGGGCTTCAGTTTTTATGCTGCATGTTAGTAAATTTTTTTCTCACTAATGGGCAGAACTTGTGTAATTCCTTTCACAATGCCCTCGTTATCTCTCCTGCTGATTTGTTGGGTTTCTCTTTGTCTTGCGGTGTCTGTATTCTTGAACAACTAGAAAAGGATTTTCTGTATTAACTCTTTGATTACAGCTACTTTTGAGACAGTGTGCCTCTAACAGTGATTTTTTTTTTTCTTCCTCTTTCCTTTTAAAGAGGCACACTGTATTTTCCCAGAGGAATAAATTAAGGGAGTGATACGCCATCAGCAGAGCTAGGAGTCTGTTTTAGTTGTATACAAGTGCAAGAAATTACGAGAGTGTTCTCTGAATTGAAAAAAAAAAACCAAAACACAAAAGCTGTAGAATAGGCTGTGGCATATAAACATCAGTTTCCTTGTTGCTACATCTGGAAGAGTCAGGGAGATGGTGGTAGTGGAGGTGTCAATACATAGCAGTCCAGGAGGAACCTGTTGTTATGGGTAACAACATTTTAAATGTTTTAAACTTTGTAGAGATGTTTGTGTTTCACTCTTCCATGCTCTTAGCTTTCTATAACATTAAGTAATTTTTTTAATTTTAAAGGTAAGAAACCCTCCTTGTTTGATACTGTTAATGTGGATGAAATCTGAGCAAATTAAAATTCTATGAGGATAGAAGGATTGGAGTTTAACTTCTGATGTTATTAGGAAATGCCACCACTGTCACCACTTTTTCTTTTGCTATTTTCCTACTTGCTGCATTACTTCTAAGGTAATTTTTTGTGTGTAATTCACAAATGGCGTCAGAAAGCTCTAAGAGGAGGCTGTGTTCTGATCTCCATTTCATTGTTATAATCTGGCATAACTCTCGACATCAGATACCTTTGAGTTTACAGTAGTGTCACTGAAATCAGCATCTTGCCTGTGTGTCTGTTTGGAAGCCAGAATTAATCTACATTTGCTGTGCTGTAGAAATAGTTGCTTTTATGGAAAAATCTTTCTGAAACACTTTATTATCCATTTCCTCAAATCAAATCACCAGAGGGTATAATCATTCTGTCTATAATCTTTTGTCATATTATAACTAGGCTGAGGAGCACAACAGTTCTCCCAGTGAGGGAAGCAGATTCCCCAAGCTGTATTTTAACTCAGAGCAGTGAAAGCCTTGGAGCTATGGTGCTTTCCCATCATTTCCATCAAACTGATTTGGGGTCTATACATGCAGAAGTCTTTGGGTTTTTTGATCTGTACATTGAACCGAAGAATATTTGTCAGTGTTGTATTTTTAATTCAACAATAAGTGGTTGAAACCTGTAGAAAAGGTGTGACTGCTGCTGTTGTTTGTATAGTGTAGCTCATCAAGAAACTAGGTTAGATAGTGTTGGTGGCAATGTATCTATAGACTTAAAGGGATTTTTGTTGAAATTACTTCAGGCAAGTTAGCTCTTAGCTGTCATGTATGAAGTTAAATATTTTCCCTAAAAACTCCTGCTTTTGAATAGATTTTTTTTTTTCTTCAAGAGGACAGATGGTAGGACTTTAAAAAAAACAAAAACAAAAAACCCCACCACACAAAACAAACAAACAAACAAAAACCCCAGACATGGGGGGTTTTTTATTCTTTGATTTTACTTTTTATTTTATTGGCTGTTTCTTTCAAGGAGTACCTATGTTTACCATAGTTAGTAGGAGACTAATATACTGCTAGATTTTGCTGCAGTTTGTTTTTAATGGAACTGTTCTAGACTTTCTCTGGATGAAGACTTCTTCCCTAATGGAAGTTTGTTGAAGAGCACTCGCTATTACAAGCTGTCCAGAATTTTCACATTTCTGAGAACTGAATAACTGTCAGAAAAATAACGGGTTCAGTATCTTGGCAAACATGAAGTCTGGAAGTCTGGAGGGGAAATGTTTAATCAGGATGTAAAAGCAGCATTCCAAATAAAGTAAAACTGTAATAATTTTCTTAGTTTGCTATGATAGCTTTAAACAGAGGTAATCCTTTCATACATAATGAACTGGGTTTTTTCCTCAGGATACTTTTTTATGGTTATGAACTCTCTGTTGGAATCTAGGACAACTTTGCAGTGTTTGTTTTGAGTTTAATGGTACTAATATAACTTGAAAGTATGAAAATTTCCATGGTTTCTGATGGCTACTGGTACTTAAATACCTATTGCATCAACCAGTGAATGTGGTGATAATTTTAAAAATGAAGACTCCATAGTTTTTTTAAAAGATGGTGTTTAATTCACATTAAAAACATATTCAGGAAAGTCTCATGGGCTGTGATTCTGTGTTCTGTAGGATATCAGAGTATAATTTTACCCTTATGGTTCATTATCTGTCATTTCTAGGAATTTCTTCTGGCTTCTTAATCTAGTTAAGGTTCTGGAGCATCTTTCATGTGAGGAGAGGCTGAGAGAGCTGGAGAAGAAGAGGCTCGGGGGAAATCTTACAAGTGTATATGAATACCTGATGTGAGAATGAGAGTCTCGCTCCCTCTTTGTTAATCAGTGGTGCCCAGTGACAGCACCAGAGGCAACAGGCACAAATTAAAACACATGAAATTTAATCTGAACACGTGAAAGTAATTTTTTACTGTGAGGTGGTCAAACTCTTGTACACCTTGCCCAAAGATTGTGGAGTCTCCATGTTTGGAGATATTTAAAACCCAACTGCACAGTCCTGGGCCACCTGATGGAGGTGATCCAGCTTTCAAGCAGGGGGGGCAGACTAGATGATCTCCAACCTAAATAATTGTGACATGGATAGCCATGCCATGCAAGAATTGCTTTTAGTTCTATTCTAGTCACTTGTGGCACGTACAGCTTTGAAACCAGCTGCTGGTTCTCTGGTGCTTTTTGTTACTTACATCTGTCACGTGTTTTAGTCCAAGCTTCCTTTATAGCACATAACTCTTCAGGTACTACACTGTGGATGGGACATAATTTGTACTTACTTGAAGAAATTGTAATGCTGACTATGGCCCAAAGCCAATCCTAAGCTCTATTTGGTATGCTTGTATAATTTTCATATCTTTGTGAATGCTACTTGTTCCTACAAAAATTGTCCCCCTAAGTCCAATGAAATTTCCCTGATATGATTTGGTGCTAAATGGAGCAGATCCAAACATCATGCAGTTTTTCTTTTATGTGTTATGAGCCTTTGCTTAAAATGTATATACGTACTTTGAAAGACAACATTTCAGTCTTTGACGCAGGTAGGAAATTACATTTTCAAATAGCACTCCTAAGATAATATAAAAATAATGCTACCTTTATGGTATTTATATAGTTTATTTTTATTTTTGTTCCTAAATCTCATGAGCTACCACCTCCATGAAAATAGCAGAATATAAAAAAATATCATCGGGAGAAGAGAGGCTGTGGAAGTCCCCAGGTATAACATCTATGTTTATTTCTGAGTGTAGCTTCAGTAACAAAATAGGATTTACACTGGCACAAAAGTGCTTTAAGTGTATACGTGCATAATTAGAAAGCAGGGGGGACTACTAAATGTTCATAATTTGGAGGGGTAGTGGGAATGTATTTATTAAAATGTTATATACAAATATATTTTTGTGTATGTGTATGAGTGTGCATGCATAAATATGTGTTTTAACCAACAACATTCCAAAGTACAGCAAAGGGGACAGATGAGCTATAGATTATTTATATGTCAGGACGAGGGGCATCTGAACTTTGTTTCCTGAATTTCATAGATTTCCTGTAAAACAGCATGGATTAGTCATGCTATTATCAGTTAGATTAATTATCTTTTTAACTGAAAGTACATCAGAACAACTGACTGCAGAAGGGGATTTGTTGCACCAGAAATATATAAGATACTGTGATTAAAGTAGATCTACATTAAAATTAAGCCAATGAGTAGGGAAAATGCTGAAAGTTTAAACTTGGTTTCTGAGTGCAATAGATTATCATAAATGGGTGGTAATATTATTATTTTGTTTTAGTATGACAGAAGTCGTCATCATTATAGAACATTTCTCTTAGGGGGTTTTATGCTGTGGAAATTAGTACACATGACTAACATTTCTTTATTTCAGACCATGAGAAAATTTGTCTAGTATCACACGAAAACTGGAAAAATGAATGCGAACAAAACCAAATCTCTTTTAGAATAAGGAATGCAAAGAGAATGTCCTGTAGATAAATGAATAAAATATGATAATTCTCAGGGAGATAACACCCAAACATATTTTCTGTAACAATTGCTAAGAATTAAATATGGTTATTTTTTTTTTCTAGTGTTGCTCTGGATAGATTAGATAAGACATTATGCTATGTCTGTGCACGCCAATACTGAATTTAGAAGCTGCTACTAAATCTGGCATTGTACCTTGAAGTTGACTTAAGAGCACATTGGGCCACCAAGTGAAAATTTGCGATACTGAGGTTAATTGCATCTGACAAGCTGTTTCCATCAAGTAGTGTTAATGCATAAAGTGATACGGAGAGTGAAAGAAATTCTTAGCTTTTAATGGAACTTGTAGTTAGCACCCTTTTGTTCTGGGTGAAGGAGAGTGTTATAGACCGTAGATAGACAGCAGCAGGTTTCACAGGTATGCCGTGGGGGAAAAAAGTGAGTATCTTCTGTATCATTTTTATTAAACTCTGTAGAACTACAAGGTCTGGCTAGTGAATTGCATGACTAAAACTCTTAGCTAGAGTGCTGATGGCCTGTGCTACTTAGAACAGACACTATTAGTACCGTGTTGTTAAAGCAGTTGTGTTACTGAGCTGTAGCTTGCCTGCAGGCTGAGTCATATGGACTCATTCATGAATATTACTTTAATGACTATAACAGTTTTGTCCTATTTTTAAATTGCTGCTAGAGCACCAACACACAAATATCTTTTTAATGAAATGACTAATTTAGAATATCTTCATTAAGTGTAATCTCATTTACTCACAAATGCATTAGTTGTAATAGTAAATTCCTTGGGAAAGAATTGGAAAGCTTACTGAAGTAAAAATAAAGGTTTTATACATTCATATCAGACCTACCCTGATTATCATCTCATTTCTGGAAAGAGTTGCTTCTCATGGTCTTTCACACTGATTCATGCTTCTGTAAGGATGACACCATCTTAGGCGTGAAATTGTGTTTGTTGGGAATAGCACTCAGGTTGTCTTCTGCTTAAACTTCCTTTGGTTTGTGTAGAATTCTAGGGATAAATCAGCTGTGGAAGAGAAAGCTGAAGAATGTTGCGTCTCATTCACCTCCAGTAAAAAACAGATTCTCCCATCCAGTGGCTACCAGTCCTTTAAGCAAGATGGGATTTTACTGGTTTATCTGAAAAATTCTATAGAAGTCTTGACTGATGTTAATAGTCCAGAGGGCAAAAAAAATTGTTTTCAGCTTTCAAACTAGGTAGTTTGTGCAAATGACAAATTAAAAAAGCAAATCTTCTAGTACATTTGTCAAACTGTGGACTTCTGTGCATACTATTGCATTTCTGTCTGTTGTCCATTTTTTTTCTTACTGATTTTTAAGGGCAGAACTACTTTGTATTATGCACTTGTTCTTACTGTTTGGAATAAAATGAAGTTTGCCGGAGGGTTAACCTGTAATACTCTTTCAACCAAATGGGCAGTTTGTTTGAAAAAGTTCTAGGATACGGTCTTTCTCTGGAACTCCTTTGTATTGTAGCTTTTTTAATCCTTACTATGTTCCTGCGGAGTCACCTTTCAAAATATTATACATTGTGTGTTGTGATTGTGAATGTTGTGCATTGATTTGTCAGTGCCTGCATTTTTCTTTTGGGTTGCTTGAGAATTAATTAGTGTGTTGAATGAAAGTCAAGATTCTGGTCAGAATACTGTTATTAAAAAAAAAAATACCTCTAGTTCTTCACCAGGTTTTTATGGGTTTTATTTTTTATTAATCTTTATTCCACTCTTAATATTCCTGTTTCAGTAGGCTTAGCATCTTTCCAGAAAACAAGCTGAGGTTCATTTTTCTAACATTACACAGCTTCCTCTGGTGCTTCTGGAACATCTGCTTGTTTATTGCTGTTTACCAAGTCCATCTTAATCCATGGTTTTGCTACTTTCCAACAGGGAGAGAGACAGGAAATTATTTTTATTTATCTAAATTTTTATTTATTTTTGCTAACAAAGTTCCAGAGCTATGGTATATGTAATTTCTTGCAAATGTAGAGGAAAAAGATGTCTTACGCTGCCCACTTAAATACAGAGAAGCTGGAAAAATATATTCCTACAAGCAGTAAGTAGTTAAGAAAACTCTTAAAGACATAATTTATTTAAGAGTATCAACAATCACACAACTGTAAGGAGACCTGTATGTGTAAAGCCACATGTGTTCAACTAATGTGACTGTGAAAAATACCTGTCATTCTTTTCTGAAGATACTTACCCTGGACTTCATTTAGGCAACTATGTTTCTGCTTTTGTTTAAAAACTGCTTCTTCAAATAGTATACGTATTGTGCAATGCAGTGTTTTGTTGGTTCAATTCTGTAATCACCAGTTGTGTTTCTGAGTTTGTCGCCATAGATCCCTTATTATAGACACTGTAAACCTTGTTTGTCAGTGTGAACTTTACAGTATTTATAATAGCTTCTAAAACCAATTAGATGAAACGGGAAGGAAAAGGAAAAATACAACCATTTTCAAAGACCTGTCAAGAAATCTCAAAATGAAGTAACAGGCAGATTAGAAGCCTAAAATGAGTAAGGAGGCCATAAAAATAGCTGATTGAACCCTGATAGCACTAATGTAATCAGCAGGTCTCCAGGAGACCCATTAACACTTTATGATAGTCTCATTCATGAAGATGAAATTAATTTTGAAGACGATACACCAAGTACACCTTACACATGCAAAACTTGGTGCAAAACAAATAAGCTTCCCCTCTGCCATCTTGCAAGCGGAATAAACTGTAAAGAACATTAATAGTGAAAACTGTTGTAATCCTGAAATTCATCCACTTAAAAAATTGAAGAAACAATGAAAAGTACTGGAAGTACTTGCATTAGATACAATTTTTTTTTCATCAAAGACACTTACCAGTTTAGAATACATATTTAATATATTTGAGATATGTCTATCCCATAAATACAAGTCCTGTAGAATAAAACTACAGTTGGCCGGTCATTATTTACATCATTCCTCTACATTTAAGAATAGAGTGTTGTCATGCATTGTGAAAGTGGTATATTAACCTAAATTTGTAATTTGCATCTCAGCCTTTCACTTGAGGCTACTACCAAGAAGCTGCAGCAAAAAGACAGACCTACTGCTGTTTGTCACAAAGTTGAATAAAATAGTTGATTTGAATAGCCGATGAAGCCCTCATTCCTAAGCCTGCATTACTTGAGACAGTAATAAATTGGGTCCTGTACAAATAATTTGCTTAGTATTGGAAAGAATATTATTAGTATTGGAGAGTCTATTAACATAGCAATGACTGCAAATTAACTGAAGCGCCCCCAATAATGGAAAAGGAGATCTTCAGAAGGTGCTTTCAGGACTGTTCTTTACAGTGAATTTGTGCTTTTGTGATTTCCTACAATTAAAATAAAAATTGTAGTCATCAAAAATATCACTAAGATACTTATGATTTTTAGTAGAAGCAGTGCAGGTAATTAAATCTGTAGAAAGGAAATAAATCTATGTTCTGCAGTGTCTTTTAAGTGTCTGTGAAAACGAGCTAAGAAAAAGCAAGTTTATTCAAAAATTAATTTTATCTCTTAAGGGTCTGTTCTTCAGTTGCAAGAGTTTTAGTATCTTTAAATGCAGAAATTGTAACTCTACAGCAGTCGTTTCCTGGTGAAAATCTAATTTTTCAGAGAGATGAGTATTTCTATAATTGATTGTTTATACTTTGTAAGATTTAAACATGCATTAAACTAATAACTATAATTGCCTGTATTAAGCGTAATTTAATTTTGAAAACATTCTCAAAGTTTATTTGGGACTACGCATACAAGTTTTATGTTCCTTTTGGAGGCTGCAGTTTTTTGGAAGTATTGTTGGGTAAAGGTCTGAACACTGACAATTGCAAGATGGAGATTTCCTCAGAAGCAAAGAAAAGGTTGTTACTGAATTTGTGTGTGTGTGTTTGCATAATCAAACTTTATTGTGCAAAATTAATCATAAATAATTTTGAAAATCATCTTTTTCTTCAGCAGGTTCCTGTGTATTGCTGCCTCTTCTTCCATTAGAGTAGTCATAGTTTGTCGTCTTAGATTTAAAGTTGTATATTCTTCTGATCTGACTATCGCTGTTTTACTGATGTTTAATTATGAATAGGTCATTATTTTACTGTATATTAGTTTTGGTCACAGTCTTGATTAAAAACAAATGCTGAAATAGCATGTGGTTAAAGATTTTGATTAATTTTAACTGTATATTAGTTTTGGTCACAGTCTTGATTAAAACCAAATTAAATGCTGAAATAGCATGTGGCTAAAGATTTTGATTAATTTTAAGAGACGTTATCCTGCTATATTTTGTTTTCCTTATGGATTCAATATTTGAGGTGGAAGTGGTAGCCTCAGAATAAAAACCTTGGAATAATAAATATATTTCATCAGGGATCCTAAGTTTTGTTACCATGTGTTCTTTTTCTTATGATTAATATATGTAGAGAGAGACACACGGACATATATATGTGTGAAAAATACATTTATTTATTTTTCCTTGGTGTTTTTGTTTGTTGTTTGTTTCAACAGATTGGACAACTTGCTTTTAAAGGCATGAAAAGACTAAACCGAATCCAATCTATAGTTTTCGAGACCGCCTACAACACGAATGAGAACATGCTAATCTGTGCCCCCACTGGAGCTGGGAAGACAAACATTGCCATGCTGACAGTCCTTCATGAAATTCGCCAGCATGTTCAGCATGGTGTTATCAAAAAGGATGAGTTTAAGGTAGGAGTTTAATGAACCAAGTAACAGCTGTTTAACTTGTAAGGTAAAGCCTGTTATATGTTATACATGGAATATGAAATCTGGAATTTTTCAAGGGTATTACACTTTTCCAAGTCATGTTATACATGGAATATGAAATCTGGAATTTTTTTTCCAAGTGAAAGATAAGGCTAGTTTTGATTTACTTCATTGTTGTTAAAGCTATCCTTATTTGTGTTCTAAAAATCTTATTATGTGAGTAAAAAGCTATGAAAACATGTTTGGCTTTGATGCAGAACCAATTTTCAAAGTGATGAGACTGTGTAAACAAAATCCATTGTCCTTTAAACAGCTGCACACTTATCCAACAAAGATAACTACTTTTCATATATCACTATTAAGATTTTTCACTGTAAGTGCCTGGCATCATATTTCACAATAAATTCTGATTTGTAATGGTTGCCATGAAACAAACGACACGGTGGGGTTTGCTCATTTATCAAGTGAGTGTCCTTTTGGTGCAGATCGTGTATGTTGCTCCTATGAAGGCTTTGGCAGCTGAAATGACAAATTACTTCAGCAAGCGTCTGGAGCCACTAGGCATTACTGTGAAAGAGTTGACTGGTGATATGCAACTGTCAAAAGGTGAAATTCTGCGAACACAGGTAAGCTTAATATTTTAAAGTATTCTTCTGTGTGTGTATTCATGCCTTTTCATAGGTACACTGATCTTCAAACTCCATGTAAAAGTGTTGGTGAGGCAGCTGAAATGTTTTTACTGAGTCTGTAATTACACTGGTTATGTTCCAAAATGTGATTTTCAATTCAAAGTGATTAATTCATCTGAAATATCTTAAGCAATGGGCTCACTAAACTCTTTGGTTTCTCCCATTTACACTTACTATTACAGTGCCATGCTTCCGTATAACCTTTGTATAAAGTCTTACCTCATTTCCAGCTTGTGAACCTTAGTGAGTTGTGCCCCTACCCTTTCAGGATTATAAACCAAGTGCTATATGTATGTGTTTGCAAGAACCTAACGTTCATCGTTTCAGATTTGGCATTCTTTGATAATAACCAACTTTGAAAAGTTGAAGGTCTGGTCTGCAAATGGTAAATTCTAAATAAATTTGAAATGCTGTAACAACGTTGTTGCAAATATGTCAAAATAATACTTACCCTCCTTTTTATAAAAAAAGTTAATAAAGCTATTGGTTCCTGGTAATAGCTGATCTTACTTTTCCTTTTTAAGGACAAATGAGGAAAAGTATAAGACATCGCTAGGTTAAACATTTGAACATTCATAGAAATGAATAAAATTTGCATTTCTGCCTCAAAAATAGTATGGCATATTATGGAGATTTTTCTGGTTTAGCAGATATTTCTTGTCACAAATATTTCAGGCAAATGCTGTTTGTGTCAGTGAAATATTTTTTCAAAACTTTTTTAACTGCTTTTACGTAAAGTTCCTTGTAATTACCCTTCCTTCTCCTGCCTGGTCCAAGAGATGGAATAAGACTTGGTTGTATTATTGATATGAATGTTTGTAAATGTAACTTGTAGTAATTATTGATTCAGATGAGTCATATTTTGCCAGTCTTAGCTTTGCTGTATTTTATGATATGATGTATCATAAATACATTTATGATGTATTTTTATAAGACCAGAGAAAACTCTTCACATGACAAGAAAAGATGTCTATATGTAATTAATAATAAAGAGGACCACTGCAGTAATCTAGTATGAAGTCCTGGACAACAATCTTCTTTATTAGAAGACTTATATGCATACATATTGACGCATACAGTCACAGTGCTGTGGTAACCAATAAATAACAAACCAATATCAATGAGTAACAGCAATATGACTGGTACTTTATCAGAATTACTCTGCAACTCCATCTGCCTAAAATTTGGGTTTACAAAATAAAATAAAAAAATCAGTAGGGACTTTTAATAATTGAAATTATTTACATACACCAAATTATCATTTAAAATTGTTTCCTGTTTTCACAATACTTTTCAGCTAGGGCACATAATTAAGTAGGTCAGCGTTTTAATAGTGAGAGAGCATGTGTAATCACTGCCAAAACTGAAGTGACAGTGGAAAAGCCTGCTCTGAATGTAACTACTAAGTTTGATGAACAGAGTGAATGTAGAATGGAAAAGTGCTATTTTCTCTTGCTCTCCTAGTTTGCAGTGTAATTCATAAAATCTTACCTCATTACTAAAACTATGCTTACATCCAGTAAAGAAGTAAGGATAAGAAAAACAAACAAAAAAAAAAACCAAAACAAAACACCCCAAAACCATTTTGGCATAACTACGACATGTGGATGGAAAATAGTTTACAAAATTGAAAGTTTATTACTCTAGTAAATGGAAATTATTAATATATACAAAGTATTAATTTAGAGCAACATAGTATTTTAATTGTAGAAAGACTGTCTGCTTCATCATGCTCTCCTATTTCAGTCCAAAACACCACTAGTAGCATAGTTCTTAATTTTCTTTTGGAGAAGAGGCTAAAGTAGATTTACATATAAAAATCAAGAAGAAATGGCAAGAGGAGGACCTAGGTAAAAATGAGTTATTTTCCTGCCGTGGACTCATCTCCTTCCTTTGAAAATATATATATATATTTTTTTTGTTTGTTTTAATCTGAAAATTACTCATCTTCAAAGGATTTTTACAGTTTCGTATGTGCTTCATAAGATAGAGACACTAACCTGCAGCGTAGTGTATTCGTAGTTCCTACACTTTGGGGGAATGGAGGTGGAAGAAGAATGGTCTCCAGAATAGGAAAAATTTGGAAACCTTTATGTTATTTGTGACCAAAAATTTAGTTCCTGGATTTTCAAAGGAACTATAATTAAAGCATCAATTAATTTCAGTTTTGCTTTTGCATCAATAATAATTTTGCTTCCTTGCTCTTCAAAACATTGGAAAGGTTAAAAAAGACAAGATATAAAGTCCAAAGATTCTGGGACTGTGAAATATTCATTTCTTGTTTTCTTTTGGTTATTGTAGCTAGTCAGTTTTTCCTTATGATTAATCAGAATTGTAGGAGGTGCAGAGAAGAGAGAACACCAATCCAAGAGTTACTGATGTAATTGCTGCTGCCGTTCTTGCAGACTCTGGAGCCCAGCAGTGGGCTTTGTTTTATCCCCGCTTATCAAAGTGCACAGATAATATTATATATTATTATAAACTGAGGAAAGGGCACTTACTTGTGCTGGGTCTTGCTTATTGCTCTTTGCATATATTATTTCCTATGAAAACTCATGAGCTTTCTTTCATCAACTATGCACTTAAACCACCTTGTCCAAGCAGCTTTCTTTCATTGCTTTTTACCCTAATATTAAGCCTATTCTTTGCTTCAGAACTTTATTTTACTTGTCAGCCTCTCTAATGTATACATTTCTCAGACAGGAATATTCTGATATGTGGTGCTGCTTTATTTATAGTTTCAGAGTTGCTTTGCCAGTCATTACCCTGCTTTCTAGCCTTCACTGGTGTAATAGATGAAGTGCCTGTGTTTAACAGCAAAGCAGTTTTTCCTGTAAAAACTAACGTTATAGCAGGTGGATGCATGCACACAATTTAAATCCACAGGGACACTACATATAGTAATATATAGTAGTATATATATATAAAAGGCAGGAGTGGGATGATCAACTGAAGTAGATCCAGGCATTTCAGGTTGGATTGCCGTTTCAAAAAATCTCAGCTGTTTCTTCTAGGAAACTTGAAGGCCTGATATAAATCTTCTGTGACAGTTGTCTTCTGCCTCTTTTCTGAGCAGTTACATCTTCACCATCTTTTATTTTCATCCTCAGGTGAATCAGATCAGTCACAATGAAAGATGTAAAAATGAGGTGATTGTCAGGTATTAGAAGTAGCACTTTGGTGACAATCCTGATAATTTTCTCCTTCCTTTCCATCCTTCATGCTTCATCCTTCATACTTTGCCCGTGTCTATTTAAATATGTGTATTTTGTAAGTCATTGCATGCATCTGTTACGCATATTCTGATGAGGAAAAATTGCTTTATCTGACAAAATGCTAACCGTCTCACTTCTCAGGAATCTACCTTTAATGTACACTGGGGTCTGCCTTTATTCCTTTTTCTACAAATATTTTTAAGAGATGAAAATGCTAGCCAAAAAAAAAGCAATGAGTAATTTAGATTTTCATTCCTTTTATGATGGAATAAAATCTTTTAAATGTTTTTGGAAGATATGCCCATTAAAAAGGTCCATAGCACATTTTTTCAGCAATATCTATCTCTGTGCTTTCCGTGCTGTCGTCTATATTCATCCCAAAGGCATCCATGTCTCTTGCTGCTCCATGCTTTTAAGATATTATACATGAGATGATTTTACTTCCGTGTTATTTTGAATAGTCATTAAGAATACTATGGTTCCAACACATACTTCAGAAGCCAAGCTTTTCAAAAAAGTTATTTCTAATTTTACCAATAATGAAATTGCCTCAAAAAAGAAAAATCAAAATAATTGTTTTATTGACTCTTCAGTCAGTCTTTAACCTGCTCCCCACGTCTTGTGCAGTGAAAGCCACAGCTACTACTTATCTAAGAGTAAGATGTGGGATGTGTGCTAAAACTGTAAGACACAATTGCCCTTCATGTATTTGTGAGAAGGAGTGACTGTAAATATTTAACATGACACTTTAATGTTTCAGGCAGAATAGATCCAGGGTCCATTACCATTACCATTTGTATGTAAATAAGAACTTCACTGAACCTGGGAACAGAAGAAAATAAACTTGTTACAAAAATAAATAATCCTAGCTATTGTACCAGTTCTTGTAGAGAGTTTATCTTACATTTTTAAAGCTTTTTTCATAGTCTAAAGATACATTAACTTTTCATTTTTCCTATCTGTTCTATTCCAAGCGTGTTTGCATACTGACCTAGACTCATCTAAGCATGTTCGTATACTGATATACTGTTATCTAGGAAACTGATACTTAGACATCACTTAAGCCACAATGATATTAAGCATACTTTATAGCCATAATCTATTGTCTGGTAAGTTGGTTTTGATATGTTAATCTTGAGGTTTAAATGGAAAAAAATCATAAGTAATAAATGGTGTGTTTTGCTGGGTAGCTTTCAAGATAACATGAAGTGTTTTGTTAGAAGGCAATAGATTATTTGGGTCATTGTCCTTACGGACTTTTCTTGAGTGTGCATATATAGCTACTCAGTCTTTGCTTTATACAATCTAGAAATTACATCACACAACTTCAGAATCAACTTGTGGGCTTTCAGACCGGTTATCTTTCACGTTGTGTTCTCAACAAATATAGTAGTAATAGTTATCTTTTGAAAGTTTGGAGAATACAACTGGGATTGGAGCGGTACAGATTTATAATGTAATCACCAAGTCCAAAGGCATTGCCCTGCACTGGGCACAGTCTGTTGTAAGCTGATGAGTAGCATGATGCCTTAACTTGTACAAAACAGCAGTAGCCTCTAGGGAGTTGCAGAAATGCCTTCTGGCCTTAACAGTTAGTAACTTTTAAAGGTGGTGGGCATGAAAAAACATATAGGAGATAATTTCTCTTTGATGTTTTATGCATACATAACATGAAACAAGATTAAGATCCTTGGCATAGCACAGTGAAAATGTATGAAAATTTCTTCCACCTGTATAAACTTTAAAAATAATTTTAAAAAATCATCCTGTTAAAGTTATTGTATTTCCTTTTTAAGGGAAGTTATTTTACTTTTCTGTTGCATCTTCAGTTACTGTGACTATTCCTTACCCTTAAACTAGTACCTCAGCAGTTTTGTACAAGATGTGTTACCCTACAGTCCCTGTCAACAGCTAGCATCCTAATTCAAATAAGTACATATAAGTGAGACTGACATTTTAAAGTTGAAATAAATTTTCTATCCCGTTTTTACTTTTTGTGCCTCAGACCTGCAGGTATAAGCCAAACTTCTTTTATTGGTCCTATGTCTCTTGCTTTGCCTTGAAGACTGCCAGACTGTCATGAACCTTGCTTGCTACAGATATATCTTGGTGTTAAGGCCAGATTAGCAGTGCTTTCTGTGTTGCTAAAATTATGTAGCAGTTGAAAACAAATCTGGTCAAATTTTGAAAGCAGGCTAATTTCCCCAACCTATAAACCTCTGTATATCTCTGTTCCTTCCTTCTCATATTCTTGGAGTTAAAGGGATTCAGAGAGCAGGAGAAAGAAATTTATTGTCTTTTAAATAAATATTATGGGAAAATTAATCAAACTATTATTGTATGAATAGTCCTGATTCTGCCACTTCTGAACTATTGAATACTTTTTTTGTAGCTCTCTTGGAATATAGATTTTTTTTCTTTAATAGAGGAAGGTATTTCCATTTTTGTAATTGTTCTTGTTGATCAAGAAACTGATTATACAGAAAGCAAGGTTATTAATTTAAAATGTAATATTGGATTTTCTGTAGTGTTTACGTAGTACTAAAGTACTTCAAGGCCCACAGAGAGAGATTTATACATTTACTGAACTGCAAGGCTGTGCCTGTCAACATGGGCCTGCCAGCCTTCACAGAAACAGACATTTCTAAAACTTCTGGGTTTCTGCAGGCCTCCAAATCTCTCTCTTTTTTTTCTGTTGTGGATTTGGTAAAAATTAACTGCATGTCCAATTATCTTTAGTATTAGAGGTATCGGAAGCAAACGATGTATCTGACGGTAGTCTGCTTTCAACCTAAAGTGCTTCTAAACATTTCTCCCTAACACAGATAGGAAGTGGGAAACCTAGAGTAGCATTCACCCATTTGTTTAAAAAAAAAAAAAATCTTCTGCCCTCATAAATTTTTGTCATTTCCTAACACTGAAAAATTCCAAGATGTTCAAATAAATCATATTCCAAGCTTAAAGTGGTAGTGTGCTGCGTCAATGAAATACGCAGAGGCATGAAGTGAATGATTAGACTTTTTATCCATGCAGCTCAGTTTAAACAAAAAAAAAGGGGGGGGGTAAAAGTCCTGTGAAACCTGCCCTGTGTTGTCCCACTGTCGGTTAGAAAACGGACAGCTGGCTGTTACATTTGTTCTCTGCTCGTTAGCCTGTGTAAGCTAAAATCACATTGCTTTTGGAGTTGATTTTTAACATTGCTCACAGTTTATATAAAAACTATCTTAACGTTTTGCTAAGAACCCATCCTTCAAAGCTTTAGATTTCAGAAGTGATATCACTTTGATTTGCCAAGTGCCGAACGTGTTGAGCAGCTTAAAAATGTGAATGATTTGCAAGATCTAAATTGGGGCTGCCCCATCCCAGATACAGCCGGATACAGATGACTCCAACAGACCCACTGCAGGGCATGGCTGAGCCCCGCAGCCAAGATGGTGGCACCTCTGGGAAAGCATAATTAAGGAAGGGTAAGACACTGTTCAGCAGTTGAGAGAGAGGAGTGAGGGAAGAAGCATGAAAAACAGCCCTGCGGGCACCAAGGTCAGAGCAGAAGGAGGGGGAGAAGGTGCTCCAGGGAATGGAGCGGAGATTTCCCCGCAGCCCATGGAAGAGACCGTGATGGAGCCCTGGGGAGGACCCCACAGGTGGCTGGTGCCCTGAAGGAAGCTGTGGCCCTTGGAAAGCCTATGCAGGAGCAGGCTCCTGGCAGGGACTGTAGCCCATGGAGAGGAGCCATGCTGGAGCAGTTTGTGAAGGACTGTATCCTGTGGGAGGGACTCCACATTGGATCAGGGGGAAAGTGTGAGGAAGGAACGGCAGAGACGAAGGGTTATGTACTGACTGCAACCCCATTCCCCATCCTCCAGGAGGCAGAGGTATTGGGAACAAAGCAGTGAAGTTGAGCCTGGGAAGACGGGGGACTAGGAGGACGGGTAGTTTAGGTTTTGTCTTTGTTTCCTCACTATTGTACTCTATTTTTAATTTGCAGTAAATCAAATTAATTTCCCCCAAGTCAAGTCTGTTTTGCCTGTGACAGTAATTGGTAAATGACCTGCCAGTCTCCATCTCGACTCATGAGCTTTTCCATCTTATTTTCTCCCCCTGTCCGGTTGAGGAGAGGAAGTGAGACAGTGGCTGGGTGGGCATCTGGCAGCCACCAATGTCAACCCACCACGGGTAGTTTTAGTTTGGGATTTCTTTTTTAAATTAAGTTATTGCTTTCCTTGAAATTTTACTTTTGGTATTTTAAATCCAAGAGAAAAGTTTTGTTAGCTTATTACAAATGTTATTAGCTTTTTAGCTTTAGCTAGCTATTTATACTGGAAATAGGAGTAGTTTAGAACAAAAGGGCAATTCTTATTGAAGAGCATGAGTAATACAACAGTACTGATAGTGTTTTTGAAAACACCACTGTTGCAAATGAAAAGAGAGTTTGTCTAAGCTGCATTTGCATTGGCAAATACATTTGTCTGATTACTGAACAGAATGCTTTTCTTGAAGAGAGGAAATAGCCTGAAGGACTGAATGTATTTTGACATCTTGAAGATTAGCTGATTAATTGTACTTGTGATGGTAAGGCAGAAGTGAGAAGTGAAGCAGAGACCACAAAAGCATCAGAGCTGAATAGGGCAAGTAGTTCTGGGAACGGCAAATGGCATCAGGACCTCGGAGTAATATGGATGATCACTGTGATAGATTCTGTCAGCTGATAGACTCTGATATTAAGTCATGAAGGCTTTATTCCCTATTGGAATCTGATGCTAATAAAATGGAATAATGCTTTTTTCTTAAGTTCTTATCTGCAATATAAAACTAATCAAGTCTGTAACTATTTGAAGCAAAAGAAGGCTATAAGCTTGAGGTGCCTTCTGTTTCATCTACAGCTTGCTTTTTCTGATACACTATTTTTCATTTCCTGCACTTTAATAAGGTATAGAGATGCTTCTAGGTAGAAGCAAATAGTGAACTTGATTTCTGCTACTTTTCCTATGGATGTGGAAATATATAAACTTTGTTAATTTTTGTTGCATTATATTCTATGATATTCTCCTATATATGTGCTTCCCATTTCATGCATATACAAAGCCCGTTGTTAGAAGCTGAATATGCATATATAGTAATTTACCTTATGTGTATAGTAATGAGATAGTGATTCTCTACAGTAGTTACTCATTTACATACTTCTTTTAAATAAATGTTACCCGCCCATTCCATGCCCTTTTATATTTATGTGTAACCAGGAATTAGGACATCTTTACATTAGGAAAAGGAGATAAAGGATGAGAGTGTACTTGAAATCAAAGGGTTTTTTTCTGCACTCAGGAATTGGCAAAAAAAAAAAAGTGACATAATTATCACTAAATGGTGTTAAAAGTTAAGGGTTTCTTTTTGTCTGCTGGACCGATTTAACTCTGAAGCCATGTAAGTAGAATGAATTGTGATGTCATAAATCCATGCAAACAGCACTTCTAGTGTCCAGTTCTTCCAATAAAAAGGATTTTTGTATAAAAGAAAAATCTTGAAAAACAGCATTTAGTGGTATGGGTTTACTTTTTTAAGGCTATTTTTCTTGACATTCTTTCTGTCCATTTCATAGGATTTGGTAGGAATTAATGAGTTCTGTGGAGGTGGTCTTTCAGGGAGCAGTTATAAAGAAAAGCTCTTAAGCATTGCTACTATGAAATTTTATTAAATAGTGTGCTAAGAAGACCTCCTAGCCTTGTTTGATACACATAAAGATACTGGAAACTGGCTATTGAATCTATATATACAAAAATGTAGTAAAACAAATGTATGGCTAAGAATTTGACAGATGTACATGATCAGCACGGGCAAAAATAATTTACTAGTTCATGTTACAGTTACCTCTAAACCAGAGAAGAATTGAAATGACTCCCTGATTTTGTGGGCTTTGCAGCATGCCCTTAACTGCAAGTAGGTTGGCCTTTTGGTTACATGTGTAACGCTAAAATGTATGAAATTACATTACACTGTGAAATTAAAACGTGGAAAAATATTGCATTTCTTATTCCTCCCAAAGTCTTATTTTCCACAAATATGTTTCTATTTCTAAACAGTCAGCATTGATAGAGTAGCCTTCAATATTTCTTGATTAGCAAGGTATCTATCAAACAGAATATATAACTTTATTTCTCACTTTCCTTTATTGAATACAGGGATGTCATCTTACAATGCACGTCACCATGCTCATACAAAAATGTTTCAATATGGTGACCAAGAATTATGAACTGTTTTTTAATTCAGGATATTAACAAGCTCTTCTCTTTTAATAACAGTTCTCAGGCTATCATATTGTACTGCATTTTAACAGAAATCAAATCCAGGCAAACACTTTTTTTTTTATTGACATTATCAATTGTTACCACATTCATATTACTATAACATTTTGTGAAAACTATGAGAAGTGCTTAAGCTGAAAAATTACATAAAATATGCAATCTAAGTGCCTTTAAAGCAAGAGAAAACTATTTTATTTTCCCATCTCTTGGTACTTCGTCACTGTCTAATCTCTTTCTCCTCCTGCAGGATAATTTGTCTCTCCCTGTAGGTGCTTACTCTGATATTAGTCTTCTGTAAGTGGCCTTCATCTCCAGTTAAATGCCATTGGTTTTTTGCTTGCAGTTGTTGAAAACACTTGTATTACTGCTGACTTTAGATGCCAGTCTCTTTTCTTCCAAGAAGAGAATGGTTCTTTGCTCTAGAAACTTGGGATGTGTTAGGTGCAATAAAATCTATGAATCTTTTTTTGGTATGAGAGAGGATAAACTGTCATGAAGCGGTCATCAGGAGTGATCCAGAGATTATAAAGCTCACAGATACAGAAAAGCCCTCCTCTTTAATGAAAAAAAGTGCTGTATTCTATGCACACCCATGGTTTCAGGAGCAGTATTTGATCTGGGAGATATAATTTATCAAGAGGACATCAAAATCTAATACAAGAAAGAAAGAGGAAAGGACATGCCTCTCCCTTTCTGAGAAAACTTCCAGAATATTTCTCAGTAGTACAACCTTGCAGAAAGAAAATTTCCTTTCTTCTGAATTTTTGAAGTTACGCACTATTTAAAACTAGAGTCTTTCTTCCTTTAAATGAGGTAAAACCCTTACCTTTCAAATGAGAGAAATCTACCAAAATGTTTGGAACAGAAATGCTTGCTAAAGTGTATGGCTGAGTCAAGAAAGATCAAAATCTTTATATACAGTAGGATTTCCTTTGTTTCAGAAGACTTCACAGTCTGAAAAATGAAGTCTTGCTTCCTGCTTCATTGTCCATGCTATCTTCAGGGCAAATTGTGTTTAAAAAGTCCCCGCTGTCCCGGATCTCTTTGAATCAGTGAGGCTTGATAGGACTCCACAGACTGTTACATGTCTTCTGTCTTACTTTCTAAACCTTTTTTCTGTAAACGTTAAGTGCATTTCTTAATTAGTGTTTAGTTCTGAAAGCCAGAGTATTACAATAAAATCAGAAGAGATGTGTCTTTGCACACATGCAAATACCTACTGTATTGTGTTTGAAGAGTTGAAATACTGATTTCTAAGGTTCTGATCTTGTCAGTCTCTTCACCGGTAAGCAGTGTACACCCCCCAGTTGACAGCAGTCTGGTGACCAGTAACACCCATGTCCTCAGTTGGGCTGAATTCATTCTCCTTGGCTTTTGGAGGGAGAAAGTGCAATCCTGAAAGGGTTTTGATGGATGAGCAGAAGGAAAAATAGCTAGTCATTTTATTAAGAGTATCCTCTTCAGAGATGCAAAATAGGGAATAACAAAAGCAAAATGGAGACATAATCTGGATTAGGTAAACCTGCATTGACTAGAATTTCAAACTGGAGAAAATATTTGGAGCCCTCTCCTTTCCAGACTGGGCACAATTCTGTAGTGTCACCGTGCCCATCCAGCTCACCTCAGGAATGAGTTTTTAGTTTGTTAGCACTGTAGTGCTATTTCTTGACCCTTTAAAGACAAAGTTTTCCATGGCTGACTTTTTTATGAAGTATATGGTTTTCCCACAGTTTTCTTCCTTCCTTACACCAACTTGGGGAAATAGTAAAGCAGGTGAAAAAAAATTGATGTTAAACAGCAGAGAGGCAATTTGGGGCCTGTAATGTTAGTTCTTTGACTGAATTCTTTAACCTTCAGAAATAAAGGCAGTAAACTCTGTGGCTTCACGTGTAGGACTCCTGGTTGTCTCTGATGATGAGAATGATTAAGAAACAAATTAAGTTTTGCTTGTACAACAGATTTCTGAATAACTTTTCCATAGGTTCAGTTAATAAGCTTGTTGCTAAGTTGAATTGTTGTCTGCGTTCTTTCTGGGTTTTTTGTTGCTGGGACAACTACTTTGCTTTCTTGGGCTGATGTTATCTGTCTGAGCCTTCAGCATTCTGCTTTTTTTTTTTTTTTTTTTTTTTTTTTTTTTTTTTCTTTTTTTTTTTTGCATCAGTCTTCCAATACCCTAGTGGGATTGTTGGAAGCCCTTCTGATTTACTGCTGTCCCATTAATATATGTGCCTATGACAGCTAAGATTTTGCCAGGGGGGAAAAGTACTTATACATCATCAAACAGTAGCAGTTTGAATAAAAAATAGTAGTCCTTTATAAGGAACTGGAAGTGCTGCCTGTGACCTAAATTAATTTCTAGATTTATGACAGAATCCATCTTGATTTTACTAAAAATCAGGCTTCCACGCTTCAGGAATTAGAATTGCTACTCTAAGACATTAATTTATATTTTATTTGAAATAATTTATTTTTCATATAGACAGATATAGTGGTTTATTATACTATATGCCTACTTGCTTGCTGTTACTATGTAATCTGTAGAATTTTAGTACAGCCTCTGAGTAACCTACTTTCTGTTTAGTAATCAAATGCCACATACCCTGATAAAATGAGTAACTGACTGGCATTCTTTGGTATGACTCACTTAGCTAAAATCTCTATTTAGATTGGGTTGGAAGGTGGGAGTTAATTTTTGTTTTAGCAGTAAAATCTAGTTGAAATTATGCCAGATAAAATTACAGTAATTTTGAACAACAGGAAAAAATTTGTTCTATGTGTTCTGTAGTTAAAGGATATAGGGTTTTTTTTGTAATTGCATTCTTGTTTATGTGTTCCTTTTTATTGGAAGTAATTATGTTCATGCCTGACTTAGCTCCATTTCCTACAAGTATTTCTAAACTATTTTGAAACCAAAGTTTTGAGTGATTTTTTTTTTTTTCCCTTTCTTTTTTTCTTTAATGAACTTATATAACTCTTTGGTGTTGTACTTCAGCACTTACATGAAAATATACAAATATTCAATTTGGATGAAGAGCCCTTGCTATAAGTATATACTCTTC
>NW_009258727.1:5401883-5407748 GCF_000687185.1 Egretta garzetta | reverse complement strand
GAGCACATTTTTTCATTTACTTTAAGCTTTATCAGAATAAATTCAGTTTTAATATATCTGTACTTGAAGCACTTGCATTAATCACTGTCTCTGCAGAGGTTTGATATTACAGTGGAACTTTAAAAGTACTAGTGTATAAATATAAGAAAAATAATTGTGTTTTGGAGACACCATTGATCTAGGCTGCAACTGAATATATTGAGAAGAATGCTGTTGCTCTTTGGTTGTATGGCTAAGACCAACAGTGTCACCTGCAGGTGAATCAAGTAGATTTTCTAATTTTTCAAGTGGAAATTTCAGACACACAAGATAAGTTTCTTACTGAAAATGGGATCATCTGCTTTAATAACTTTCCAATGAATATCTTAAATCAATTTTGCTGCTTATTCTTGTTATGAAATCACCTGCAAGTATGTAATCCAAAATATTTTTTAAGAAGTCTTTGCTTGTTTTAAAAATATTCTTTAATATGTAGATCAGATGTTTATTGAGAATATTGTGCCCATTTACTATTTAAAATCAAATTACACTGAAAATGCATGTGATTTATGACATTAAAATTTGTTTGCTGTGTTTTTATAGAGGTGAAAATTCATTGTTTATTGATGATTCATCTCAATTCATTGTGGTTGAATATTACAGAAGTAAATATGAAGTTAAATGTCAAAAGTATAGCATTTGGGTTAAAAACCCAAATTAATAAACACTTTCTAAATTTGTATATGTAAAAGATTGTTCTTAGATTATTGCATCTGTTACTTCAATACAACAGATATTAACAATGCCAAAGCTTTTCTGAAAGTAGAATAGCATACAAATCTAATTTATGTTGAAAGAGGACTGCTGTTCTTCAGTCATTTTTTGAGGCTTCAGCATTTTTCTTTCTCTGTTGCCAGGTTTGTAATTAATTTAAAAAAAAAAAAAAAAAAAAAAGAGAGAGAGAGAGAGAGACAGACACTCTTTTCTTCACTTTTGCATTACTGGGGCTAGCTGAGTCAAATTCTGTCCTGACCTTTGCATGAAGGATTTTTAATTATATTATTACAATGATGTGATCATCTAGTGGGTACTGAATCACATGTGAGTGGCAAAGTACTTGTAATATTTTAAGCTACATTGTGAATATTAGTGACGTTGTCAGGGAGGCTTCTGTGTAATACAGGTGCATGATTGTGGGAACAAGGAAGCCTGCTTGGAGCTGCTAAGTTGCTCTCCCACTTCTGCAATAGAGTGCTGAAGGTCCTATGAGGAGGCTGCCTTCGAGCTTTCTAATCCTTTTATAGAATCATAGAATCATTAAGGTTGGAAAAGACCTCCAAGATCATCAAGTCCAACCATCAACCCAACACCACCATGCCTATTAAACCATGTCCCAAAGTGCCACGTCTACACAGTTTTTGAACACTCCAAGGATGGTGTGACCCCCCCCCCTCTCTCGCCAGCCTGTTCCAATGCTTGACCATTCTTTCAGTAAAGAAATTTTTCCTAATATCCAATCAAGACCTCCCCTGATGCAACTTGAGGCCATTTCCCCTCGTCCTATTGCTTGTTACCTGGGAGAAGAGACCAACACCCACCTCGCTACAACCTCCTTTCAGGCAGTTGTAGAGTGATAAGGCCTCCCCTCAGCCTCTTCTTCTCCAGCCTAAACAACCCCGGTTCCCTCAGCCGATCCTCATCAGACTTGTGCTCCAGACCCTTCACCAACTCTGTTGCCCTTCTCTGGATATGTTCCAGCACCTCAATATCCTTCTTGTGCTCAGTTTTGGGCCCCTCACTACAGTATTCGAGGCACGGTCTCACCAGTGCAGAGTACAGGGGCATGATCACGTCCCTGCTCCTGCTGGCCACCCTATTCCTGATACAAGCCAGGATGCCATTGGCCTTCTTGGCCACCTGGGCACACTGCTGGCTCCTATTCAGTTGGCTGTTGACCAACACCCCCAGGTCCTCTTCTACTGGGCAGTTTTTCAGCCACTCTTCCCAAGCCTCTGGCGTTGCATGGGGTTGTTGTGGTCAAAGTGCAGGACCCTGCATTTGGCCTTGTTGTTGAACCTCATACAATTGGCCACAGCCCATTGATCCAGCCTGTCCAGACCCCTCCGCAGAGCCTTCCTCTCCTCAAGCAGATCGACACTCTTGCCCACTTTGGTGTCAGACTTACTGAGGGCACATTCAATGCCCTCATCCAAATCATTAATAAAGATATTAATCAGGACTGGACCCAGAACTGAGCCCTGGGGAACGCCGCTTGTGACCGACTGCCAACTCGATTTAACTCCATTTAACTTTTATGTCACTCAGGTGGGACATAGGTATATATCTATCGCACTTGTGGTTTCTGAGCATGGAAAGATTTTAATAGCTTTGTGTAGACTATAATGTGTTGGCTACTCAGCTGTAGTATTCAGAGACCTCAGTAGTAAGTGGTTACCTTACATAAGATTCAGTAGTAGATTAAGGCTATTTCTTGGATCTTCACAGACACCAGGTTTCATTTGTGCTGGTTTTAGAGTGGTTTTGCCATTTAAAAAAATAATTTAGACAGTGGCAGCAAAAACCAGATTTTACTACTTCATTTCAAAGGCATAGTGCTAAGCACAAGGTTTCTTTGCTGCTCCTTCCACTTGATCTTGCTTTACTTCGCTTCAGACAGTCCATCTTATTTAGTTGTATACTTGCCAAATTGTATTCACTGCTACATCTCTCAAAACAGATAAATGTTACATTGATTTGGTAATCTTGGAATTGGGGCAAGGGGGAGAGAGGAGTATTCCTGATGTAGTAGAAAGTTTGAAAGACTTTTAATTCAGTTGTGTGCTAATATGCAAATATTGTAGATCCAGTATTATAGCTGTAATAAGTTCAGTTAGCTTAATGTGTTTGTCATGCAGCGTGATTCTTGAGTTTTAATCTTTTATGCAGAAGTTAGTCTTCACTTAATGTGCTTCAGGAAGTGCATTGTGTATAAGCGTATTATATGTAGGATTATTAAACAAAATGGTCAGACACTGAAAGTATGTCTAGAGAAGTTGTGGAGACTTCACCACTTGAAACCCAACTGGACACAGTCTTGAGCAGACTCCAGCTGGTGACTGTGTGGGTTGGACTGGAAGATCTCCACAGGAGTCTTCCAACCTTATCCATTCTGTGATTCTGTGAAAATCAAGATTAGTCTATCTTGATGGAATTGCCTATGTGATATTTACTGCGTGTATCAATAAAAGATGAGCAGAGGAACCATTTTAGACACCATTTTGCATGCTAGAATGTTCCCATATAATGATTAAAGATGACATTTTGTCAAACAAATTTCAGATTTTCTTTTCCAGTAATGGAAGGCTAATAAGCAGTATGCTTTTCATATTTTTATATGTGAAATTGAGACTAAGAGCCCTTAAAATACATTGTCTGAATGTTAAATTCAGAAGTACAATGAATCTTAATAAGCAGCAATAAAGAATGCCTCAGTTGAAGTTCTTAATAGCAAAGAATATGAAATTTAAGTACTTCATACTATGAACTAACCACTCATCTGCATATGAATACTTAATGAATTTATTAAAAACAGCAAATAAAATATTATTATAGGGTTTTGTCTCTAAGGGTTTGGGTTTTTTTTTTTGCACTGAGGATGTAATCTTCAGTAAAACTTGTAGGAATATAATTTTCAAGAGTGTCTATTATTAATATTTTATCTATGGAGAACTTGGAAAAATTATTTACTTTTGTTGGTTTTAATGGTCTTTTATAGCTGAAAAGGGCTCTGTGCAAAAGGAATCCACATGTCTATAAAATTACTGAGTAACTGTTTTGCGCTTCCAAATACTTTCTTAAGCACAGTAAATTTTACAGTATAAAAAAAGCAGTCTTTTATAGTTAATGCAAATGATGCATTAAGTTAGACCCTTCTTCCAGAGTACAATTTAAAGGTACTCAGAAGTCCAATTATCTTTGATTTAGATGTAAAAATTGCAGAATAACAGCTGTGCCTGCTGAGTGAATATTCCTCTGCAAAAAGATAGCTTGTTTGAGTAGAGTTGAGGGCAGGTTGCTCAGGGAATATTTGCTTCTTTTGGCTCTTTTTCAAATTTAACTGCTTCTGGTCAGTTGAAAATGCAAGTAAATTACAAAACAGCATCAGAGCAATTTAGAATTTATATCTTCTAAGTTGTCATTTTGCATGTGACTGAGTATTTTAGGTTGTTTAGCATTTATTGTGACTATTTGTGGAATAAAAAAACCCACATTATACTTCAAATTAATACGTAAAAATATTATAGATGATCTTGCTAAATTTACTGCATTTAGAAGTACAGCTTTTTCTATATTACATTACAACATTTTTTTAAAAGAATCTTTGGTACTTAAGCTTCACTTGACATGCAATAACTATATTGAAATAATTTACAATAGAATTAAGTATATATCAGTATAAATTATTAGCATAACAATAAGTATTAGCATAAAGTATATAATAGTATATAGTATAGCATATAGCAATAGCAAAGCATATTAAAGTATTAATATAGAGTATAACTAGAATATATTATTTAGGAAATATATATATTTGTTTAGAACTGAAATCTGAAAGATGTTTTTTAATTGAAGTTTTGAGGACATTTACCTTGGTGTGAATGCAACATTAAGTGCAGTTATGTACAAAGCTGATCTTAAAACTGTACGAAATAGTTTGAGAAATTATCTAATTTGTCCTTCTGCAAAAACACATGTAATACATATGTTCCAATTTTGATAAATACTGGTCTGATTTGATCTTACAACACCCTGATCATGGAGCTTTTCTACGCTTCCTGGTGAATCTCCTTCAGGAGTTATCTGTGTCTGCTGTTAGATTTTTCATTTAAATTATTATTTTAAACAGAAACATAATTTCAACATAAATCCTACTCATATTTTATTACCACTGTCCTTATCTGAATGTCTTTCTCCCCAGCCACTGCTGTTTGCTTTTTGAAGACTCTTGTAGTTATCTCTGTTCAGTCACATTTAGCCTAAGCATCAATTCATTTAAACTTTACGTAAAGGTCATGCTTCATTTATGTTTAGTCATTCTCATTTTTCACTTCTGGACTCTCAGTTAGTTTGCACTTCTTGAATTAAGTTGCCCAAAACATAATGTATTGCCCCAAGGTCATGCTGCTGCTGAGTAGAATGGTAGGTTTATTTAGCATGTCCAAATAACAGCATTTCTGTTCCAAGGTTTAATTTTTTTTTTTTTTGCAACAGCATAGCGGTTTTGGTTCATGTGCAGACTGATCTGCTCTTTCTCTTTTCCCTGCCCAACTACTGACTTACCAGTTGTTTTACATCCTGTATTTATTAAGATAATTATTCCTAAGGGCCAGATTAGTCTATTTTGGCTTTGGCCATGTAAAAATTGGCAGCTAGTCTAAACTGGTTGCACAGACTTGTAGGGAGAACATTATAGAGAAAAGACTTCTGAGGCTGATTCATACTAAGATGGATGAAATGAACTGGCTAGAGGGAGCCTACACAACTAGTTTAGATGGTGAATTTCTAAATTAGCGGATAAGATAGGCAAGATGAATCTCATCCTCAGTGTAGCATCTTGTGATTATTACTGACTTTCATCCATTAATGCATCTGTTCTTTAACTTATTTAGGTATTTTTAAATTCTTACTCCCTCCTCCAATGTGTTGACAGCTCTGTGGAGCATAGTATCAACTGAAAGCGTAGTGAGTGTAACCTTTAGTCTGTGCTTGGGATTGCTCATGAAAATACGCAATAGTATTGAGGTGGAGAGACTCCAGTGGAACTCCATTTGACTTGATCCTCTCATTACAACAGCGAACTGTTGGTATCTCCGCTGAGTGCTTAAA
>NW_009258727.1:5379130-5401869 GCF_000687185.1 Egretta garzetta | reverse complement strand
AAGGGTGTGCTAGTTTTTAGTTAATATAACTGGAGAGTGTAAATCTTACAATCATATTGTCGGTCTGTTGGAATCACCTTCAACACCAGTTATCGTTAATATTAGCATACATAATTTTCTCTGGAGTGTAGATTTGAAAGCAAATTTCATGAAATCACATTTGCATGAAAGCAAGTGAATTGATGTTTGGGTTGTTGATTCGTGAACAGGTGTCGCAAAATTGGCTTTTAATGCAATATCTGTTTAACATCAGCATCTCAGCTGAACCAAGAAACCTTTCTTCATCTTACACGGAGTCTGCCTCTGAGTCAGTGATTTGCATCGATTCTCAAAAAAAAACCCTGGTTTGAGACAAAAAATCCCCATGACTTGCTTCCTCTTGCAATCAAATCTGTGAAAGAAAATAAAACTGTTGAGTAAAGGTGTGTTAAAAAGCTTATTTGTAACAAAATGTCACTGCTGCAACCTTGTCTTTTTTTCACGTAATATTGGGGTAATCCATGTCTTGGGGTAATGCTTTACAGGAACAGCAGCAGAACAAAGGGGGGAAAAAACTGATCAAGAGCAACTGCTTCTTAAATAGTTCCCCACTTTTAGAGAAAAAGTTGCCTCTGTGTTGTAGAGAATAGGTATCAGAAAAGATCACGGATCTTTTTTCCAAGTACCAGGACAAGGAGCACAGACTCTCTCTCCCACTACTCTGGCTAATCTTAACATAAAAATAAAGAAATAAATAAAAGGCTATAATTATGCCAATAAAAGTTACTCTGAACTTTTTATATTTACAATTAATGAGAGATGCGGGACCATTGTGATGACCCTTAAAAGCGTGCCAGTATAAATAGTTGAAAAAATTGGTAGCTGAGGCCATCTTTTATCTTTGTCTCCAAAAGTTGTGCAATGCAAGCCTAAAGTTTGCCTGCAGAAGAGGAATGACTTTGAAACCCTTTTCATTGCAGCTTTGAGAGAAAAAAGAAAAAGGAAACAAACAACCAAGAAACAATATTGGGTTTCTCAGAAATGTCAATGCATTTCCAAAGAATGTTCTTGTACTTAGTTTTTCCTTGTAAATTCTTATCCACAAACTATCAACTTTAGCCCAAATATTGCTCTAATGTTATTTAAAAACATACATAAATAAACCCTACACTCATGTTTTGTTGTTATTCTACTGTATCTGTGTTCTGTATGAAAAAGGGGCTAGGGGAGAAGAAAATGCAAAATAACACTGGGAAGACTTGAAAATAGGCAGGCTGGATGCAGTGTCTCAAGAGACAGGCACTTGCTGAAAGTTGTCAGATCTGATTAAGGGAGCTATTGGCATCAATCAGACCTGACAGTAGTATATCGGAGGTTAGTATAAGTGTAATTAGTGAACTGATTAACAGCAAAGAGGAAAAGAGGGTAATGTTTTGGATCAAACTCCTTTAAAACATTTAGATCATTATTTAAGCTTGACGGCTGAGTGGCTAATTATATGTTTTACAATATAAGAGCTAAATTTCACAAGGCGCGCAAGCTGTTCTTCTTCACTATGGTTGTTAAAATAAGGTTTGTACTGACTCTAAACAGACTGTTTTTTCCTAGAAAAAAAGTACAGAGAGCAGGTGCTCTTATCATATTACTTCTCAGTACAGCTATTGTGATCCTAATGTATATTGCTTGCCATAGTTTCTCCTCAGATTAATGTAACTGCTCCACATTCAAGCTTTATATTCTTTTAGTAAGAATATAAAAAACTTCAATGCTTTCACAGCTGCAGCAAAAAGAAATTCTTCTATCCGATTCATCAGCCTGACTGGTTGTACTGGGTTTGATTCCAGTTTATTTTGACTTCGACAGAGTCTGTTGTACTGAGGTTTAAAAGTAGCATTTTGTAATCGCTGGGACATCCAGGACTGTGCTGAAAGCATAAAATTATAAATTTTAACCTACAAACTTAAATCTGTTAGTCATAACTGTGAAACTGAGCATGCAACAAATAGAACAATATTGAAAAAAATCAGTCCAACAGTACATGTCAGATGTGTCATAAGTATTTTGCTCTGCTAAGGCGGTGTGCCGATACACTGTGAATCGGTTGCCTTTTTATTAGGTGGACTAGCTGGGTTCTGTAAAGGATCTAAATCATCATGAGTTCCTAGGATTAAGTTATAAAATAAAAAAAAGTTACATTTCTTCAGTTAAAAATTCGTTTTCCATTTGAACGAGTTCTGAGTGGCAGCTGTTACAATTTTTGTTGTTCCCTTGTTGATTTCTAGACCTATTGTTGATGGGGTTTTGGTGTTAGCTTTGGTGGTTTACTAATTGCTGGTAGTACGCATCAATATAATGCACTTCTGTAAGTCTTTCTAATATGAAAATTCAATCTTTTACATAGATACTTTTTGTCAGCATAGTCTTACTATTGAATGTTTTGAAGATGTTAGTTTTGTGTGTGTGTGTGATCCTGTATTGCCTTTACTTTAGACCACAAAGACACGTTAAGATTTGATACAACATCATCTGTGCAGCTGGGTGGGCATACTGTTCATCTGTGTATCTTTGTATTGTAAGGAATCTGCTTTACTGGAGATATAATTCTGTTTTAACTATGTAAAACACAGCATCAGATGGTTGTCTCTGATTTATGAAGTACAAAATATTTGTATTGATTATTTATTACTTCCTACCTTCCTACCTCAAATTCTTCTTTTGAATTGCTGCCCTCTGTTTTACTTTCTATATGTTTATTCCACTCCCTGCCTGAGCTCCTGCTCACATGAGGTTTTTTGAAATGCTTGAATAAATCATGCAGAGTAAGAGTGCAATAAAAAGAGGAATAAAAACAGCATTAGGAAAGTGACTTGCAGACTGCTGCTCATGTAACGTGTTTTGATGAAGCTTTACCTCAGAGAGTGCCAAAGTGGTAAAGTGTCCCTCATGGGGTGTGCTATCAGGTATCTAATATTAAAATTTGTGAGAAGCTCCAAAGCATCACTGATTAGAAGGGAAATATTTCCAAATTGTACAAAGCCCCAGCATAGCAGCTCTCCCTCTAGAATTGCAGAATATGCTGCATTCCAATGAGAGGGTGCTCTGGGTGGATGTGTGTAGTTGTGTGCAGTTTTCTGTGTCTCCATTTCTGCAGAAGTAAAGCTCTTGTGGTGGATTTGCTGCCAGAACAAAGCACCAAGATAAATAGTTATAGCATGAATAGAGTAAACTGTGTAGGCTGCCTGTGCCCCTTTGCCAGAAAGCTGTCAGAAGATGAGGAGTGCTGGCTGTGACTGAGCAAAGCTTCCTCTAGGATTAGCCACATATTCTTAAATGCAGTTTTCAAGTATGGTAAGGGGAAATTATAGATGTGTGTAAAGGAGTGGGAGAAGAAGAGAGAAGACCAATAGCAAGGTGACAACAATAAAGACGAGGAAGTTATATTAATTGAAATCTACAGAAGTAGATCTTTGAGAGAGTGTCTGTGAATATTGACAAGAAAGCAGCAGGGGCTAGACCAGAATCCTTTATTGCTATCCATCCGTGATGAATCACTGTGGTGGAGACAATCTTGCTACAGGCACTAACATAGGAAGAGACTGGTTCCATTCTTTCCAAAGCTTTTAGATCCTTAGAGCTTGTATTTTGTACATGAACTGTGCTTTTTTTTTAACTGTACATCCAAATGAAATAGGCTTTAAAATTGTTTCTCCTCCAGCATCATCAAGGCTCTTCAGAAAACACAACTTTTTGTAAGTTTACCGAGTTCCCGTACTTAGAATGATGTTTTATTTCATCACCTTTATTTCAGTAAAAGAATTCTTTTTAATCTGAAAATGATGAAATCATTTCTAGTCATATCTAATCATTGTTTTATGTTGCTAAAAGACAAATTTCTGAAATATCTTAACATGCATTTTCCAATGGAGAATATATAGTTCACTTATTTCTAGGCTGCTTCAGTCTCTTTACCTTTCCTTAGTTTTGGCTGTGGTATCTTCACTCAGACTTTTTTTTATGCTAACAACAAAATGAGTAACTCCAGCATTGCTGGTCATAGGACAGATGCCCACATAGCCACAGGCATCAGGTGTTTTTTATAATAAGATTTGGTTTTCTTTTTCCTTTCCTAAGGGTAATGAAATAGTAAGAGGGTTACTTTAATAGCAAGTAATGTTAATGCAAAATGAAAAATAAATGGCTGTTAAGAGAGTAAAGTAAATAAAGAAAGAAATTACAGTGGAAATGTGTATTTCTTGTTGATTTAATCAATGCTTTGAGAAACAGTATTGTGAACTTCACAGAGGAAGATAACATAAATGGAGTATTTGCTGTTTATTTAGCAGCTATTCTAATGATTTCAAAGCAAAGAGAAATTAGTACTTTCATTTAGGTATGTAAAATATGAAAATATCTCTGTTGTGCTGCAGGGGTGCAATGACATATGGTCATGAAATGTTTGTGGATCTTGATGCAGCTGTGGGAAGGTAATTTCAGAATTCAAATTTCAGAAACTTCTAACAAACAAGATTTATTATTGTTATCATTTGACATCCACGGTATTTTCCTCATGTGGAGGCCTCTGGATTTAGTCATTATAACCCTGAGCTTATTCTACTGCTTCTTTCTTGAAAGACTGATAGATATTAATTGCCAGTATATACAATAATATGAATTCAAACTTACAGATCAAATGTTTGAAAGTATGTGTGTGTACCATTGTATGTATATTCATAATTCTGATACAACACTGGCATACATATTTACATCCTATGTTAAGGAAAGGTGTTGAAACTACAGGTTAGTTCTTACTACTTACTACTGCTCTGCTTACAGTATGTCAGTGTGCAGGCTTATTTTTGGAATTGTGCTTATACACAAAACATCAACACTCTCCAATCTAAGTACAATGTACTTTTCTACCTTTTATGCTATAGAAAGCTACGAAACCACATATTAAAATACTGTGTGCTCATGTGCAGGGCATGAGGGTAAACAAATGGTGGAGAATATTGATATAATGCCTTACTAGAAAGGACTTGCATACTGCATTTATCAGTGCAGTATAAGAACCTGTGTAGTAAGGTTCTTATAGCCCTACAGGATGATGATTTTATGGAATCTCTGGTGAGCTATAGGTGTGTTGTAGAAAAATTTTGTTTGCCATAGTGGAGTAATTATCTGTTCCTGCCTAGATGAGAATGAAGTCTGTTGTATGATTGGTTCTTTTAAGTAATGGTCATGGCTAAATGGTAAAATTGACCACTGTTGATAGATGTTGTTATTCCTGATGACAGGCATTTGCTGCTTCTCTGAAAAATTCCCCCAAAAGATGTTTTCCCCACCTTTTATGAAAACTTCTACATGCAGTTGCATACCAGCTTGCCATCTAACAGGTCTTGGCCTAATATTTGCTTGAGCCTACTAAAAAATAAAAAAATCAAGCATTTTACATTACCATGATTCTGGGAAACACTCTACATAAAGAATTACTGCTCATAACTCATTTGTGAACACAGTAGCAGGAAGATTAAAACATGGAAGTGAATGCTGAGCTAAAGATGAGTGAAGTGTTTGGGAGGTGCAGCAAGTGCCCTATCTGTGCAGCTGCAAGAGATTTTCTCGAAAGATTTTGTTTTGTGCATCCTCTGTTTTGGTCCTTCAGAATTTTGTAGTCCTTTTGCCATCCTTATTACTTTCTGTTCAGAGCTTTTAATTCATCAATTCCGTTCAGGTTAGTCCTCTGGGATTGTTTTACTGGCTAATTCTAGTGCCTTTAAGATTGGCAATTCTTTATTTGGACTTAAAATCTAATGGTTGCTACCAGTTTTGTAGTTCCGCAAAAGTCTTTACTCATATTCATTTTGTAAAGATTACTTTACTGAACAGCTCACTGGCAGCAAGATCTACTTTCTGAATGGGGCTGATTACAGGAGGCGAGTTTTCAGTCTTCTGTTCCTGCTGTTTGTTGGGAATGTTTCATTTTTATTCTCAGGAATGTCCATAAAAGCTCTGCTATAAGAAATTTAACAGTGTCTTTCCTTTGTAATCAGTTCATTAATTCATTCGAGAGTCTTGTATTTAGATAATAGTTGAATTCTATTTTATCATGTGCATCAGGAATAAAAACTTCTAAAACTCTGTTTGAAGAGAATTTGCCAAAAGTATGATTTGGCTTGTAGGGTGTTTACTCAGTCACAGTATGCAAACTTATATAAACCTGTTATCAGTCCCAAAATGTAGGTTGTTATCAGGTCTGATAAAACAAAAACCTAAAATGACAACGTTTAAAATTTTGCCATGCATGCCTACTTTACTAATGATGCCTTACCTTCCAGAAAGGTTTGAACAGATGCAAGATTGACTGTTTGAGAATCCACTTTTAAGATAACGGGGCAGGGAGAATTTAATTTACTAACCTAATGACTCACAACCAACTGTTCTCCCTCTTTTTTGTAATGAGAATGATGTGTTGTTTAAAACAAAAATGGAACACCAGTCCCTTTATCCTATCATCCCAGTTGATGTTTAACCTGAGTCAACCAGTTCTTTACACATTTTAGTTTGATAATATCTGGCAGAAAAGAAGAATGACCTAGGTCTTTTCTAATTGTTTTCTGGAAATCATAGAAATCAGGAAGTTATCGGGGATGGGGGGTGGAGGATGTCTGAGTTTTGATTATTGTTGTGTGTGTGAAAGGGACAAAAGGTCAGATAACTGGCAGATGTATTTGGAGGCTGAAGTGGCTAAAGGGAGGAAAATGGTTCTTGAAAATGGTCTTGAAGAACTTAAAAGCAGAGAATGTTGTAGTATTGGGTGTTATAACTAAATATTTTATGTAGTTTGTTCTGAGTTGTTTTCATATGTGGATTGGACCTGTGGGAGTGAGAATTTCAGGGGATTAGTATAGTTTTACTAGCCTCAGAGTGTGTGCACAAATTATTCAGGTAGAAATCAGATACTAGTCACGTGCTAGAACTTAAAGCAGCAAACAAATTTAAAGGATTGCAAGAGAGCTGTTGAAAAGGTAAACCTGCAGGCTATGCCAACTGCTAGAAATTAAAGTTGAACTCTCAGAAGTTAATGGAAGATTGTTTGATTTTGGTGAGACCATAAGCTTTTTCAGCTTAAGAAAAACCCCAAACAACAACACACCCCAGTATTTTTCAACGTGTTGATCTTGTGAAACTATGGTGAAAACGTAACTTCTTGCCATGAAGTCTTCGAAGGCCTCTGAAGAGAAACGGACAAAAATAGCAAATCTTGCAATTATAGAAAAATGCATTTTCACAGTCACTCAATTCTGTCACTTGACATTGAAATTATCAGTTAGTATCGTCCCTTTTGACTTCATTTTTCAAAGCGAAGTGACTTTTTTGTTTGAGTTCTTACCTGAACATTATGTAAAGTAATGTAGGGATATGTTAAAAAGCCCCAAAGCTAAATGAAATCATGTGGGGTTGAAAGATGTATTTTCTTTCTTAAACTGTTAACAGTCACATTGATCGGTAGTCCTCACCTAAGACAGAAGACTCTTTGTGACAAGCCTATGTTTTCCCTGGTAGAAAAAGACAGTGTGGAATAGTTACTAATGATAATCCAAAAAGCATTGGAAAAGGGGAATTGTATGTGCAGAGAGAAATTTAAGTTGACAGTAAAAATATTGACAGTTAACCCATTTCTATTCAGCCGTACCCTAATACAAAAAACAGATTGAAATGTCTTGCATGAGTTGCAGTTCATTAAGCAAATGTGACACTTTATTTTCTAGCTATTTCAATACTGAAAGAGGTGAAGTGGTGAAATAGCAATATAAATGAACACGCTTCTCAGGGTGCTGATAAGTCAAAGTAAAAAAAGAAAATATTAAAACGATGTTTCAAGACTTGGTTACTGTGTCCTTCTCTTGCCCCCAAACAGAAAGCAGAATCCTTTTGCTGAATCTGAGTTCTGAGTTTATAACTTTGTGGATAAAATACGTTGTCTCTGAAAATTAATTATTAAAAAAATGCCACTACTGCATTTAAAGCTAATTATGAGATGGATCATAATGCTGCTTTGTTTATTGCTTTAATTGAAAAAAAAATATGTAGCTTTGTTAACATTTGCTGATAGTCAACATTTTCTTTTAGCTGATGTTTTTAATTACCACTTTTTATATTTGAATTCGATTTATGGTTTAAGGCTGCAAAGCTGATTTGTTTGGATTTTTTTGGAGGAATTTGTTTCTCAACTGTAATTTCTATCTGCAAAATAAATATAATAACCAATCATTTTCTGGCATAACATTCTCTGGAGATCTCTGGTCTTACAAAATGAGACAGTATATCAAGTATAGCTTTTAATTCAGGTCCTTACTTTGAGTAACATTGCTGTTTTAAATTAAGATCAAAGTAAAAGACCATTATAATGAATAGTCATCACCCAGAACCAAAAGAATTAATGATACCATTTTAAATATATATCCTGATGACATGACTGACTTTAAAAAAAAAAGACTGCAGTCTAACATTGCCAATTTAGATTTAGCAAATTAGCTAAGTAGCTTGCATTTGTAGTATTTCACACCTTAAAGTCTTAATATGCATTGCTAAATACATTTCCTCACTGTTTGCTAATTAATGTTCTGTGGAAGTGCAGCTGCTAATTTTTTCTGGTTGACATGGCTCATTTTAAAGTGGTAACAGTTGCATCTGTAGTAGTGTTACAATTCAGTTCATAACTTATGGTCATACATTTTTACACCTACTATTATGTAGGAGTACAAGCATTTGAAAAATCTGTATTTGCCAACAAAATACACCCAGTAATATTTTAACAAAACATAGAAACACCCTACACACAACACCACTCTCTCAGTGATATTTGTGACTCAGTGAGTCTTTCCTGTGTTAAGTTTTAAGTATTGCAGGACAGGAGCATCTTTTTTCTGTAATATCATAAAGTTTCTTCAGGATTAATTCTCGGTGATTAGTAAAGACTGATACATTCTAGTAGTAAAACAGTTGGACTGGAACAATATTGTGAGGCAGGGCAGGGAAAAATATTTCTCTGAGTGGAATAAATAATATCATGGTATATCTTGTGGAGATCAGGTGAAGGAAAAAATATTCATACATGCATATGTTTTGTAAGATACTTTTTTTTTTCTAATATTTTGAAAGAAACACAGGTTCCTGGAGTGCATTGATGAGAACATCCTCCTCTGGGTGGTAGGGGAACCAATGAGGAGAGGTGCTCTGCTGTACCTCATACTCACTGACAAGGAGGGGCTCGTTGGTCATGTGAAGAACGGCAGCCTTGGCTGCAGTGACCATGGGATGGTGGAGTTCGGGATCCTGATAGGAAGGGACAGGGCAAAAGCCAAGCTCACAACCCTGGACTTTAGGAGAGCAGACTCTGGCCTCTTCAGAGGTCTGCTTGGAAGAGTCCCTGGCAGGAAGAGGAGCCCAAGAAAGCTGGATAATATTCAAGGATCATCTCCAAGCTCAAGAGCAGCCCATCCCAATGAATAGGAAGTGAGCCAAAAATGCCAGGAGGCCTGCATGGATGAACAAGTTGCTGCTGGCCAAACTCAAACACAAAGAAGAAGCGTACAGATGGTGGAAGCAAGGACAGGTGACCTGGGAGGAATATAGAGACATTGTCTGAGTACCCAGGGATGAAGTTAGGAAAGCTAAAGTCCAAATGGAGTTGAATCTCATCAGGGATGTCAAAGACAACAAGACAGACAACAAGAGGAAGACTAAGGAAAATGTGGGCCCATTGCTGAATGAGACAGGGCACATGGTTACACAGGACATGGAAAAGGCTGAGGTACTGAATGCTTCCTTTGCCTCAGTCTTTACTAGCAAGGCCAGCCTTCAGGAATCCCAGATCCCAGCAACTAGGGAGAAAGTCTGGAGCAAGTCTAACCTTGGTGGAAGAGGATCAGGTCAGGAAATACTTAAGCAAACTGGGCATACATATGTCCACGGGCTCTGATGGGATGCATCCACAAGTGCTGAGAGAGCTGGCTGATGTCATTGTGATGTCACTCCTGATAATCTTTGATAGATCATGGTAACTGGGAGAAGTGACTGAAGACTGGAGGAAAGCAAACTTCTGTCTTCAACAAGGTCAAGAACTTTAGGACCCGGGGAATGCCAGGCTAGTCAGGCACACCTGGAAATATTTTCGAGGTGCATGAAAGACAAGAAAATCATATAATGAGTAATCAGCTTGGCTTCACCAGGGGGAAGTTATGCTTGACCAGCATGATAGATCTCTGTGATTGGCCAGGCAGCTGAGGGGAGAGCAGTGGATGTAGGCAACCTAGACTTCAGTAACACCTTTGACGCTATCTTCCATAAGATCATCATAAAGAAGCTGTTGATGTATGGGCTGACTGAGCAGACAGTGAGGTAGATTGACATCTGGCTGAATGGCTTTGCCCAGAGGGTAGTGATCCGTGGTGCAAGGTCTAGTTGGAGGCCAGTAACTAGTGGTGTACCCTATGGGTCAATGTTGGGTCCAGTCTTGTTCAGCATCTTTATTAATGATCTGCACAATGAGGCAGAGTGTACCCTCAGTAAGTTTGCTGATGACACCAAACTGAGAGGAGTGGCTGATACACCAGAGGACTGTGCTGTCATCCAGAGGAACCTCGACAGACTAGAGAAATTTGCTGACAGGAACCTCATAAAGTTCAACAAGAAGTGCAGTGCCTTGCCCCTGGGGAGGAAAAAGCTCATGCACCAATATATGCTGAGGGCTGACCAGCTGGATACCAGCTTGGCAGAAAAGGACCTGGGTGTCGTGGTGGACCCCAAGTTGAAGATGAGCCAACAATGTGCCCTTGCTGCATTAGACAAAGTGTTGCCAGCAGGTCGTGGGAGGTGATTCTCCCCCTCTACTCAGCACTTCCGAGGCCACACCTGGAGTCCTGTGTTCAGTTCTGGGCTCCCCAGGAGAAGAGAGACATGGACATACTGGAGAGAGGCCACTGAAGGGCCACAAAGATGGTGAAGGGACTGGAGCATCTCATGTGGGGAAAGGCTGAGAAAGCTAGGACTGTTCAGCCTGGAGAAGAGAAGGCTTAGGGGGGATCTCATCAACGTGTATAAATATCTGAGGGGAGGGTGCGAAGAGGACAGAGTCAGGCTCTTTCCAGTGATGCCCAGTGGCAGGACAAGAGGCAGTGGGCACAAACTGAAACACAGGAGGTCATGTCTGAACGTCAGGAAACACTTTTTTACTGTGAGGGTGACTGAGCACTGGCACAGGTTGCCCACGGAGGTGGTGGAGTTTCCATACTTGGTGATACTCAAAATCTGTCTCAACATTTTCCTGGGCAACTAGCTCTAGGTAACCCAGTTTGAACAGGGAAGTTGTGCAAGATGACCTTCAGAGGTCCCCGCCAACCTCAACCACTCTTTGATTCTGTAACTATGAAATCTGTCAAGCTGGGGTTCAAAAATGTTGAGGCAGCAAAGGGATTTCTTTCTAAAAGCTGTTAATGTTATGCTGATGGTACGTGAGGTAGTTGAATGTTCAGATTGGGAGAAATGCTCTTGCTCAAATTTACAGTAGCAATTTTCATAAGTGTTGCAAGTTTTTGCTAGCTGTCAGTGTCTGCTTTTCTTAGCCAGGGCCTTGAGGCATTATTCGTAATTACCCAGTGTTTTTAGCATGTCCATTGTATAATTTCTGTGATAAGACATTGGTTTTGGTACTAACGTTAATGTGTACCATTTGTATACCACACAGCACCACATTTGGAGGCTGCCTAACCTGTCTTGATATTTTCTTTTTTTTTGGTCAGTCTGGGATCTAGTGCAGCAATCTTAATTTTTCTTATTTGTACATTGTGTTCTCACAGCTAAGATTTTGGTTGAGAAGAAAATTACATGAATCACATGTTCTGTTGGATTTACATTATCTGGTCAAATTTGAGATCGGATACTGAGAGTATCTGGTCAACTTTTTTAATTTATGGGTTTTTTAGTATTCTCCCATGGCTGCTTAGAATATAGCAAATACTGACAAGATGAAAACAATTTGTGTGTGTGTAAGCTTTTGTAGGAACTTACTAGTATTATATTTGCTGTAGAAGCATTATCATCTATAAGGTTGAATTGTGTGTTTAGTGTCTTATTTCTTAACATGGAAAGCTAAGAGAAAGCCCAATTGTAAAATATTTTAATTTATGAAGGAACTGATAGGGGCCAGATTCATGTTTTCCTGTCTGACTGTAGTCTCAATTCTTATTTGTTCTGTGAAGCATGGATTCATCAAATACTAAATCTTAAAATGTATTTATTACTGTTTGTTCGTTTCTTCTCTAAGTAGAATTACAGAAAAATATTTGTTGAGAGGAAAAATATGAATGTAATATTGCTTTAAGAGTCAAAGGCCTTGATACTAAAATTTGTATTAAAATAACCTTGGAATCAAAATCTGTCAGAAGAAACTACCCCACATATTTGTGGGGGAAAAGTTGGCAATTTAGTTAAAAATACTTTGTCAAATAAAGTCATTCTGATAGAAGTAGGAAGTTCTTGCAATTTAGAATCCCTATTTCATAGATAGAGCTTTTAGCTCTATCATAAAGCTAGTTTGCTCATCTAACACTTCTTTTATTTATCCTCTTAGAGGATAAGGTAATTTGAGATTGTTGACTGGAATTTGGTCAATGTCAGTAGAATTTTAGAAAACAAGTGTCCTGCTCTCTAGATCCTGACACAAGTTGACAAGGTTCTTTATAAACATAAACCACTTACAGGTTTATGATCACTGAGCTGTGTTTTCTTTTACTATCATGACTCTTTATGAAAGCTGTTAGAAGTTTCCCCATTTTGCCAATTCTTAGTATCTTTCAGTCACTGGTAGTTGAATTTTAAAAATGTTTTATTTCGGTCAAGGTGAACAAACAGTCCCCGTCTTTTACTCATTAAAGCATTCATGTTGTTCTAGATACCACCTGAACAAGATTTGCCAATTTCTAAACTTTTATATTGGGGCCTGTGAAGCAACAGAGTCTGAATTTTCCTTTTTATTTTCTGAGTGGTTTTCAACTGCAAAGTTAGAGAGTAACATTTATTTTAATAGTTCTAATTTCTTTTTTTTTTTGTGAAATGAGACTGTGAGGTAAGCTTTGTGCCTGTCCCAGAAATCTCAAGCTTTGACAGATAGTGATTCATTAGATTTGTTATGAATAGGCAATAAATAATTGCCCTTAAATCATAGTCATAACTTGCAGGCAAGTCACTACTGAATTTCAGTGCATGAGATTCAGTTCTATGGGGGTTTTATACATAGCAGTTGATACTTAAATAGGAAATTATTTTTGTTGAATAATATATGAGAAATCTGCATTTCTATTTCTACCTGAAACAGCTACTGAGAATTTTTTGGGGGGAAGAGTGAGTTGCTTTCTTTAGAGTGACCACTTTATGTCTGATTTTCAATTTTGAAATGCTACTTCCTTGATTCTTGTGTTAAGGTCACATGAGGTGACTACTGAGTATGTTGTCATTGTGGAGAATGGAGGGTACTATGATTGTTTGGCAGTTAGGAGATTGAATGTGCCTCACTTTTATCTGTTCGATAGTCTATTACTTAGGCATTTATGCAAAAAGAGAAGCCATTGCAAGAGCATACAAGAAATTGCACCATAGTAGTGAGTTACCACAGATGCAAGTCTGGAAGTTAGCTTTTCCAGGACTGCTGGAAGTTGTTTAATCTATTTTGCCAGTGCAAGGATCAAGATATTAAAATGTACAACTTGAAAGTATGCCTTAGGGAGAAAGCATTGCATAGGGAAGTGGGAACTAGCAGCTCAAGCTTAGGTATGAGGGGGGGTCTTAGGTGTTTACTGTTCTGTAGTGAAGGTTAGAAATATTTTATCACAGGTAATTTTTAGTGGGGCGCACACATTATATGACTCAGTTATATAAGGGGTTGATTCTGGATAGCTGTGTAATTATTTTAATGTGGAAAATGTATACAAATTATGCACAGTAGCTTGAAGTTGTTCGCTGATATTTCCATATGGTTTTCCATACTGAATCCTGCTAATGGCCATCCAACACGCATAGATGCTCTAAACTGTGTCTGCCTCAATATAAAGTAGGTAAAACTTAAGATAGCTTTGTTAAGTTCCACAATGCATTTACTCTGCTGTATATTAAAATACTGGGTTTTTTATAAATTTGAATCTGGATTTTTATTTGTAGATGCTGAATATTTCTTTTTTCTGCTCTACTAGATGCTCGTGACTACTCCAGAAAAATGGGATGTAGTGACAAGAAAAAGTGTTGGTGATGTAGCCCTTTCTCAGCTGGTAAAACTCTTGATTCTTGATGAAGTTCATCTGTTGCATGAAGACAGAGGACCAGTACTTGAAAGTATAGTAGCACGTACTTTACGTCAGGTAAGAGTGAAAAGATCTTCAAAAGAATTTTATTTGGTCAAGAATAGATTTCAGTGTAAAAGGAGAAATGCTTAGACAATGAAATCAAAATGCTTAGGCAGCTTATGATTTATTTTCTAGCTATTCTGTATTAAGAATGAAGAAAAATTTTTGTCTTCTACCTTCTCTTCTGTATATCAACTATCAGATTCCTAGGATGCATAATCTATTACAGAGCTATTTCTTTGCTTATGATTTATTTACTTATTGTATAAGTAACAGCAAAATGAAACATTTTTAAACAAATAGTAAACAGGTTAATGTTTTAACAACGAAAATTGAAAGTATTTTCTTACCAGGTATGCTGATTTTTAATTAACAGTTTTCCTAGGAGAAAAAAATTTTTTTAATGAAGTGTAGTGTCTTAAATCTAGGTAAAACTTTTCAGCAATGCTAGAAAAATACTATGTAATTTTTACTTTAGCATAATTGGTCCTTTTTTTTCCCCCATGCTTTAGTGGTACTTTCTAAATACAAGATTGAAACGGCAAAAGGAGAAAAGGATGAACATGTGGAGTTTTTTCTTAAATCTTCCACAAAAAAAGGATTCAGAGTTAGGCAATAAATAAGATTGGTCTCAATGGTGAGATGTGCATTTACAAGAAAAACAAAAAGTGTAATTTAGGGATGAATAAAAAGGGTGGAATTAGGATAAATAAATAATGGTAAGGAGAGGATAGAGTGACATTCTTATCTTTTTTTGTCATGCAGAACAAAAATATGTCAATACAAATAATCTGTAACAAAAATAAACACAATTGGTATTGTTATGGATCTATTTGTAGAATTTTAAATGTTTAAAGCCTTTTAGCTTTCAAGACGCTTTTTTTCTTGGTAAGGCTACATTAACCTTGTTAAGGCTCTCTGAATCATCTGATTCCAGCTCCTCTAAGAACAGAATAAAATGGATGTCTGCTGTAATCCACTACAGAAGAGTAAAGTTCCTGTATAAAGAACAACATAAGTAATAATTACTTAGAAGAAGCCAAGCTTGGAAAGTTTTTTTTTTTTATTTTTTTTTTTATTTTTTTAAATGGAGAGTAGGGCTTTCTAAAGTTTAGACTACCTCAAGGGCACTAAAGCTTAACCAGTTTGATATTGTATTTTCTTTCCTAAATGGATTTGATTACCTTGTTTTCCTTAGGTCTCTTTAAAGTAAAGCATCTCAGCTTTTAGCAGTGACCATGATGGCCATTGTCTTCATGTCAGATCACAGGACTCACTCATTTCTTAATGCAGTTTTGTGAGACTTGTAAGGTAGGCTTCAGCTGTCCAAAATAGATATCCAGGGCCATTTTATCTGCCCTACGTTATTCAGGTTGGGCATCCTGTTTGTGCTTCATTTGGACACAAATCTGCCATAGATCCTTTCCTTTTGTGTCTGTCAAGCCTGTGCAGGTAACTTAAGGAATATAAAATCTGAGGCAATTATGTCTTGGGTACTGAATCCTGTCTTTAATGCATTTATTGTAATATAGCAGTATCTTGCTTCAACACTCAGTTAAAAAAATAGGTCTCTAGGGTGCTTTAATCTTCTAGGATTTCAAGGTTTGCTTTACATACCAAGTTGGAGTTTAATTCATCTATAATTGAAGCTACTCATTTGCAACCCTTCCTTAAGTGAGGCAGTTGGGAAGAAAAACAAAACACAAATCTTGAAATTAACTGTCTCATCACCTTTCTGAAGACCTTATTTATTCTAAGTTGATAAGAAAGGCAGTATTGGAGACCACTGTGAATCTTTACAACAAAGTAATTGAAGAGAGGGAAAATCTACAGCATAAAAATACACTAAAAAAAACCCCACAATTAAACAGAAAACTATTAGAATTATGCAGTAGAAAACAATTCCAGACAAAAATATTTTGAATTGCAAGCCTTGCAGAGAGCTTGAGGACAAAGAAACAGGAGATGTTTTGTACAAGTGTTTTAGCTTTTTAGTATAGAAACAAATAATAAGAGTTAGTTTTAAAAATTACACTGAAATGTTATATTCCAGCATCTGAGCCTGCAAGCATAGCTCTATGAAGTTTGCAGTATACATCCATAACTAATTATGAAATTACTGGAACTTCTGTTTGGTGATTAAAAAAGATAACAAGAAATGACTGCTCCAAGTCAGACCAAAAATCCAACTACTTCTCACAGTGGCCAAAAGGGACGGTACAGAAATTGGGAAAATGTCAATGATACTAGTTCTGTTTTCTGCATTTTCATGCAAATTCATAAATGTCCCTGGACCAGGAACTAAACTTGGGATATTTAGCCTGTCCCTGGAGAATGTCCTTCTGACTTTGATGATTTTGTATGAAACATTAAGCTCCTCTCCAGCCCTTCTGAATGTAGTTCTAGAACATATTTTTATTGATATCTGTAGCAACATCATACTTATCCTGTACTAATGCACACGAGGTAAGAATAATTGTTCAGTTCCTAAAAAACAAACAAAAACCCAAACATCGACAACATCAATATAAAATATCCTTATTGTCAATTACACCACTGCAGTAATTGCTGAAGTCAGTTGCCTGATTTGTATACTCATTTAAGACATCAGAAATATTGACTAGTTTCTCGTCATTTGTAGTGGAGGGATTCAGAAAATGATTAGACAAGTAATCCAAAGAAAAAACCATTGCAGATTAATAGTCACTAGATCAGACTGGGGGCTGTAGTAACCAGGGGCTATGCTGGCAAGTATCACTGACATTTTCCCAGTTTCTGTACTGTCCCTTTTGGCCACTGTGAGAAGTAGCTGGATTTTTGGTCTGACTTGGAACAGTCATTTCTTGTATCGCTTCTAGGACAGAACTGTGATAAACTCCTTTGAATACTACTTCAGCCATGTCAATAAATCACAAATAGCTACTCTAATAATGATGTGTACCTATAGTTTCATCTGGATCATACTTCCCTAGCTTGTATATGAGACTATCTTATGAGACAATGTCATGATTCCTGTGCAGGTCAGGATGTATAATAGTGCCTTTTACATTTTGTAGGGCTTGTTGTCCTGTCTTACAGAAAAAGCATCTCTCTTGTTTTTTTGGAGTATGTAAGGGTGGTTTTGCTTAGACAGTGGATAATAGAAAAACAGACAATGGATTTTTTTTTATTTGGGGGGTGTGTCTTTTTAAGAATTAGGGTTCAACTAGCTACTTGGGCCTACAGCTGTGCCAGAAAAGAATGTTTTGAGATCTGTATTCATATGCTGTACAAATACAGTTATACAAATACATTCTCAAAACAGGAATATCCTGATACATTAGCCAGTCTGTCCTAATTTGTACGTCTAAATACATGAATTATGGTTGTACTTTCCCCCACTGAGTCACTTTAACATGTTCGTTTTAACTTATGGCATTTTTTAGAATCAGGCTTTTTTAAAACCTGCAAGGAGCATATATATTGGAATTGCTGACAGTTTTATTCACAGCAGAATGAACAGCATATTCGTGCATGTATGCACTTTTCGAATTCTAGAGAATGCTTTTGCAAGTGTTTTAAATTGACTTTGCTAAAAATTTTGGTGGGAAAATTGCTTCGAGCTCTGTTATATACTGTAGGTATAACATCAAACAACTTCTTTGAATCCAGTTTATAGCTTTGATGTTTAAAGTTTTAGTCTAGAGCATAATGCAGATGTAAAGCTGAAATACTTAAACTTTTTAATCAAACTTTCCACACTTTTGTAATATCTACTAAGCTTATTAGCTTGAAAGAAAAAAAAAAGACTGCTTTTAAAGGACACCAGATTATTTTGTCATAATTATTCAGAGATTTTGATGACTTCTTCGATGCTTACGGGTGTTTTTTCACAAAAACCATACTGAATATTGTATTTCAGTGGTATGTGAGTTTTAATACCTTCTCTCAACTATGTGAATGGTAAATTAAATAAAAGACAATCCATAGTAAAAGATTTCTCAGATTTTGGGGAACCAGAGCTCCCATCTTAGACACACAGATGTTGTTCTCATCACAGTCTCATTCTTCAAATTTAAGTTTCAGTTGCTTTATGTTTTTGTATTAGATCAACAAAGTTGTTAAATAATGAGTGGGACACTACAGCAGGACAAGCAGTCCAGGAGGTTCCTGGAGTGCATTGATGAGAACGTCCTCCTCCAGGTGGTAGAGGAGTCAACGAGGAGAGGTGCTCTGTGGTACCTCATACTCACCAACATGGAGGGGCTCGTTGGGGATGTGAGGAACAACAGCAGCCTTGGCTACAGTGACCATGCAGTGGTGGAGTTCTTTTCCTTCCCCTGGAAATTCTCATGTTTCCTTTCTGAGCTTTCTTTCCTCATGAAACCTTATTTAAGAAACTTTTCCCTCTCAGCTTTCACGTAGTTTTCCTTGCCCTGGATGCATTTTCAATCTCTAATTCCTTATTATCTCCTCTGCATCTTTTTTCTGTCCCTTCATTTCTCTCGTTTACCTCCTTACTAGAAATCAGAAGCAAACAAGTTCAGAGGTTTCTCACCCAAAGCCAAATGCCTAATTGTTATCAAACAAGGAATTTTTATGTGCTTGATTCTTGATTAAAAAAAAATTGAGCAGTTTAAAAAAAAGCAAGGCTGATAGCTAATGACCCAAGAACAGCTATCTATATATCGACTAGATCTATATATCTTGTTTCTAAGGATAGCCTACTGTAGTTCCTATATGTATCTTTTAGGACTAGAATGCATCAGTAAATAATGGCATTGGCATTTCATTTGGTTCTTCTCATCTTGAGTGACTGCTGTTAGTCTTTTGTCCCTTTGATGTTCCTTATATAGGTTGATCAAATTTCTCAGCCTCTTCTATTACAGGATAAACCAAACAAACTTACTGAAATTACTTCTACAATAATTTTTTTGTTCCCAATTATAAATGTTGTGGGGCTTTTCTCGCTGAACTTTCTTATATTTGTGATTGGTATTTTTAGAGCATTTTCCTCCTATTACTCAGTGCTGTCCTTTTTATACCTCTAAGAATTGCATGTACTTAATTTGCTAACACATTATCTTTGGAGCTTGCATTCAGATGTTTGTTCATTAAGTCCTCAGACAAAGCTCTTTACAGTTGCTGCAGGATTCACTAGTTGCTATAAGAATGGTTCCTGAGACTAGTGTCTTGTTTTGCAGCTTTGGCGTTTTAGAATGAGCTAAATTAAAAGAAATTTAGTTTGAATGGGACCATCAACCTAGATTTATCTGTATGGCTGACACACACATCAGTTATATTAATTCTGCCAATCACCTGCTCTTCTTGTCAGCAGTTATTTTTTATTTACTGCAAATAATGGATAAAATTATTTAATAGACTCGGGCTTAGAAAGCAATTAGAGGCATCCCTTTGTAATTGCTGTTTTTCAGTTATACATTCTCTTTAAAATCTGTCAGTTTATCTGCTTGTGATAAATGTAATACATGTTTTCTTGCTATTCTGTGATGTTATTTTTAAACAGTATGCTGTGCAGCCGTATGTCTAATGCCTTACGAGAGTCTAGATCTATCTTGTTATCTTTTCTGGCAACCTTGTAGTTGTGTAAAAATGACTTTTTTAAATCAACATACTTAAAAAGCAAAACCTAAACTCCATTTGTTTGGAAAATGTTATGTATCAGATATTTGAATTAATCTTCAGAAGCTTTTCTATTACTTTGCTTGGAAGTGATGTCAAGAAGTCATTCTGCACGTCATTTTTTATTATTGATATGTGAACATTTTTCCATTTTTGTGATATATCCATGGAGTTTAAAAGGTAATAGTGATTGCCATATGTTTTATGTTCTTTCATAATATGGTAAAGCAGTTAAACTGATTTGTAGAAGGGTTTGTATTTCTTTTTGTTTCTTAGTTTGGGAACGAAACAGTAAGCATAAGATGAAAAGGCATACTGTCATTCAAGAAAAACTGACATGGCACTGTTCAGGGCATAGAAATCTCTTAATAGGTATATTCAAAAGGTCATTTCTCAAGGCAAAGTATTGCATGCTTAATATTTAGCTGAGGGAAAACAATATGGCTTTGTGCTTTCTGCATGGTTACATTTTTCAGTACCTCTAGATTTTTAAATATGTTCTAAATGGAGGACTGAGATCACAGTATTTTCAGGGTTCATTGGAAGCAGAGTAAAACTCATTTATAAAATTACTTAACTAGATGGTTGCCTAGTAACAAATGCATTCTGTTCAGAGTGTTTGTGTTGTAGATAACGTCCTATGTAGAATCTTCAAAACAGTATTAGTAATTGCATTTTTACTATGTACTTTTGATTTTGCAGTTTTACTGGTTTTTCCATTTTTGTTCCTAAAACTAGGAAATTACGACCTCTGTGGACTGATTTACATCTTAATTCTTTCATTAGACAGTAAACAAGATATCAATAAACAAATAAATACTGGTGAAACATTCTAACAAACTTCCTTTTTAGTAATTTTGAAACACCTTTAATTCTTTTTCTTTTAAATGTTCTAAGAATTCCTCCTTTTTTTCCTTTCTTTTTCTTTTTTTTGAATAATGTGAAAAATACAGATCGTGTGAGAGGCTGCGACTTAGAAGCATTCTTGGGGTAGGGTGGTATCTAACTAACAACTAATGTGAATCCCTGTATGCAGTAATTCACTCTTACCACTGTTGAGCAGGGAACTCAGGTATCTACATTAAGAATTCATTTTCTTGCACATCTAGACTAAAAACTAAGAAACACTTGTGTCTAATTTTCTGTCTATTTTGTCTTTGGTGTACATCTGAAGGGCATACAGTCTGACTGTAGAGGGTGTGTTGAAGTAATCCTGGGTCATCTGAATATCAGATTAATTTCTAACCAGTGGACAATTCTTCAAAGATTAGAATATGTAAACTTGTCTGCTTCGCTTAATTCTGTGCTTGAGTCGAAAAATCAGGGATATGCTTTCCAACTTGATTGTAATTCATTCTGTGAATGTGATATTTTAATACATGGAAATGGGAAGACTGCCAAGATCACAAAGTTCAGGAAGAACTTTAGAAGTCAGATAAAAGAGTATCTCTGTGCATACTCTGTGTGCTCTCAAGTGGTGGCTGTAATGTAATGAGATGATATGCAAATCTTAAAACCTATTAGGAAGAAAATGATCCTGCTGTGATCAGTTTGCAATCTAGAGAGGCACTTCCCATACCTGATCCTTTATCATTTACAGTGTAAACGCAGATGATGCTTCAGTGTGGAAATCAGTACTGGATAACTATCTTCTGTTTATTTTTTCTGTATACATGGAATTTCATGGTGTGATAATCGCGTTCTGTGAACGTGTATGGTGAACATGCTGTCAATTCTCCACATGCCATCGTGAGTGCTTCTGAATTAGATATACTAATTAGATATGTCATTTAAATATAGTTACGGCAATTTTATTTCTTACTCTCAGTGTAATATCAAACCAATAAAATATAGTAAAGCTTTCAAAGAACATGATGTGCAGATACTGCAACAGCTCAGATGTCCAAAGAAAGCCTTGTAAGGTCCACATGGTGCTTATATTTTCTAATGAGATAATTAAACACATATGAAGATTAAAATGTTTGAGATTGTGTGCCAGTAGTGAAGAAAATGCACTTAGCTGCATGCCACCAGCCAGTGATAGGGAATGTAAACAGAAAACGTTGTCATCCCCAGTGTCTTTTCGGTAATTTTTACTGCTATTTCAGGAAAAGGCTGTGTTCATAGTGTCTTGTATATGAAGGCACAATCTCTAATTTGGACTTGTAGGACCAAATAATAAGTGATCCAGCACATGAAAAATATTAATGTTTGAATGGACTGTATTTACAAAGGGCATCTGCATGCTTTCAAGACTGATTTTCTTTAGAAGCATCTGAGAGCAAAACATATTAAATCTTGCTCTTAAAGGGAAAGTTAAAAAAGTAGTTAGAAAACATATGCAGAGAACTCTATTGTAAAAATGTGTTAGAATTCTAAAAGCCATTATGAAAACCAAAGTTTCTATAGTGCTTGGATAGATGAATACTAGATAAACAATTGAAACTGAATTGTAATCACAGAGAAAATGCAAAAATAATCCATGTGTTATGGTTGCATATTCAAGTAATTTTTGTTTTTCTAACTTTTAAGTTTAGGACAATTTTAGTCACTGCTGTTTGTATATTGCCATGTATAACTAAAAGAATAAACAAAACTCAATCTGTATATGTATATGATGATGTGCAGACATATAGGGTTTTATTTACAGTTTGAATTTAATGTGAGCATAAAATAACTGGGAAAACTGTTGTGATATATTTTGTCTTTTAGGGTAAATGTACCTCTTTTTACTACTTGTGG
>NW_009258727.1:5370466-5378799 GCF_000687185.1 Egretta garzetta | reverse complement strand
CACAACAAGCCCACGCAACGCTACAGCCTTGGGGCAGAGTGGCTGGAAAGCTGCCCAGAGGAAAAAGACCTGGGGGTACTGGTTGACAGCTGGATGAATATGAGCCCACAGTGAGCCCAGGTGGCCAAGAGGGCCAACAGCATCCTGGCTTGTATCAGAAATGGTGTGGCCAGCAGGAGAAGGGAAGTGATCGTGCCCCTGCATTCCGCGCTGGTGAGGCCACCCCTAGAGTCCTGTGTTCAGTTTTGGGCCCCTCACTGCAAGAAGGATATTGAGTTGCTGGAGTGTGTCTAGAGAAGTGCAACAAAGCTGGTGAGGGGTCTGGAGCACAAGTCTGATGAGGAGCGGCTGAGGGGACTGGGATTGTTTAGTCTGGAGAAGAGGAGGCTGAGGGGAGGCCTTATCGCCCTCTACAACTGCCTGACAGGAGGATGTAGTGAGGTGGGTGTTGGTCTCTTCTCCCAGGTAACAAGTGAAAGGACAAGAGGAAATGTCCTCAAGTTGCACCAGGGGAGGTTTAGGTTGAACATTAAGAAAAATTTCTTCACCAAAAGGGTTGTTAAGCATTGGAACGGGCTGTCCAGGGAAATGGCCAAGTCCCTATCCCTGGAGGTATTTAGCAGACGGGCAGATGAGGTGCTTAGGGACATGGTTTAGTGGTGAGATGGCATTGTTAGGTTAACGGTTGGACTTGATGATCTTAAAGGTCTTTTCCAACCTAAGTGATTCTATGATTCTATGTAAAATTGATATTTTGAATTGCTAAGTGGATATAAAAGTAGATGGTAAAAAAGAAAGATTTTTTTTCTTTGGGTGGCCTTGAAAGTAAAGATATTGATGGAATGATATACAGTCTTAATAGTCTTTATTTAATTATGAAGACTAATAAAATTTTACTATAGAGCAAAAGACATTATTGCCTGATTTCTTATAGCACTCTGACTTGATTTTTGTGGCTTGATATAAATAGAAAACTAATTGTCCAAATAATTTATAAATGTTAGATTTATAAATTGAAAAAAATTATGTAGGCACTATATATATATGCACAAATATATGTAAAGTATAATACAAAATATACAGAAATACATTTTGTTTTAAAATGTTCTATGCATATTAGTAAATTTAATTACTTGCTTGTGTTAACTGCTGCAGTTTTCATGTGGAGTTGTAATTCAGGGTTTTCAATCAGCTCCTTAACTCCAGGGCCAACTGCCAGATCAGTGAAGTTAAATGGTTTCTTTTTACAAAGGTTTTGACAGTGGCAAGTCTCAGTAAACTGTAACTGTTCTCTAGGCACTGTTTATATTTTGAAAGGAAAGTCTGAACAAACAACTTAGAGTTAATTGCTGTAAAAATTCTTACTTTCATGGTTATTACGCAGAGTTCTTGTTAATTGTTTAAATACTTGAAATGCTTTCCTACCTTCAGATGGAACTCAGCACATTTTCAAAGTAGTGCTTTCAGGCTCTTGGGAGATTTGAAAAAAAATGTTATTGTATTTAGCAAAATCAAATACTGTTTTCCAGATTGGAGCTCAGTTACACGTTTGGATTGTTGTGCTTGCTGTCAGGTGATTGTGAACAAAGTACAGGCTAAATATATCAGCAGGTGGTTACTGTTCTTACAGATTCAAGTTTAAAAAAAAAAAAAAAAGTACATAAACACTAAGTAAATTTAATTTTTGTACTGGGTGCAGGTGCCCAGGCACTGGCAGTGGGAGGCTGCAGGGCGGCCTCTGAGGAGAGGCGGGGGCTGCCCGGTGCCAGCCATGGCTGGTTCCAGCCGGCTCCAACCCGCCCGCCCCAGGGCACGGCTGAGCCCCGCGGCCAAGATGGTGGCACCTCTGGGAAAGCGTTTTTAAGAAAAGGGAAAAACACTGTGTAGCAGCTGAGAGAGAGAGAGAGAGAGGAGTGAGGAAAGAAATGTGAGAAACAACCCCGCAACCACCAAGGTCAGTGAAGAAGGAGGTGGTGCTCCAAGGGAGGGAGCCAAAACAAAACCAACCAACCAAACAAATAAAAAAGAAAACCACCCACTCCCCTCCCTAAATAAAAACCTCAGCCACCTCAAAACCGTGTGCTTGAGGTTGACTGTAGCCCTTAGCTCATCACATAATCCAGCTATATAAAGATGTGTAAGAAATAATAGTGCTTCTTTGTATTCTTAAAGGCGAAAGCTGCTTTTGTTACCTGTAGATGGAAGACTTCTGAAAATGAAATCTCTCTTTTGTTCCAGTCATTGCAAAATTTGCCTTTACTTATACATTTTGTTGTACATGGGCTTTCCTTTGCAAAGCTGCTCTTTGTATAAGTGCAAAAGCATCAATCAGCAGGTTTTCTGTGTCATTTAGTTAGCTTCATCCACAGTTTAAGGGTCCAAATTTTTGCCATGGGACATGTGATTGTGCCCCTGTACTCTGCTCCGGTGAGACACCACCTGGAGCAGTGCGTCCAGCTCTGGAGCCCTCAGCACAAGGAAGGATATGGAACTGTTGGAGTGGAACCAGAGGAGGCCTACAAAAATGACCCGAGGGCTGGAGCACCTCTCCTATAAGGACAGGCTGAGAGTGTTGGGCTTGTTCAGCCTGGAGAAGAGAAGGCTGCGGGGAGACCTGATTGCGGCCTTTCAGTACCTAAAGGGGGCCTATAGAAAGATGGGGAAAATCTTTTTAGTAGAGCCAGCTGTAACAGGACAAGGAGTAATGATTTTAAACTAAAACAGGGTAGGTTTAGGCTGGATATAAGGAAGGAATTCTTTACAATGAGGGTGGTGAAACACTGGAACAGATTGCCCAGAGAGGTAGTGGAGACCCCATCCCTGGAAGCATTCAAGACCAGGTTGGATGGGGCTCTGAGCAACCTGATCTAGTTAGCGGTGTCCCTGCTCACTGCAGGGGGGTCGGACTAGATGACCTCTAGGGGTCCCTTCCAACCCAAAACATTCTATGATTCTACGTCCATTACCAGGCAACATGGTGGTTTACTTTGTCTTCTTGATGTCTGTGGAGTTGTGGGGGGTAGTTTCTTTTGGGATTTGTTTTATTATCTTGGTGTGTTTGTTATTTGCCACATCTGTGTTCTGGCATGGTGTATTTTATCTTCCTTGAGAATGCTTTTCATATACTTTTTAATCATCCTTTTTGAAAACTTTTAATTCATCTGTTTTAATTACATGGCACTTCCTTTCACCTTAACTCAAACACTGTATTCTAAGTGAAACCTCATAGTGTTCTGAACAGGACTTAGCCAGGTAGAAGTTACCAGCCGTACTCATCATGAGACATTCACGTATTTGAGACAGGTTGAGAACCTCACATATGGCTTCAGTTATAGTGTGCAAAAAGCCTTCTAATGAAAACTACTGTGACCTTTTCTTTTAAATAATTATGCTAGTAAGAAAGATTTGAGTGAGCCTACATGGCTTGTAATGTTCCAGAAGGAAATGGGAAAATTCCTCATTCAAGTCTTTCGTCTGTGTTCATTCTTTTTGAAGATTACCTGGAAATACATATAATATGCAGGCTTTTATTTGGAACAGAGTATTTCATTGTAAAGGACCATTTCTGTCCCTTATTGAATGGGAAGGCATGCAATGCAAATATTTAGGGCATTTAAAAAAAAAAAAAAAGAAAAAAATGTCTGTTACAGAGTGTCTTCTTGGTACTTAAATATCTTCAACTCTGCAGAAGTACTGCTACATACTGGAGAAATGCAGATAGTAATGAACTAAAATAGATTGCTTGAGAGAGTTGTGGAAAGGTCTAAGCAAAAGCCAAGACTGAGGAATGATAGGAATTACATTCTTCTTCCTTTTCAGAATTGTGGTGTGATTTGGACTAAGGAAGAAATGACACCAAATTATCTATCCTAGTTTTGCCTATAAATTGGACTATCCCTTCTTAACAAAGCCAGTTTTACTGCTATTTTTCCTCCATGTCAGTTAATGACTACTAACCTTTTAGAGGGCAAAAGTACAATAAAATAGAAAGATGAATAAGCAAGATTTGATGGATTAGTTTCTTCAATACAGGTTAATCACTAACTCACATCTATTGTTCACCTTTTCTAGAAAGTACTAAATGCTTCTTTCACATTACGTTTTATAAGGGATGTTTTAAACCTCTGTGCTTGATTTCTTAGCTTACAGCACTTGGATCATTTACAGGTTTTCTGTTTTTTAATAGGTTGAGTCTACACAAAGTATGATTCGGATTTTGGGCCTTTCAGCTACATTACCCAATTATCTTGATGTTGCTACGTTTCTGCACGTCAATCCCTGCATTGGACTATTCTACTTTGATGGCCGTTTCCGACCTGTACCGCTGGGGCAAACCTTTATAGGAATTAAGACAACCAATAAGGTAAAGAATCATGAATGCCAAAGAAAGGGTTGCTGTTCGTTTTGATAATGTTTCACATATGTACATGTAGAGGGTACTGAGGTTTTTTTATGCTACAGGTTTTTTATGAAGCATACTTTCTTCTGTATAAAGATATACATAATTGAAAAGTGCTATAAGAATCGCATTTCATCAGTTTACAGTACTTGTAAATAGGCCTTATTGCAATTGGATACAATGGTACCTAGTTTTGCATTGCCTCCACTTCGCTACTGTTTTGCTTGACTAAGGAGAAATCATCACCCCCAGCCGCAGGGTCACTGTAGCAGCTTATTATTCTGCCCTTCTCCTTTCACTTTCCCATTTTACTAGAAACAGTGGTGCTTCTTTGGCTATAAGGACACATGAGGAATGTTGTAAGAAAAATATTATATATATAAATATAACGTGCATTAATGCTAGTTGGATACAAGTTATTTAATGGCTTAGCGTGCTAAGGTTTTAATCAATATCATATGTGCACATCTGATAGAAAACACATTAAAGTAGTTCCTAAATAAGCTTCTTTACTCTTTGTGCTCTTGTCCATTTTGGGAAGCATTAAGGCTGCCATCAGGTATAATACTCTCATTAAAAATCATAAGTACACTGACACTTGACATGTAAATTATAATTCTTGTTTTGATAAAGGAATTAACACAAACAGTTTTCCATAAGATTTCCTATGCATCTCACTAGCTGATTTTTAAAAGCTTATATAGCTCAACTTTTAGAAAATCTTATTCTGCTGTGATTTAATTTAATAGAAACCAAAACATTTTCAATCAAGTTATTTTCATAGCTTAATCAATAATAGCATTTTTTTTTCTTTTTTATAAAAATGGACATTGCCTTTCTTATTAGGGTATTTAAATAGTTCATTCCATCTGTAGTGCAGGAAGGAAACTTATCTTACAACTGTAGGGAGCCATTTCAAGTCTGTACACACAAGAATAGTTTACCATATGGTGCTTACCATGATTTGCATATTTTAACCTTCATTAATTGTTTCAAGTGCCTTCACTGTTATTTGCTGTTGCTTTTCTTTAATCTTTTCCTGATACTTGATTTGAATATATAGTTTATTTCCACCGTATGGTAAGAAAAAAGGAAAGACTCAGTTTCTTCATACTGACTTTAGAACGCATTTGTGATTTAAAAATCAAAGAAATATTGAAATTATCCTATAAAGTTTGAAATTATTAAAAAAAAAAAAAAAGCCCAGTAAGTTTTCTAAAAAAACCCATGAGGACATGAGGAAATATTAGGAGGTAGTAGTTGTTCTGAAATATAAGTACCGAGTAGACAAAGACAACTGTTTTGGTAATAACTCAACCAGGAGTTTGTCATTACAGATTTCAGAGAGTAAAACATGTTTTGCAGTCGGTACTCTATACAGGGAATGAAAAACATTAAGCCTCTTTGAGAAAGTATTCTATTCAGGATAATGCTAATTCTAAAGCTGCCAAATTATTGCCAATACCAACATCCTTCTGCTCTACAAGAGAGGAGGAAAGCAATGTAAGAACCGCCAGAATCACAAGCACTTCTTGCAGAACATCAGCAAGCGCAATAAATGCTATGTCTATAATCCACACTGATGAGTTGCAACGAGATAGAAGGCTGTTACTTCATTTTAGGTAGATGCTTTCTGACATTGTTCATCCAAAAAAAACTCCCAAAAAATTTGGAACTGATTAGTGATTTGCTGAATCACATGCAAACTGTAGGCAAGCTTTCAAAGGCAAAGACAGCATGGTGTATTTATTATGCATAGAAGTTAGCCAGGAAAGGTCTTAAAACTCTGTACACTGAAACTCTTAGAGCATATGGAACCAAGACTAAAGTTTGGCTTCTTTACCTGGAAGTCTGTTAATGTCAGATATTTTTCTTTCATGTCAGTTACTTTTCTTTATGCATGTTTTCCTCTTTAGGTATAAATGCAAAGAATACATAAAGTTGCATTTGTATGTATATGTGTGTGTGTATATATATGTCCACATTTATATTTATCCACTGCCTATATACATTTCTCTGTAATTATTTTCACTTGGTATTATTTGAAAAAATAATTAATTAAAATGCTAACGTCTCATTTTCAGAGTAATTAGACTGGCTACTTGTCTCTTGCACACATGTCCATATTGTCTCATCTTTTTATTACTATGCTTGTATGATGCCAAATATGAGCATTCTCTTCTTCTTCTAAAGCTGTTTTAAAGCTATGGTTTTCAACTTTCAGCTATTCTAGATAACTCCAAGTACTAAATTTCCATTTTAGAATTCTTACATGCTTTGCTCTTCTAAAGCATTTCTTTGTGTCAAAAAATTTGGTTATAAAACAACTGTCTTCTTTCCGCCCATGAATGCACAAAGAATGGAGTGATTGTTCTGATTTTGAACTTCATTTATTTATTTTGATTTGTCACAGCCTTAATACTGAGATGCATTCGAGTAGGTATATGCTACTTAAATTGTAATACATTAAAGAAATTGGGGAAAAAAAAATCTTTAGAGTAGCTTGAAGAATACTTTTTCAGCTTAACTGAACTCTTTATTTCGGAACCTTCCTGAAATATTTTATTTATCCGTAATTGGAAACTCTGTACATGGTACTCCCACTGTTCCCTGCGCATAAACCAACTATGAAGAAATTTCTATGTCAAAAAAGCTGACAATCAGTAATTTCCTGGGTATGTATATCTGCAATGTAAAAACTATTTGTATAGTACCAAATGGAAAGAATTAATGTTAGATAAGATGATGTATTAAATGATCAATATCCTGTAGAAGTAAGATTCCTTAATATGAAAAAGAAATATTAAAGAATAGAACTGGGTTAGGTCTCTTTCCTCATTTAAAAAACCCAACAACATCATGTAATAAGTTTTCTATCCACTGCCCTTACTTGTATTTTATCTACTTATTTTCATGTCCTATTTGTGAATTTAAGAATACCAAAAAGATACTGTTAGGAATGGGAATCAGTATATTATCAATTTAAAATTGCATAATAACTTTTTTCCCATGGGTCACTGTAAATTGTTTGATATTTAGAAAATATATAAAGATATAAATGGTTTTTATATGAGGTATGATGTTTGTTTTTCAGGTGCAGCAGCTGAATCATATGGATGAAGTATGTTATGAAAATGTGCTGAAGCAAATAATGGCTGGACACCAGGTATTTATTTTTTGTTTCAGTTGGCATTCAGAACACATATCAAGAAATTAGACTTGATCATCATAACGATGTATTAAGAAATATTTTTAATTTTATTATTTATTATTAATTTTGAGATTTGCCACCTCAGTGTTGATCTCTAATCTTGAAAACACTTTATAGAAACAGCATGCAAGAAAATCTAAACTGGCTGAAAATGTTAGTTCCTAGCTAAGGTGAAAATTCCTGCTACTTTCTATATCCCTTAAAGTAATTAATGTATATTTATATCACTTTTTTAAAATGACAAGGCAAAGTAGGTCAGTACTTTAGAGACCTTAGACTTAGGTACAATTAATGATTAAGAAAAGAAAAAATATAGCACATAGTTGTTATTCTTAGCCTTTCCCATATCTTTCAAATTCTAGCATCTCCTGTTAGAGATGAGGGATGAGAATTATGCAGAGTGTTCAAGGCATGGTGCACAAGAGCTCAGCATCTGTCATTTGAAATATCCTGGGGTTTGTGGTTTTGTTTTCTTTTTAAATGAAGTAATCCATCATTTTGCTTTACAACAGAGGTTTCTGCAGTGAATTTTCGAGTTTGATATTCCCCTCCACTAAGATGGTGGGCTTACCTCATTTGCCTGAATGGTTTATCGTTCTGTTATTGTTGTGCTCCTGAATCACCCACACACAACGTCTTGTTTTTGCATGTACAGCAGCATGAGCAGCAGTAGTTGCAGCAGGTGTGGCACCTGTTCAGAGCAGGGACAAAAGCTAGTGCAGT
>NW_009258727.1:5207844-5370419 GCF_000687185.1 Egretta garzetta | reverse complement strand
TCACACTAAGAATTGCACATTTTCCCTTTTTCACAGAAAATTCAGATTGCAGTCTTTTTGAAAGAGAAACAGTTGGTTTATGACTTGGGGGAAAAAAATATTTCAGTAACAGCTTCTTAGTCCTCCTGCTCCCCCTGGTTTAACACCATTCTTCCACTTACATTCTCTTGTTCATATCAGTTACTGTTGTTACATTCAGAAAACTTTCATGAAGATTGCATATGGAAATGCTGATGTTTTCCTGAGTGAAGACAGTTAAGAAATTTAATTGGCAGTACCAAGGGAACTTTAATTTTTTCTCCTCATTGTCAGTTATGCACATACCTTACCAAATTCCTAATACTGAGGTACATTTAGTTGCTTATCTTCCATTTCTGTTATGATTTTGTGTATTTTTCACTTGCTGTAGATAAACCTACAAGCAGCAGAGTCTTTAAATCAGTATGTCTAAATAAGTAACATGTCTTGGATTGGAAGTGAAAGTTGCATGCTGCTCCAGCGTATTTATTTCACCTTTCTTCCCTGCTCTTTTCTTCACACTGTCTACAAACACATATAATATTATTTGAAAAATTCAAGTACAGTAAGTTGTTTAATTCCAGCAGGAGATATTTTTGTAACTTTCCTTGAGAATAGTTTTAGTTCCTGTACTAGCAGTTGAATGCATGAATGTTTTGGTTTAAGGCATGGCCTACAGCTGAAAGAGGTCAAGTGGAAGACTGTGGACTACTGCATGTTACAGTTTCAGCAGCTGACGCTATTGCCGATCTCAGTTTCTGAAAATTATATTTCAAACCAACAGCCAAATAAGGAGTGTTTTTTCAGACAAAGCAGAAGTTGGTTTCCCCTGCTATATAAATGTTGCTTTGGTTTCAGAGTGCTTTGGTTAATTAGATTCAAGTGATTGTAAATCAGAGAATGGCAGGGGTTGGAAGGGAGCTCTAGAGATCATCTAGTCCAACCCCCCTGCTAAAGCAGGTTCACCTAGAGCAGGTTGCAAAATGTTAAGAATTTTCTTTGCTCAGAAATATTTGTTCTGCCATGTTGCAGAACGCCCTTAAATAAACATTTAAATGCCAACCAGTTACACTGGACTTTTCTTCAGAGTATTTTAAACATACTGGTTTTGATACTTATAAAACAAACTTATGAAACATACCCTGAAATGATTGATAATACAGACACTGATATACAGTCTTCAACAATGCAGAATCAAGCATGCCAGCTCACTGTATAATGCAGTTAATTATAGTAGGTAGTATTGTACCACATACTAAAAATTAGGGATTTTTCCTTTTAATGAGTATGCTATGAGAAATGATCTGTCTAATCATTAAACCAGCTGCAGATGTTAAAAAGAAGTGCAAAAAAAAAGGTCATGTAGATCTATCTACATTGAAATGCCTGCCCTGTAGTGAAAGATTAATATTATGAGTGAATATGATGAATACTATGCTAGGAAGGTTTTCGTTAGTGGCTTTTCACAGTTTTGTGAATAGCCTTTGATCTTCAGAAGTTATCACCTTCTTCTGATTTTCTTAGTTTTTTAGAAATCCATTATCTTGTGTCCTGTCCATATTCGCCATAGTCTGTTTCCATCATGCTGTTACCTTTCTTAGCTTGTGTTATCCTTGAAACTTGTGTTTATTTACATTCTATGCATGTAAAGTTTTTTGCTTTTTAACAAAGCTGTGGTTATTTCTAAATATACTTCTTAGAAAGATATATTCACACTTTCCCCCCCAATACTTTGGGAAAAATTGCCATAGCAGTTATATATCTGTGTGGAATTCAGGAAATGGCTGGAATTTTATAACTATTCAGGCAGTAATGTGTGACAGACACAGATCTCATTAGCAGGGCTCCAGAGACCCAGAAAATATACCTGTTCTGTTTTATACTGAAGCACAAGAAAGAAATACCAGAATTAGAGAAAGACACTTCCCCTTCCCTATGAGTTTATGTACACCTTCCTGTGGCCATCAAATTTTCGCAATGTTGTCTCTCTTAAGATTCTTTACTAGAGTCTTTGGAGTGTCTTAATAAATTAAATTCAACACTGTTTGTTTATCTACTGTTCTGTTAACTCATTTTCAAAGAATTCTACCATGCCAGAACTGAACAATTTACTCTTATGGAATTCATGCCGATGTGTCCCTGTCATATCGTAGTGTGATGCTTGGATGAAGTTATATGTTCATGTGTTTTAATAGAGGTACATGTGTTTCCATTTTTTAACATTAAGGCTGGTAGGAGGTAGATGCATTCTACAGGCATGTGTTTTGACAGATGGAGAGAAGCTTTTTGTGTTGATTTTTCAACAGTCATCCTCTGCAAGACTTCAAGCTCTTCCTGGCTACTGGGAAATTAAGAGTTGGTGATTCAGCCTTTAATTTTGATCCATCTGCTCAAACTAATGAGATCTCTCATTTGTAGGCTTCACTTTGAATTACCAAATGCAACTGAAGCTGTAACATTTGTCTTATGGCACAATTCTCCTCTTGTTTAACTTGAGGAATGATAAATGATAGATGGCTTGCCCTACTGAGTTTTCTAGGGGTTTTGTTATAGAAACTTTTTATCGTGACTGAAAAAGTAAGATCAGAAAATGTTCCAAAGGTTTCCAGGTGCTTTTTAAGCCAGTGTGCTCTTTTTGTAGGATTGCTAACAATGTAGATCTTCATTAGGAGGTTTCTCTGTCAGATCCTACCTCTTAAGACTGCTTTAAGTGAGAATCTCCAGTGCTGTTAAGTCTGCTTTCCTGGGACTGTCCTTCTGTGCTTGGTATTAGCTGGCAAATATTTGTTTTCATGTTGTACTTTGAATTTACTATGTTCTTATATTATCTGAAAAGATGTTAGATCCTCTTGGACTGATTTGCACTTTGGGGTTTTATTTCTACCTCTTAATAAACCAAAGATTATTTAGACAAAGGAAAAAAAAAACCCAACTGAAATTGCACACCATTCATCAGAGAATATGACTCCACACTCAGTTGTAGGTAGAGTATTTTTGCCAGTGTTTATCTTCTGGGGATACTGTTCCCTTGAAGACTGGGTGAAGGCTCAGTCTCCAAAAATTATCATTCCCTCAAAGGGATTACAGCTGTCTCTTGTCAGGCAGTCACCAATAGTGGGCCATGTGCATGAACAGCATTCATTCAGCTACAGAGCTGAAAAAGCTTCTTCACAGCCCTGCGAGAAGGACATCTAATGGAGACAAGTTCTGGGGAGCAGGTTGCACCTTTCTGAGGCAGCCCATAGAGAACCTTGCAAGGTCAGCAAAAACAGTGACTAAAGACCATATGTATCAACATCATTTCTATAATAAATTGAAACATTGCATTATTAGCTAGTTTAGTTCAATAGAGATCATACCGTCTTTTTCTTCACAAATATATGAGGGGGAAAGCACCCTTGTCATGTTGTGCTTTGAGTAATAACATAGTACTTTTAGGAGTTTTGAGAAGTGACAATATTTTTAAGGGTTTTTTCTTCCCTCTAAAACATATGTAAATTTTAACTTTACATTAAATTCCTTTATCTAAAAAATATGGAGCTGTTGCTCTTTACCAGGGTTCAGTTGCTTAAGTTAGTATCCTAGAGAATTAACTCTGTGACTCTGACCATCACTGCTGTTATATAGATTCACATCCATTATACCTCCTGCTGTTGCTGATCTTTTGCTGGTTTATCCCAGTACCTTGGTTACCAAGAGATGATCATGTTTCTCTCATTGTCCCCGTCACCTCTTAAATACTTTTGCTGTTATGAATTTGTCAGAACCTTACCTTTTGCTATCTTTTTTTTTTTTTCTTTTGTGGTCTGGACATTCTCTCTTGGTTAAAAAAAATGTAAAAACCTGAAATTGCGTAAGTTTTCTTGGGATCTTGTTAATTACTTGCATTATGAAGTACAAGGAGAGTTGCTGAAGTTCTTTGAAATCTTTCAGAGGAAGTAATTCTTTAAACTGCACTTATAAAATTCTCTTGGTTTTGCCACAATCCCCAGACTACTCGTCTGTTTCTGCAACCTTTTATTATTTTTTTTTCTCATAGCTGATTCTCTTTGATATTACTTAAACCTTCAAAAGAAGTCCTGTGTTCTCTTTGCCCTTGGTGTTGTTTCAGCAGGTCTCCCATATTTACTCTCTACACCTTACTTTCCTCTCTGGTTTTTTTTTTTTTTTCTGACCTGCAGTACTCTGTTAGTCTGCTTGTCTTCAGCCACAAGTATCGAAAGTTTCAGTCCTGGTTCCTTACCCAATGCACTTCACTCATTTGCCAATTTGGCTGTTTATTACAGTTTTCAACTTGGAATGCCTTTGGCATTCTCCTGTCTTCTGAAACCTCTTTTCCTTTTTAAGACAATGAATGTTTCTGTTTTCCCACTGCTTTTGAGAGTTTTCCATGTACCTCCAAGATGACATACTGTCTGTTTTAACTGTTCTTCCACTAGCTCTGGTACTTCAAGGAAACCTCTTGAAACTTCATTTTCTCACTGAGCTTGGTATTTTCAGTTCATAGCAAAAACCTGACTGTTCAGTGGAAGTTCTGACATCTTTCTGTAGTTCTCATTGCCCTTGCTGTCTGTGCAGGCATTGAGGCTCAAGGTGTCAGTACTTAAATACCGAGGAGACATCATGGCTTTACAGGAAGTGATTACCATATGCAAGGAAGAGCTTTTTCTGGTGGCCAAAGATGCTGGGTTGTCTGTTGCAAAGAATCTAGATTTTTGAAACATTCAGTAGGTGTTGAAAGCCTCACCACAATATCCAAAAGAAAATGCAGTAGTAGTATTCCTACATACTTAGCAACAACTCCAGTTAACTTGAGTGGAGTAGGCTTTAGAAACTGTATAGCAGTGGAGATATGGAAACCGTTTTAGAATTCACATGCTGGAAATCTACTACTGGGACTAAAAATGCAGAGGAAAACTGCTTAAAACAATGAACACCTTATACAAACCATACATTCTCAATGATGCCCTATGAATGGTGATTTCAGCCTGCCCATTTTGTGCTTAGTTCAGTTCAGTTTTCTTAACAACCTTTTGAAGAAAAGTGCTTTTTCAAGTACCTTATTAGTTTCTGAGCTTTTGCTCTTCTGATTTGAACCAATTTCTTAGGTTTAGCTGAGTTCTGTCTCACCATTTTGCTTCTGCAATATTTTCTCAATTGTACCTGATATACCTATGACAAGCTTTACCTTCTATCCTTTACAAAGAAATTTGGATTATTTTTTTTTTTAATGTGCAGAATACTGCCATGTATACTTGCTACATTTTTAATTAGTCTATGCATTGGGTGTTTAGTATGCAGTTTTCTGGAGATCAAGCTTGCTTTATTAATTAGAATTTATGTACTTAATTAAAATGTTCTGTACCACTGTTCTGCATTTAGTTCATTGGAAGTAATATTGAGATCCGATATATTTTTAGTATATTTTTAATGGAATTGGAATAATTTCTTGGGTTCATGAAAGGCAGGTTCTGATTGACCAACCTGATTTCCTTCTGTGACCAGGTGACCTGCCTGGTAGGTGAGGGAAAGGCTGTGGATGTTATCCTGGACTTTAGTAAAGCCTTTGACAATGTCTCCCACAGCATTCTCCTAGAGAAGCTGGCAGCTCATGGCTTAGATAGGGGTGCTCTTTGCTGGCTAAAAAACTGGCTGGATGGCCGAGCCCAGAGGGTTGTGGTCAACAGAGTTAAATCCAGTTGGCATCCAGTCACAAGCAGTGTCCCCCAGGGCTCATTTCTGGGGCCAGTTCTGTTTACTGTCTTTATCAATGATGTGGATGAGGGGATTGAGTGCACCCTCAGCAAGTTTGCAGATGACACCAAATTGGGCAGGGGAGTTGGTCTGCTCGAGGTGGGGAGGGCTCTGCAGAGGGATTTGGACAGGCTGGATCAATGGGCTGAGGCCAGTTGTATGAGGTTTAACAAGGCCAAGTGCCGGGTCCTGCACTTGGGTCACAACAACCCCATGCAATGCTACAGGCTTGGGGAAGAGTGGCTGGAAAGATGCTTGGCAGAGAGGGATCTGGGGGTGTTGGTTGACAGTTGGCTAAACATGAGCCCGCAGTGTGCCCAGGTGGCCAAGAGGGCCAACAGCATCCTGGCTTGTATCAGGAATAGTGTGGCCAGTAGGAATAGGGCACAAGTAGATTGTGCCCCTGTACTCAGCACTGGTGAGGCCGCACCTTGAATACTGTGTTCAGTTCTGGGCCCCTCACTACAAGAAGGACATTGAGGTGCTGGAGCATATCCAGAGAAGGGCAACAAAGCTGGTGAGAGGTCTGGAGCGCAAGTCTGATGAGGACTGGCTGAGAGAACTGGGGTTGTTTAGGCTGGAGAAGATGAGGCGGAGGGGAGGAAGACCATACCGCTCTCTACAACTACCTGAAAGGAGGTTGTAGTGAAGTGGGTGTTGGTCTCTTCTCCCAGGTAACAGGCAACAAGATGAGAGGAAATGACCTCAAGTTGCATCAGGGGAGGTCTTGACTGGATGTTAGGAAAAATTTCTTTACTGACAGAGTGGCCAAGCATTGGAACAGGCTGCTGAGAGAGGTGGTGGAGTCACCATCCTTGGAGGTGTTCAAAAACTGTGTAGACGTGGCACTTTGGGACATGGTTTAATAGGCATGGTGGTGTTGGGTTGATGGTTGGACTTGATGATCTTGGAGGTCTTTTCCAACCTTAATGATTCTGTAATTCTATGTTTCTAAGTATCACCTTGCACAGATTTTTAATACTTTTTCAAATCAGGATTTTTGATGTTACAGATAAGAAACAGATTACGCTTGAATTTATACAGTCAAAACTGATTCTGTGCTATATATTACACCTAAAGCATTCACTTTGTCTGTAATTGTGTTCTATTTACAATAACTGACTTGAACTTTGCAGTACTAAGAAGTGTCATCTTGTTTTTCTTACAACACTATCGTAAACCAAAAAAGAAACACTGAGTAGTTATTTTAAATCTATTATATTAGATTGTCAGAAGTTAATTTGACAGGTATTAATTTCATCTGTAAAAATGATGGATTAAATTTCTTTATTATCAGTTTTCCAGATGTTATTTGGTTGCAGAAGCTGTGTGAAGATAAAAGTTTAATAAGCTTAGTTACTGCAACTGTTGACAATGCTTTTATAGCTGTGTCACAAGATAAGATTTAATAAACCAGTATTTTCTTCAGAGAGGTCTCTCTGGAACTTAGTACCTTGAGAATTAAGGTTGTCCTAGTATTTTTCCTGGGTGAAATAGTGTTTATAGCACACCTTGGACAGATAACTCTGAAAAGTTACTGGTTTTGTTAAAATGTATACTTTATCTAGGTTGTATTTTTCTTGACTTCAGTCTTATAGCCTAAAGAGTTTAGTGTAGTGTTGATTTTTTGTAACTCTGTATCTATGCAGATTGCTTCTACTTCATCATGTGGTGTAGCTTATTTGCATATATATGTCTATATATTGCTTTTATATTTATATATATGCACACATGTATTTAAATACATAAAAATGCACACATGTATGTAAATACATAAAAATACACACATACAGAAGGTAAAGTGGTCCGGCAGGATTATGGCTGATCATTTTAGATGTTATTTCTGTGTCAGCTGATTAAGTGAAGACCTTAATACTTTGGATAGTTTTCTGTAGAATATCTTTTGCAGTTTTTGCACGATTAGAGCCCGTATGGTTTCTTTAACAAATCATGGACAAACTAATTCAGTGATGGTGCACTAATTTTATGTTCTGCATCTTCATCATTTATTTATGCACTTAATTTCCACAATAATTGCCTTTTGCATTTTTAAGGATATAATAGTTAATGTAATCTTATGCCTGAATAAATGAAACTTTGTATCTTACTTTAATTAAAAATACTATATTAATGTGCTGCGTGCAAGATATGCTTCAAAAACGTATACCAGAGGTTTCATGTTATTGTCAAATGATACGTATATACTATTTTCCTCTGTATTTTCTGGTTGAATCTGTTTGACTTTAAACATTTAATACCTTGTCAGGTGTCTATAGGAACAGCTGAGGAAATTGCTGGAAATGGATGCATATAATGCATATTATGAATATAATAACTCATTCTTCTTCAATTAGGTAGCCTTCTAAATGTTTGTGTGCTATATATCTGTGCCTTATGCTAATTTTTGTATACATATTTGTATAGTAGCTTGTCTGTGTATGTGTACTTAGGTGTTCACAATGAATTTATGTAGACCTGAAGCACCAATTTAATATCTTTCCATTAATTATGAGTTCACGAGGTGTTCAGTTTATGTCTGTAGTCTTGCACAGCTACACAATAATGTCAGTGTTGGTAATAGAACTGTTTAAGGTAGCGAGTGCTTCTATTTAGAACGATTATTCTTTTGATATTATGAATGTACATTGAATCTTTTAAGACTAAAAATCAAGTTTAATTCCAAATGAGTAACTTCTCATAGGCTAAAATTATATTTAAATGAAATAATAAATAGTTACATCTTGAGCCAGTTGGCCTTTTGTGGATGAACTAAGTATATGTATGGATGTACGGCTTACAAGTTAGTTAAAGGCAGCTTGACCAGTCTTGCAGCCTAATGCAATGAGTTTTACTAGCTCTATGCTAAAAGCTGTTTTTCAGACGTGGGACTAGAAACCATTAGTGGTCTAGAAGATTTTGGGAAGTAAAGGCTCTGGATCCCTGTCAGCTTCATATTCTTCTTCAGTAAGAATTTAATGGCAAGGATAAACAATACTCCAGAAGATATGTTGAGGATTGTCGGTGGTCCAAAGCTTTTGAAACTTCTTGCTCTGTAGCCCTGAAAGAAACAGATCTGTGTGCTTAGTTTAAGATAATAGATAGTATCAACTAATAAACTCCCTGGTTATTGTCAAAACTTCTGTAAATTATTCAAAATGTAACAAGGTAACTACTATCCACTAAGACCTTATGCTATCACAGACTTTTTAACAGATGTTACCAGAGAATCCAGTAGTAATGTCATTAGTGGGTTTTAATGTGAAATGTGCAGTAATGTAGGATGCTATAGAAAATCAGTTGTTTTGAGGAATCCATAAGGACAGAAAATAAATATTCTTTATTAAGACACTGAGATGCATCAAGAAATTCCTTTTGACTTTATACTTCTATTCACTTTCCGGAGTATGAGATTTCTCACCTATTTAGTGCTGTGGTGTTGATAGTTTTATTTGTCGTTACTGAGGAGATGACTCCAGCATATGTTACATTTGTATGCTCTCATGTATTTAATCTTGAGGTATTTGTAATATTCTTATTTAGGAGAGGATATCTTGAGAAGGGCTAGGTGCATAAGGTGTGCGTTTATGAGGGACATTCTGATTGGTTTAGCACAGTTTACTATTGTTTGCAAACTATTGCATCATTTAAATTCTTCATAACTTTATGAAGTTTAATATTGAAAACATTGCTTATACTTCAAGGCAGTTCGTCACTTTTCTGATGATGTAGAAAACCCATTGATTAGGAGCAAAAAAAGCTTCTGGATAAAGGTCTGTGCTTTTAAATCAGTACTGATAAGAATCACAGAATCACAGAATCGTAAGGGTTGGAAGGGAGCTCAGGAGATCCAATAGTCCAACCCCCCTGCTAAAGCAGGCTCACCTAGAGCATGCTACACAGGACTTCATCCAGGCGGGCTTTGAATATCTCCAGAGAAGGAGACTCCACAACCTCCCTGGGCAGCCTGTTCCAGTGCTCTGCCACCCTCAGAGTGAAGAAGTTCTTCCTCATATTCAACTGAAACCTCTCGTGTTTCAGTTTGCATCCATTGCCCCTAGTCCTGTCGTTGGACACCACTGCAAACAGACTGCTTCCGTCCTCTTGACTTCCGCCCTTAAGATATTTGTATGCGTTGATGAGATCCCCTCTCAGTCTTCTCTTCTTCAGGCTGAACAAGCCCAACTCTCTCAGCCTTTCCTCGTAGGGGAGATGCTCCAGTCCCTTTATCATCCTAGTAGCTCTCCTCTGGACTCTTTCTAGGAGTTCCTCGTCTTTCTTGAACTGGGGAGCCCAGAACTGGACACAGTACTCCAGGTGGGGTCTCACCAGGGCAGAGTAGAGGGGGAGGAGAACCTCCCTCGACCTGCTGGCCACACTCCTCTTAATACACCCCAGGATACCATTGGCCTTCTTGGCAACAAGGGCACATTGCTGGCTCATGGTCAGCTTATTGTCCACCAGGACTCCCAGGTCCCTCTCAGCAGAGCTGCTATCTAGCAGGTCATCCCCCAGCCTGTATTGGTGCATGGGGTTCGACCTCCCCAGGTGCAGCACTCGACACTTGCTCTTGTTGAACTTCATCAAGTTCCTCTTTGCCCAACTCTCCAGCCTGTGCAGGTCCCGCTGAATGGCATCACAGCCTTCCGGCGTATCAGCCACTCCTCCCAGTTTTGTATCATCAGCAAACTTGTTGCAGGTACACTCTATTCCTTCATCCAGGTCATTGATGAACAAGTTGAACAAGACCGGGCCGAGTACCGAGCCCTGGGGAACTCCACTAGCTACCGGCCTCCAACTGGACTCTGCCACGCCGATCAGAACTCTCTGGGCCCTGCCATTCAGCCAGTTCCGAATCCACCTTACTGTCCACTCATCCAACCCATACTTCTTGAGCTTCCCTATGAGGATGTTATGGGAAACAGTATCAAAAGCCTTGCTGAAGTCAAGGTAGACAACATCCACCGCTCTCCCTTTGTCTACCCAGCCAGTCATGCCATCATAAAAGGCTATCAGATTGGTCAGGCATGATTTCCCCTGGTAAATCCGTGCTGGGTACTCCTGATGATCTTCTTTTCCTCTACTTGCTTGGAGAGGACACTCAGAATGAGTTGTTCCATCACCTTTCCAGGGACCGAGGTGAGACTAACCGGCCTGTAGTTCCCTGGGTCCTCCTTCTTGCTAGAAAGAAAGCTAGAAAACCTGACTGTTCTGTTCTTTAATTGTTACGTAGGTTTGTTTATGTTACTGGATCTTACAAAACCAGAAGATACAGAGGTTGACATGGCAATATTCTTAATCTTTTTACTTAAGTAAAAGGAATGGGAAAAGATATTAAGATTTCTCCAGTATCCTCTATGTTCCTTTCCTTCAGTAAAGCTGAATAGAATCTGCTCATCAGTACTGGGTTATTTTTTTATATTATGGATGGTATACATATAAGTATAAATAGTGTTGGAAACATAAGAAGGGATATGGTAGACATGACAACTCTTATTCTGGAGTGATATTTGTCAAAAATATAATTTATGATAATGTAAAAACATATTTTATTGTAACAAGTCAAAATAGTTAATGTCAGAACAGGACAAAGGGAAACACTTGAAACAAATTATTGCATGATCTTGTTTTTCTAAAAAAAGATGCAGTGAAAAGCTGCTTATAATTTTGAATAATAACTGTCATTCAAGGCCATTGGCATCTCCAAAAATGCAATTGTTAACTGCCTAATGACATATATTTGCATATCAATAGACTAGCTATTCTTGCTTAATTTTCTATACAAGAACAGATATTGCTATTTCTATTTCTATCCTCTCAGTTAAAATTCAGAATAATTTCTACTACCTGTAGGAGTCAGTAAAGTATTGTTTGTTTGTCTTACTAAATAATTTGTCCTCTACTTCAATTTTCACTCTATTCATTTTTCCTCTGCATTTTTTCATATATTTGGCTAATGCTACAAATCGAGGATAGCATAGATCCCATTATACTGTTCTGAAACAGGTTTCCTTTAGTGTCCAGAATCCATATTTAAACATTGATTCAATAACTAAGCATTTATTTTATAGGCCATCTAATATAATTCAAAATATAATAAAACAAGATTGTAAACACAAGTGCTTACAATTTTTAAAGTAATTAATAATTTAGAACTTCCCCATGTAAATTAAATCAGGCAAACAAATCTGCGTACCTTAGTGGAAAACGTGGATAACTGTTGTATAGGTATAAAGGAAGAGTTGTGAAGTTTCGTATGGGCAAGTACTTTTTACTCAGCAGCATCCTCCCATTAGTGCTGCTGCATACACACTGACTGCTCTTCAGTGTAAAGCTTTGATATCATCAGAATCTTTAGTGCTAGGGGCTTAATGTCAAACTTACGGGTCCAGAACAGTTTTATCCATAGCTTTGAATGGAAATTACACCAAACCCCTATATCTTTTATTTTATCTAGTGGCAGAAGACACAATGTCATGTTTTACGTGAGCTTAGCTGAGTGCCTTTCTGAAATGCCTGTGCACTATTACATGCAGCATATGGAAGAAAAAGGAGAAATTAGGGGTCTGTGTCCAGTTGCTGAGCTAAGATCGTATTGAGATCAGAGGTGTGATGCGATAGCTCACATGACTGAGTGCTGTAATGAGTAGAAACAGGCTCTTGAGCAAGGTCAGGCCAGGTCAGCAAGAAACGTATGCGAGAGCACAGCAGGGATACCTGGAGCTCTGCCTAGGGATGGATGATGAGCCAGCTGAGAGCATAGGAGGAGAATTAGCCAGCAGACAGACATGAGCAACATTGTTGTAGGAGTTTGCTACAGACTCACTGATCAGGAATAAAGTAGATGAGGCCTTCTTCAGTCAACTAGAAGAAACCTCATGTACACTGGTCCATGGTCTTCCTGGGGGACTTTAGCACCCAAATATCTGCTGGAGGGACAATACATCAGGGCAAAAGCAATCCAGGAAGTTTGTGGAGTGCATTGATGACAACTTCCTAGCACAGATGATAGAGGAGCTGATGAGGATTGATGCTGTTCTGGAACTTGAACTTACAAAAAAGGAAAGACAGGTTGGGGATGTGAATGCTGGGAGAAGGCTTGGCTGCAGTGAACATGAGAGTTCAGGATTCTGATGGAGGCAACAAGGCAAAAAGCTAGACCACAGCCCTGGAGGAGAGCACTTTGGCCTCATCAGGGGTCTGCTTGGAAGAATCCTATGGCATGTGGTCCAGGAGAGCTGCATGATTTTCAGGGGTTACATCTGCCAGGCTCAAGAATGGTCCATCCTGATGTGCAGGAAATCAAGCAAAGGTGGCCTAAGGCCAGCATGGATGAGAAAGAAACTCCTGACAAAACTCAAACATGAAAAGTAAGCATACAGGAGGGTAAAGCGGGGACAGGAGACCCACGAGGAATGTAAAGGCACTGTTCAAGCATACAGAAGTAGGATTAGGAAAGCCAAACCCCATCTGAAGATGAACCTGGCAAGGGGTGTAAAGGACAACAAGAAGGGCTTCCACAAGTACATTAGCAGCAAGAAAACAACTAGGGAAAATGATGGCTCTTTGCTGAAGGGGGCAGGAACCCTGGTGACAAAGGACATGCAGAAGATTGAGCTACTCAGTGTCCTCTTTGTCTTGGTCTTTGCTGGTAAGATTTGCCTACAGGAAACGCAAGGTCCCTGAGAATAAGTGGGAAAGATCAGAGCAAAGACTTACCCCTATGCTCACCCTTACATAAATCTATGCAACCTGATTGGAGACACCCACACATGCTGAAGGAGATGGGCAATGTCATTGCAGAGCCAATTATGATAATCCTTGTAAGACCATGGTAATCGGGAAGTTCCTGAGAGCTGAAATGCAGCACATGTCATCCCTATCTTCAAAAAGGCCAAGAAAATTATGTCTGTAACCTGACTAGCAGGAGCTCAGTTGAGGTTATAATGTTAAACAGAAGGGGAAAAAAAGTCAGAAGATGAGGAAGAAAATTCATGAACTTCTAGTTAAAAAAAAATTCCTTGGTCACCCCAGGCTAAGATTTCTTGTTAGATATAATCCTAAAAAGTCAATTTAATAACCAACAGCAGTAAGGCCGTTTTTTGTGATGGAATCTACCTTGGGGGATTCTGCGCACCCTTTAAATAATATCCTGACACTTGGAAATCAGTGAGATAGTAAGTTTTCAGAATGCCTATAAATGATACAGAAACAAGAAAAATAAATGTTAAAATATATATAAATGTATTGTTGGAATTATTTGGGATTATTCCAAATGTCTTTCTTTTGCATCAAAGACAAAAATGTTACATACTTATGACACCTACACAATTTTTTTTAAAGGGTAATTGTTCCACAAGTTCTTTAATCTGTGGTTAAGTGGGAAGAGCTCTTGCTAGAGATGATACAACAAGATGGAGGAAAGACTAGTAAAAAGAAAGAAAATAAAACCAGGAGCAACTATGTTTATACTGAAAATTAGAATAGAGTTATAACAATTAAGATGGTACCAAATCAGAGAAGACAGAGTAGGAGGTGCATCAAGAAGGAAACGAAGAAAAATTAAAATGAGTAAGAAAGATGGTAGTATTTCAGAATGCGTATGGTAGTAGAGCCTTTTTTATGGATAGATTTAGAACACAGAAGGCTAAATGAAGGAAAGGCAGATAAGTAGAAAATTAAGAAAGTAGTACCTTACCATAGCTTTTTACACAGAATTTCATGAGCAATAATAAAAATGAGATGGGACTGTAAAATATAATATTCATAAGGGTGGGCACATCTTAAGTGAAAAATACATTTCTGCTTTAAAAGAAATACAAAAATTGAAATTACAGGAGAGATGTCTTTAAAAAGCGGTATTATTACAGTCAGATAAATGAGCAAGTGCATATTATGATAGTAAAAATATCTGTAAATAAATAGGAGTTACTACCCTTAGAGCTGGTATATCTAGACAGAAATATAATTAGATAAATAGCTATGTTAAATAGATTTTTATTTTTTTTTAAATTAGATTTTGTAGAGGTTTTTACAAAAATCCTAGGGCTTGTTTGAACAGGGCTGATCAGAATTAATTTGAGTGAATAATTACATCAAAACTTAACAAAGACAGAAATTAATGGTAATCTATCAAGAGTTCAAAATATATTACATTACAGTACTGATTAGTGATGCAGCATTATAAATTTTTTGTTGTTGTTATTTAATATATTCTGTTAAAACATTGTATGGTATTGTGTAGCTTTGATCTTCAGCAGAGTTTGCTGAATGTTTCTCCTGAATGTACAGGTGTTTTAATGTTGACTCTTGTTGATTTTTTTTTTATTTTTTTTTTTGCATTTTTGCCCCCTCAAGCTTGAATGAAAATTCCTGTATTCTAATGCACATTATTTAATTTTATATGATGAGTAAATGCAGTCTGCTTTTAACTTGTGAAGAATTTTCTGTACAAAAGAAAGGGTATATAAAATGTCTCATTAGAACTAGTTTGTAGGCAGCTTAGTAATTTTCTGTAGTGTAAAAGGTCTTAATACACATGCAAATTGTATCAATATTTCTTTTAAATACAAGATGTACTAAAATGAATTAAAATAATCAGAAAATAAATTCAGATTCTCATGTTGCCTTGGTAAGTGACATAGCCTGTTCAGCTTTTTCCATTCCCGTGGTGCAGTTTAATATGTGAAAAGACTTTAACATGCAAACATTCACTAAAATAAAAGCAAAATTTCTACATTAAGCTTTTTAAGCCTTAGTATAAGTCTTGTTATAAAAATTCTTATTTCATATACTGTATTGCTGTTCTTTTAGTTACTAGTCCTGGATAGTGATCTTCATGAGTTATTGCAATATCAGTGAGAGGAAGGGCAAGTCATATTTTTACGCTGTCATGCTGTCATTTAGATCTGGTAATCAAGACATTCTGATTTTGCAGTGAGTATTTTTGATCAGGAGCTATTAGTGAGCTATGTGTGCTGTTTTAATTTATATTTTGCATGGAATAATATACTTTTCATTCTGTAAATGTTAGGCACTGAAATTTTGAACTGTATCTTGGCAGTTGGGAAGAAATCACAACACAAGAGAGAAGCAATTTTATTATTCCTTAGAATTAAGCTAGACACCAGTGAGTTGTACTTAGTCTAGGAGATGGTTCTTTTTAATGAGGTGCAAAGGATGATGTTTTTAACGTAAGTAGGTGCAGTCAGCGCTCCTCGAGGAGAAGTCTTGAAACCTCATTAGAAATTGAGTTTTGTGAAATACTTGGAGGAGGTTTCATGCTAGCTTAAGGGAGAAAATGGTTGGATAGATTGATCTGTTGATCCATAGCCCGAAGTGTTCGTTTTCAGTAGAAGTAATACCCAGGTCAAGAGCTGGATACCGCATAAAAAAAAACATGCTATAAGGATTTAGCTGGGAAGCTAAACAATGTCTTGAAGCTAAAATAAAGTATATATACTTGTCTTTAAACTAGATAATTAATATTGACATTGCATTAAATAAATTTATTCTTTCATATTAATTTGAAAGATGTGATGCAAAGTGGGTAGCAGAACCTAGGCCTTCTGTTCTTGAGGAGAGGGGTTAAGTAAAACAGAGATGCTTAACTCAATCATTCAAGTGACCAGCACTCCAATAACAAGATGGAAAGATACCTGAAAGAGTCAGTGTGCTTCCCCAAAAAGATGAATGCACCAGTTTGGAGTTACCATAGAGGATGTTAGTTTGAAAGACATATTTTCCAGCAGCAAAAGTTACTGCAAGCATCTTTACTGTCCAAGGCAGGAGAAAGGTGTTTCAAGGGATTTCAAGTACCTGATTGTAAATTTTCATGATTAGAGACACTTTTGTTGCTTGCATATGTGGTGTGTTTTTTTCTTTCTCCTCTAAGTGAAAATATAAGTCCTACCAGCATCTGGTTACGTGTCTCTGATAACAGAAACGTAGTAGCTCTCGTAGGTATTTTGAATAATAGCATGCTTTTCAGTGCTTTGGTGATGCACTAACACATTTCAGAAAGATTACAACCTGGAATACGCAACACTTGGGGAATGGAAGCACTTCCTGATGTGATTTTTAAAAAGAAGTCTTTGGTGAAAACATTTGATTTGTTTCATACTTCAAGAAAATTGTGGGGAGGTAACCTAGCTAGAGACATTGGCTTTCTCCTTTCTTGTATATTTTTTATCATTTAAAAGGTTTGGTTTCAAGAGAGCAGCAGCAGACACTTTCAGCACTAGGGCTATATACACCAGAGCTAGCTTTGAACTGCAGAGTGCAGATCTAATTACACAGCTTGTAGCTGTGGAACCGCTTCTCTCTATTCTAAATTACTTTTCCTAACTTATTTGCATAATTTAATGCACAGAGATTTTGCCACTGAAATATAATATTCTCTGACACAGTTAGGACAGGCTAAATTAACCCTCTTAAGACTGTATTGCTGTCTCACAATGTATTTGGTAAATGCTTACCAACTTCATAGGGGGAAAAACATTCAACAAGGTGTTATGTGTCAATTTTTAGCTAGGGCTGGTTCTTTGCAAACATATTTGATGACGCACAGAGATTACAAGTAAACGTTAACCTTAAGATTGGACACCTCTAATCAGCTAATAAAGCTGTCTTTTTTTGTTTTTAATCAGGCTTGGTGTCTGTCTGCCTCTCACCGAAAAGTTCTTTTTATTGTCAGCAATTTATGCAATCATTTTAAATTTAAAATTTGGTCAGGTATGGATATGTGATCATGAAATACATAAATGTCAATGAATTCAAGTGTGCATTATTAGTTTAAAAACACTGGGAGGTAAATTTCATAAAGAAAATGTGCTACACATCTGAAAATTGGGTGTCTTTCTGTAAGAACTATAGAAAGGCTTCTCGGTAGAGGATAGTTGTACAATGCTTGTTTCTTGGTTATTGTTTGCATAATAAGGTCTTACATCTTTCTGACTGAATGATTGCTGTGATGTCAGATATTGTCGTACAATGATTCTGGAAGAAGAAGAAGCCATGTAAAAAGTGTTACAAAGTATCAAATGCGTACTTTGACTAATTCTAAGGGTTTTTATGCTTAGTCCTTTATTTCTTCTAGTTCATTTAGTGCAAGAATTTAGTATGTTAAAGAAGCAGTTCTGTGTCAGGACACATCTTCATTGCAGAAGATTAAAATCTTGTGATGGACACAGTAGAGAAGAACAGAAAAAGAAGAGACAATGTGTTATGTAGGACATAGAAACACTTCACTTCAAAAATTAGATTTTGTCCCTGCCTCTGACAGCTTATGCCTGATGTTACAGCAGCTGAAGCTGCTGAGATAAAAATCTTTAGAAGTATGTACTAATCAGCACTTCTAAATTTTGAGAATTATGACAGGAAACGTTGATCTGATGATTAAGAGTATTGGGTGCTCATGGCTTCAATGGAGTTAATAGGAGCTCTGCTTCGAGTTTATCAAGTTATATATAGTAAGCAGTATGATCTCATCTCTTAAGTTTCGCACTCAAGGAATGAATACACTTAACCTTAGTTTCACTTGCAAAATGGGAATGTGAGGAAACAATGTTGTACACGTTTTTCCTTGGAGTTATGTAATCCTCGCTTCTTGTAATGATTAACCTCACAGTAAATCCCATTACGGAATTGTTAATTCTTGAGAGCAGGGTTTGATCAGAGTATGCTAGATAAGGCAAAAACTAGATCTGGATTCATTAATTGAGCATTGTCTGTTTCACATACAAAATGAAGCAGGTAGTGTTTTGATGTAGGAAGGAAGATTAAATACAGCCTGCATTTAAAATCTGGCTTCCTAGTTTAACACCATCCTATATTCTACATATTTTGCATGTTAGCCCAGCCAGCTCCTTCAGGTCAGGGTTGGCAATTCCAGGTTTTTTTCTGGATTTCTCCTGCCTAGCTACTATTCCTAATGATGCACTTGAAACATCTTCCGGTCCTGTGACAGAGAAGAAGGCTGCTTGTTTTTCAATTCTTGTGGAAAACCCAGCATGGAATTACACTTGTCCTGTTTAGTTTCAGCTGCATGTAGGCAGGAGCTTTAGAAATCATAACTGAAGTTTTATCAAGTCTGTACCAAGCCTCTGCTAACTGAAAGCAAAAACATATGCTCTTAACTAACCCCTCAGTTCTGCTGGATAAATGGAGCATGAAAGAATGTTGATGCTCTTTATGGCTACAATTTATTTTTATATATACTATTGGGTATCAGAAAGAAGTTTTCAATATTATTAATGTATTGCAATTTTTTGAGTATAATCATTAAAATAAAAGATAAAGGAACCTTGGAGCATAAAGTGCAATCTGATCCCGATCCATCTGTCTTCCAGTCCTTGAAGCATCTAAAGTATCAAAGTACCTAAAGCTCCCAGGATTGTTTCTGAATAGTTTTTAGGTAAAAGGTTCCAACTCCTTTTCCAGCACTGCTGGCATTCTCAGCAGCATGAAAAAAATGTGAAAATATTTCTTATAAACATTTTGATTAGTGTTGCCGTGTTTTTTCTTCCTTCAATGCCCTGCCCAGTACCCTGGACTGTATAATTTTATTTCTGCCAAGAATTCCATTTTTCTAGGAAATTTCAATTTAATTTATTTTATGGTCTTATTTCTTAAGGCATTTTTGTCTTTTCTAGTACTCCTCATAGCTGTGCTTTTAATATCTGCATTTCTTGAGCTCGTATGTATCTTATCTAGTATCTCAAGTAGATGACTGCAGGTGTGCCCAGTTCTGTACAACTTCTACATTGGTAAATCTTCTATAGTGCTACATAATGGCTTTTGTCATTTTTTAGATTAATCCTCAAGTCTGTCACCATTCAAGTAAAATCAAGGTGCCAGACTTTGAAAAAGGATTCAGATTATTTTCTACTGAAATGAACTGATTATTGAGTGATGTGTTTTAAAGTACGTTAATTGAAAGGGGAGTAATGCTATGTAGTCATTTTAGAAATGTTCGGTGGCCAAGATTCAGTTATACAATATGCTTACATTTATGTTTGTATAATATTCTATAGCAAAGTGTCAGCTATTATTTTCCTACAGAGTTTCATATTAAGTTGAGTTTCTAATATTTCTGTATGACTAGTAAAAATTTGATATGAATGTTACAGCTTCATCCCCCAGTGTACTACTTTTAGCACAGTTTTGTCTGCTTTCAAGATAAGGTAGAATTAAGGGCAGGGAAGAAACCTGAAAAATAACAACAAATTTTCTTCTAAGTCTTCAAAATAATATTTCCTTATCTTTCTGGTGTTGCTTATCATTGTCTTACCAGGACCAAGACATCACAGTGACAGTTGACTTCAGAGTGTCAGTTCCTAAAGCTCTGCCTGATTATGACTGGAACTAAGAGGAATTTTCCTCACACTTACAGTTTCAGGAATAGGCCCTATACAAGATTCTTCAATCAAGGGCCTGTTTTCTACTATAATCTTTTCCATAGCATACCTATTCCAGCAGTATGTGGTTAACAAACATTCAGAACTGTTATTACACTGGAATTAAGTGGTATTTAATCACTTCTCCCTTTCTTCACCAATCGGGGGGCTTACTGCCATGATTCATCTTAAATGTGCCTTGCAGTGAATCTTAATTTAATATCAGTTTAAATTGCTTCATATACATATCTAAAGGAGTAAGTATTAACTTTTCATTACTGTCTCTTGGTTCAGATACCATATGTGGTGGTAATGAGCATAATCAGTGATAGCGGGGTTGGGTGGATGATACCCAATTGTATTTCCAAAGCCTACTGCAGACATGGGTACAAATAATTTTTGATTACCACTCAACTCTCAGTTGACATTTTCAGGCAAATGTCCACAGTGTTTTTAAGGTATCTGACTGAGTAATAGTATGTGGTTTAAAACCCATAATCATACCTATTAGTTTAAAATTCATATCCCCGTATGTGTTTTGCATTTGTTGGTGCTTAATTTCATTGTTCTCTTTGATTGTCCAGTGGTTTGGGACTGCAATATCCTCCTGAGGTTCTTTATAGTCAGTTTTTGTTTCAGCTGTCTCACATAGTCAAGTCATACCATCAGGAAAGTTATCACCTCGCTATTTGCTTTCCAGATCATTTAGGATGTATCACATAACACAAATCTTTACATCATTGGTTTTCACTTTGTGAAAATGAACTATTCATTGCCAACAATTGTTCTCTATCTTTTAAAGACTAAAGAATTAAGAAAGACAACCTTCTGAAAAGGTCTTTGAAAATATTAAAAACAATATAGGCAGGATCAGCCTTTAATTTCTCTAAAGCAACATTAGTTTTCCTAAGTATGTCATTTCATCAGTATGGTTTTTTTTTTTTTCATTCCTATAGGAAATATTTTGTAATTAAAGTGTTTTCATTATTTGGTTAAGACTTTTGGTATTTCTCATCAGCACTGTTTCTTTCTGTCTTAAGGTGATGGTGTTTGTTCATGCCAGAAATGCCACAGTACGAACTGCTATGGGTCTTCGAGAAAAAGCAAAAAACAACGGTCATATCTGTCACTTTTTGTCTCCCCAAGGATCAGATTATGGACAAGCTGAAAAACAGGTAAGTGAATAATTTACGTTGGTAGTCTTTACAATCCTAGAATTGATGTTTTTAAGAGACAGTCCAGGATGGGAATAGATGAGCTTCTGGAAAGATATATTGTGCTCTGAAGGGAAGTGTGGAATTGCTGGATTGAATAGAGGAAAGGAAGAGTAATGGTGGTGGAAGAGAAAGTGCTGTTAGTTTCAGTTTTTTAAACAACGCTGATAATAGGTTGTGTTTTATGCAGTTTGTACTTAGAGGTCAATATGCAAAAAGTCTAACAGGGCATGCTTTATCGGGTGGAGTTCACTTTTGAAAGAAAGGTGTGAGATCCTTTTAATCCAAGAGTCCCATGATGTGCTTTTGCTGTATCTTTAATGTTTCTTGGGAAGAGCTAAAGAACTGTGTGGCATAGATGGACCCCAAAACTACCTTCCCAGACTGAAACCTATTTGGTACATGCTTGGAACCCTGCAGTGCTGCACTGGATCTAGCAAAAATGCTTCTTTTGCCCAGAAGGTATAGGGACCTGTATATTATTAAATGTAATTAAAGAAGCAGGGGGTTGTAGTATATGACCTCTAGGGGTCCCTTCCAACCAAAAACATTCTATGATTCTATGATAAGCATGAGTGGTATTGTGAAGAACCATTTCACATACTGTAATACAGGCGGGGACTATAGTTCTTATTATACTATTTCAGAATCTTAGGAAGGTAAGCTAATTAATAATTAAAATAATTGAAGGATTCCAAACAAAATTCAACTAAATTAAGTGGTTAATTTGATGCTCCATAAATTTCACTGGGAATTGCCTGAAACATTTGAAAACTGTCACCACAAGAAGTGTAGTCATTCTATGAAAGATCTGGTCATTTTCCATTGGAAATGCCTGAATTTCAATTTTTTTTTTCCATGTAGTGAATAAACATTATGACAAGAAGTCTTTAAACATAGAATAATATGAAGTATGTAAGAGTGTTGGCTGCTTTTTTTTTGAAGTTGTCAGTGTCTCTCATGTTAAGTAATATCAGATTTGTGGTACTAGTAAGGAGAGATTATCTTGATTTATTTTTTAATTATGAAAAACACATTTAAATCAGGGTATTTTTTTAATAAACTCTTTGCCTATTCCTTAAAGTAGTTGTCTTATCATCTTTAGATCATATGCTACCTGCCAAAGTAACACATTCAAACAGCTGTCTGTTCCAAGTAACCCTTTTCCATGAGGGAGTGGTTGCCAGAATTTGCCCTGCTGGGGGATCCTGGTTTTGGCTAGCCTCTTTGGTTTGATGTTTTTCAGCTTGAGCAGGAAATCCGAGTTGCATTACTGTAAAAGGCATTTTTAAAAGCGTACTAGTCTACACTGCATCAAAAGGAAGACTCACCTGTGTTTATTGCATTTCTGACTGCTTCAGAGAGTGATGTGCAATATGAATGTGTTTTGACATGATATAATACTTACTACTTGGGGATATAGCAGGCAGACTGCATCTCTGAGGCAATGCATCTTATGTACCATGTTGGAAAGGACAGGCAGGAAAGAGGGGGAGAGGGAGTTGTGCTCTCAGTTAGATCTTTGGCTGTGCAGAGCTCCACAGTGGAACCAGACATGTGCAGCTCCTGTGTGGTTCAAGATTGGAGCAGGAAGGAACAAACAGGGAGGCTGTGGTTGAGGTCTGTTATGGACCTCCTATCCATGGGGAGGTAGTGGATGTGATGAATGTGATGGAGAGGTCTCCTGCTGGCAGACCTTTTTTATTTCATGGGAGATTTCAACCATCTAGGAGGTTCCTGGAGTAGAAAACTCCTTCTGCTTTAGCACTAAAGAAGTGGCTTAAATAGGGGAGGAGTTCGCCTTCACTGAAAACAGTGATGATTTAGCATCATGATGCAGGAAGTGGGAAAGAAACTGGGAGAGTGGTAATGAAAATGGATATTTAAGTTGTCAGCTTAGCTTTAAATGCTATTAATACAAAATGTGAATAAAATATTTCACTATAGATGTTCATGTGTTATGTACTTGTTATTCTAAGCAAATTCCCAAAGGCATTTGAACTCTTATGTGGGGGAAGCTACTCTTTTCTTTTAACATGAAACTGTAAGCATCATCCTTTTTCAGGAAAAGCTGTAGAAACAAGTTCGGTATGACTTGAATGGTATACACACGTCCAAGTGTTCTTAGATCTTACAAAGGAACTTGAAGCATGAAAGTGTAATGTGAGAAATTATGGAATCTTTCCCAATAGAATTTGAAAAGTTCTTAAGAATTGGTACTTAGGAAGAGTGTGAAAGATGAGGCCAAATGCAGTTACAAACGAAGCTGGTAATGATTATCTTAGAAAGCAAGACCAAGAAGTATGACTCTTAATAACAGAACAAATTTATAACCGTGGACTGATAAGAAGGAAGAGGTGTGAAGACCACAGCAATGAATGAGAGAGAATTGTGTTATCCAGCAGAGTTCATATAAAGTTCTTGTGGCTGCCCTGAGTCTTACAATGACTATCAAGAGACAGAATAATTCATTAAATTCTTCCACTGATCAGTACATCTGATATTCACATTTTATATTAATGCAAATTCACATTATTATACTTCCTATGCATATAAATACGGCCTAGATCTTGGGAAAAATATTATTGTTGCTATTGTTATTGTTATTATTCACAAATTATATACTCCAGTGTACTTAAGGGCTTCTTCATTGACACACATAAATAAATTAGTAATGGGAATAATAAAAACAGAGTGAAGGCCTAGTCATACTGAAGTCTGTGGCAAAACATCACCAATAAGTTTTCCCTACATACTTCCATTTGTCCTCTTTCAGGATCCATTCAACAAAGTTAAATTATTTTCATTTTAATTGCCATAAAAACTAGGTAATTTTTTGGTTCTGCGTCTGGGTAATTTTTTGGTTCTGTGTCTGCTACCCAATAAATATTATCTACAAAAGGAGTTTTTAAGATATAAAGGAAATCTAACAGTTGTTCTCTGTTCATAGGAAATTTGTTGCTGTTTAAGTGCACATCATGTATTAAAATGATTATGTCACAGCATATATCTTTGAGGCATATTTTTATTTATATACAGTTATCACAATAAGGATACTAATCAAATAAAATATAGACTCTTCCAAGGCAACAACTCTGCATAAATCATCAATAATAATCAAATGAGTAATGTGCGAGCAATGTTTTGCTGAGCAATTAAGGCTAACATATTAAGACCTGTGTATACACCAAAGATTTCAGTGATAGGGGCATGTGGAGGGTTGTTACTAAAACTATTACTGTTCATTCTATATTTTTTTTCTTAGCAGTAAATATGTGTAACAGAAGTGACTATAGTAACAGCAGTAATGCATGTGCATCTTACAAAAAGGGTTTATAATCACGTGTTTTGTCATAGGAACTTTCTGCACTAAAATTTCTAGATTTCAAAGTGTAACAGGTAAAGACACAATGCACAGTCAAGTCAAGCTGGATAATAAACCCATCCTGTAATTAAATACCTAAGGCTGGAATAGCAATATCTGAAGCATGTGCAATACACACCTACATTCAGGTAACCTGAAAGTGTAGCAATTTTCTCCTCCACTGGTAATTCTAATATTGGAGAGATTTACTGGCTCAGGTAAGAACTTCAGTACTACATAAAGGTACAGACAGAGCCTACCTATATAGGCATAAGTGACTGTCACCAGGAATTATAACTGTTCAGTTTTCTACCATTAAAACTGTCAGAAAAAAAAAAACATTGTTATTGCAGCCCAGTGTGGTTCTGAACAGAACAAGTCAGAGTTGTAGAAACAGTGCAGAGACACACTAATGGATTCGTAGTTTTTGTGGACAAGAAGAACCAGCTGTTGTGAAATGTTTATAATGTGATGTAGAGAATTGAGCAAGGCCTGAATTTCTGTTTAGCTCCAGCAACAATTTCTGACATGGATATAGCCTTGATGTGTGTCATTCTTCATGTCTGAATTGGCCTGCCTACTGCTCTAGACCTAGGATCTCATGCTGATTCTCTTTACTACTATAATTTTTTTCACTGTGAAAGTTTTTATTCATTTAAATAATGGTGAATTGTTATTAGAGGTTGGTCAAGCTACTCAGTAAGTCTCTTAACGGCAAATTTCTGGTGTCCAGGAGAATATACGGAGAAGGGCATTGATACATACTCTTCCTTAAGCATTTGCTGTTCAGAGAGGCTACTGCTCTAGACCTGGCACAGCAGTTCTTGTGCCTTATGCTATAAATCAGGTACATCTTATACAATAAATTGATTATTAACATTATAAAAGGCATGACTTGTAAGAGCTTTTCAGGGTTCTTTTTAAAATCCATTCTCAAAACAAGATCTAGGTTCTTTGTTCCCAGATGTCTCAAAGCTCAACCTGTACATGAGCCAAATGGCACTGTGGAACTGACCTGTCCTTGGAAGCATTTACTGTTCCTTCAGAGCGCTTCTGACTTCCAAACGGCACCTTTAATCAGCACGATCACATTTAAATTTTTGGTCACCAGTACAAATATGAAATATCCATGGGTCAAAAAGGATCTCTGAAGAACCTCATTAGACATTCTGTCAAGTCAAAGTTTCTGTATACAATTAATTTCTTTGATCATCATTGCCTAATTTTAATCTCCTTAATAAGTGAAATTCATTTTATATAGTACTAAATTCCCAGTGCCATACCATATAAATGAAATTTCTGACAGAAGTCTAACTGTATTATATCAATGCTGTGTGATGCAGAGTGATTAATTTAAGCTTCATAATGATAATATCTTGTTTGTCTAACAAGGACTATCTTGTATAAAGGGATGTTTGTTGGCACAGTTCCCAAAATTATCAGACTGCAGGCCATTCAGTCTTGCCATTTCATTTGACATGAAATTTAGGAATACCTGGCAGAGAATAATCTTGATAATGTAATACAGTCCTTATTTTGTATTCTGTGTACAGTGTTCACTGTAATGGATGAAGATGTTTAGAAACATCTGAAATCCAGTGTATGACTTACAAGAAAAAGTAATGCCCAAATCATGCATGTTCTAGTCTAGACACAGCAAGTGTAAGCGAAGGCTACATGAACACACAGGAGGAACTGAAAAACAGAATAGTTAAAAGCATTGTACTCTTTGCTGGTCTTTAAAATTTGAAAGCAATTTTACTAATCCTCTTAATTACCTGTCAAATGTTTTTAAATTATTAGAAATTAATTTTTAGAGAACATTCATCAAATATTTGATGTGCAATCATTTGTTTGACATTTAATTATTTCAGAGCAAATCCTCATTTTATTTTTGTTTTATTAATAACATATCTAATATTTGATATGCCATTAAAAAACCTATAAAAATAAAATGAGGATATGTATTCAAATACATTAGGCTATATTAAATGTCAAACATATATTGAAGTTCCCTATTTGTTTTATAATTACTATACTTTTTTACTTTTGAAAAATATTTGCTAATTATCTCTTGGCAAATGGAATTAACCTCTTTATATTTCTTTCATGGGATATTTTATTCAGTAGTCCTGTTTAAAGGTCAGAGACAAAATTCATGAGATGATGTGGTCCTAACAATTGACAGGTTAAAGAAAAGTGTGTTCTGTATAGAGTGATCCTACTGTTTTAGTGAATCCTGAGCTGTGGAATTTAGTATTAAGAGGGATTTAGATGGACATTTAGGTTTTGGAGAGGCCTATTTACAGAGAAATGTAATGTGAACAATAGAAAAATGTTGCCTTCGGGTTTTTTTAGCAGTATGCCTATTTATTAGAGTTAACTTAAGCATTAACTATTGTAAACTGAAATAAAAAGTTGACAGAAACAGTAAAAGATTTTTTTATTTTGCTTTTTCTGACCTTTAAAAAAGAAAAGCTTTTGAAGTTTGATGTATGTTTCCGGTTACTATGATAGTTACTTTTTTGTGTCACTCTAGGAATTGTATTTGCACAGCTTTAGATTTGTAGTTCTCTTTTCTCTTTGTAGTTCTGTGTACTCCGGTACATTGTATACCGTCTACTGGAATTTTCTAGTGTTTTTATTATGAATCAGAAAGTATAAAATATATGGCATAGATAAAACTGTTATCAACTGTCTTTCTGAAAATCAGCCTCTGATCCAAGGATTTCAGGTTTGTTGGCTTGTCTCTCGGGCTGTGATAGTTACAGCACTGAGGTAACAAGTAAGAGTCTTCTGCTATCCTGTGAAAAATAAAATGGACTTTTTCCCTAATCTACGGGCTTGATCATATATTCTGTTTTATCTATCATGAGCTTCAACTTGATATGCAACAATGCTTAGTTTCATCCTGTTTATCACTGGAAAGCTGCCTCATGAATATTTGTTCTACTTCCAGAAGCTGCGCTGTGTTAGTAATGGGACTCCTAGAAGCAAAATGGGTTAGCAAACCTTTTTCTGGAATGATCTCTGAGGTTGCAAATACAGCTGACAGGGGTGCTGATGTTTTTGTTCAAGGAACTACAGAAAGACATTTTATGCTTTTGTACACAACTTTTCAGCAATTTCAGTTATTCAGGTTAAAATTGGTAATGGATTTCATCACTGTAAATGTAAGATTTAATGCCTTTTCTTACTAATCCTCCATGGAAATGCTCTGATAAACTGTAGGATAATGTGTTGCCTGTAGCATCCCCTTTCCTTGTTGACAAAATTTCCTATTAAATACTAAACATGCTTAGGAAGATCACTTGAAATTGTTGCCATATTTATAATATGATTAAGCTTCTTTCCTTAAATGAAGTCTACCCCGGCCTCCTGCGAGGTAGTGCAGTATTTGCATTCAGTCATTCCAGATCTTAAGGTAAATACTTCTTTTTTAAATGTCTTCTGTATTTGTGCTTGTAAACATAGAAGCAGAAATTCAAAGTTCTATTGCTTAAAAGAATGTTTTTAATTGTTAATTTCATTTAAATCTAAGATTCATTTTTTTTTTATGTCTGATTAAAATATACCGAAACTTCTTTCTGTCTGGGATATGGGAACAATATTAGGATACTAGAGGTTCCTTGATATAAGGCTATGACATTGCTTACTGTAGTGAGTAGCTCTAACAAGTTATTTGGTTGATTCTGCAGTCGGAACTTTGCACAGTCAGTAGCAGCATACGTGTATCTTAAAATCAGCATAAATGTTGATATTATTGTAAAACTTATTTCATTATAAATAAGTGAATATATTAAAAGTATAATATGTTTAACCATTTTCCAGTGCATTCTTAGATATTTCTTACATGAGAATTTGTAATGTCCTTGTCTTTCCTGAAGTTTTAACCTTAATCTGGGTCACTGACAGACAGAAAAGCCATGCCACATTCCTTTCTCCTTTGACTGTGAAAACCTCCTTCAGTTAGCAGCTAGAATGTTGTAACATATAATCCAGGTCAAAAATAACTTTGCTGTGTCTTTTCACAGTAGTTATTAATTGATAGCTTCCCCGGGTAAGATGATTTCAACTTGAAATCTCATTCTTACAGAAAGTATATATAGATATTGAATAGCTATGCTAATAGTAAAGAAACACATTTCAAAAGAAAACTTCAAAGCCGTCTGGGAGGCAAAAACAAAACAAAACAAAAAATCAGTATGATTGGTTTTGTATTCACAAGTTTGGGAGACAGGACTGTGCTCTTTCCACTTCAGCAACACAGCCTACTACCCACTTTTGATTTTTGCCAGTGCTTGCTTTCACCATGTGTAATGAAGTTCAGGTATATATTAAAAATACATAAGAGTTCTTGAGAGGATATAGCTCCCTTTTCTTCATATTTTCTTCTGTCATTTAGCAGGTTCAAAGGCTGGCAATATCTGGTCACTTGTGAACACTCCAGTAAGAAGAAATTATAAGATAATATTAAAGTCAGTGTAGGTGCTCTCTGCCCTAGCCCTTCTTCAGCCCTCCCTCAAAGAGCTTGGTTGGCCCAGCTGTTCTCAGCTGCTTTTATGATCTAGGGATTGTTCCAGGCAAGAAATTAAAAAAGAAATGCTTAATTTAGTAATGACCCCCAGGTCTTGCGTTCCTTTTCGAAGATGTGCCAGTTAGTTCTTGGCTGCAATGCATAATCTTTTGCAATATGTTCACAGTGAGACTGTAGACGATAATCATGTTTTTCAGGCACCTTTTCTTTATGGCATGCACCAAACCATACTGGCAAATGGTTCTGGTCACACGCAGTTTGAGTAGCTTAGTATGAAAACTGTATGCTGACTAGAAAACAGTATTTAAAGAGAATCCTATCTTAGGAATTAATTTTTCAGGAAATAGTGTAGCTACAGTAGTTACAAGTAATGAAGAGTAATGATTGAAAACCTAATAAGAATTTGTGGGGTTTCACCATTGTGCACTGACAGTGAATGCTGCTTGTTGATGGTCAGTTGTACTTTGTATTTCATGGTGATTATTCTCAAACAGACTTGATACAGTTCAGTGATTGACATTCTGTTAGGAACTATATTCGATTTCTTATACAGGAACTAAACAGAGCAAATTTTCCAAGGTCCAGTGACTTGTATTTGATTTTAGTTTTTTCTCTAGCATCACAGTTGATTTATAAAGGATCGTTGCAAAAGTCTCAAAGTACTGTTCTTTGGGGTTGTAAATCAAGGAAATAATGGGCGTTTTTTTAGGTGGTTGGTCATTGCTTTAAAGATGCAGGCTATCACAGAACACCCTTTGTAGCTGCCTTTCCTGAAATAAAATTCAGAACAAAACCTGTAGTTCACAGTTATCCTGTAGAATAAATCAACGTGCTTTCTTCTAGGGTTGCTTGATGTTTTTCCTTCAGAATATCACTATTAACTGACCATGTTTTTTTTGCTCCCTGACGATTCATGTTAATCTATTTATATTGTAAAACAATAAATGTATAGGATATCTTTAGACTGAATGTTTTTAAATTGAAGGGTTTGACCTTTAGTACTTGAAAAAATACGTATTCATAAACATTAATTTGATAGAAAATATCACTGCAATATGGGAAACTATCTCACACTATCCCTTTGAAAACATGATTAGAATAAGTGCAATTAAATAAATCCACCCGTTGCATGAAATATTCTGTTCACTTACCTATTGATAGATTTCCTCCTGTTGAACCCAGACTGTGGCAAACATTAGATCTTTTTTTTCCCAAGGAATATTTACATGTTTGATTCAGTTTTGCATTTATAAAACATCATTTTCTTAACAGAATGAGAAAAATACTACATTTCCCTTCAGTTCATATTCTTAATTTCATTTATTTTCAAAATAAGAAAGCTTTCCAAATACCGTTTAGTGTCCTGGTTTCAGCTGGGATAGAGTTAATTTTCTTCTTAGTAGCTGGCATAGTGCTGTGTTTTGGATTTAGGATGGGAAGAATGTTGATAACACACTGATGGTTTAGTTGTTGCTAAGTAGTACCTAGACTAGTCAAGGACTTTTTTTTTTTTTTTTTTTTTTCCCTCCTTCAGTTTCCCATGCTCTGCCAGGTGCGTAGTAATCTGGGAGAGGGCACAGCCAGGATACCTGACCCTAACTGGCCAAAGGGCTATTCCATACCATATGACATCATGCTCAGTGTATAAACTGGGGGGAGTTGTCCAGGGGGCAGCAATTGCTGCTTGGGGACAAGCTGAGCATCGGTCAGCGGGAGATAATTGCACTGTGCATCACTTGTTTTATATATTCTATTATTATTATTATTACTCTTTTCCTCTACTGTTTTATTAAACTAGCTTTATCTCAGCCTATGGGTTCTACTTTTTTCCCCGATTCTCTCCCCCATCCCACTGAGGGAGGGGGGGAGTGAGCAAGCAGCTGTGTGGTGTTCAGCTGCCTGTCGGGTTAAACCACAACATTTAGTTTGACTATGGTTTGATGGAATTGTTCAGCTATGTATGCTCACTGTTTCAGTTGTCATCCACTTTCCACTTCCAACTCCCCCAAATACCATAATTTAGGCAAATTTGTTTGGGCTATTCCTTCAGCTTATATGCACAATATGTAGAGTCAATCAGAACTGGGCAGAAGTATTTTTGCACTGAAGCTTGCAATGCCATCTAGTTAAAATTAATTGTGAAATAATGAGTAAAATGAGTGTATACTTTTAAGAATTTTAAATAAAAGAGCAATTAAAAGCAGCCATTAAGAATGAGTTAATTGAATTTGATCCACAGTCTGTTAATACCACATACTGAGAGCCAGAGGTGGAGGAAAAAAAAATAGGTTAGAAAGTAATTAAGCATACTTTCAGAAAGTTCTGCAGTTTTTTTCCAGAGAACCGCCAAATATTTATTGCCATATATGTCTTTTTCTGGTTTAGGTTTTATTACATGTATAGTCAGTCTCTGGTTTTTAGCATATTTCTCCATCATAGGAGGCCAGAAGATATGGAAGATTTTATATCTACAACATTTAGTTTTATCTTCTGGTTGTTTTGAATTCATCTTAAGCTCCTTTGAACTAGAATTTCAAAAGTCAACCAAGATTCAGAAGAATCTCTGCTTACAGGAAATCATTGTCCTGGAGAAAAGCATTGTATTGTATAAAACCACAAGCAGCTATGCTTTACGATGTACAGATACCATTGCACATCACCTTTATCACAATAAAATCATAATTTTGCCAAAATTTGCCAAATCCCATTTGAACAACCTAATCATTTCAGAAACCTCTCTTTGCTGCTAGCAGATTGTTATATCAAAAACACCAGAGACTGATTACAGAAGATTTAAAAAAAAGTGAAAAAGCTAAAAACCAGTATTTTTTTCATCCCACTACTGAGCTTCTGAATGAGCATTATATAAATGTGTATTTGGATACATCTTTGTACATGTACCATGTTAGTAATTTTTGGCTCATTTGACCAGAAGACAGAAGTAGAACTAAAAGTTATGCATTTTGCTAGTGGGAACTAGACTAACAGCATCACGCTGTTGACAGGGTTATAGTATACACAAACTGTGCATGAACTATAACAAAAGCTGGTAGGTAACAAAAATGGAGCTTACTCTGTATTATGGAATGGAAATAAACTTGCTTAAAAATGGGAGGCAGATTTGGAAGTATATGGCTTGTGAGAAGCTGCTGGAAGTTTGCAGATATGAAGACAGCAGTATTAGGAGACTTGTGAATGTCAATGCTTAGGTATGAATTCTTAGAAAAACATTTGTTCACCATCCCCATCCCACTAAACAGGCCTTCATCTTTGGAGAATAACAGTACAAGTAGATAAAGAATTCATTTTAGTCAATAAAGCTAAAAAATGGAAAATGTATAAACTTAAAATTTTATTTATATGAAATTACAGGAAAATTGTTAGGCTTTTTGTAGAACAAGGTCTTAAACCAATTCATTTTTAGTGCTCAGATAAGACATAATGAAAAACATAATGAAAAACACTGACACTGGAGTAAGTTTTTTCCTGGGATATTTCCTTCCTATCAAATACTAACTTTACTTACTAGGTCAACCAGCTTGACTAAGAAGCAAGATTTGGTTTATGATCTCCTGTATGGCTATTATGTTGCCAGCTGCTGTGAAACCAGCAGAATCAGTTTCTTCTCCAAGCAACAGTCATATATGCACTAAATATTTTAAGAAATTCTAAAAACCCAGAAGTGCCATGTCCTAGTATTTACCATACTCCAAATGGAAAAGACATTTGAAATTAATACTGTCAACACTTCTAATGCATTCTCTACAACAGGAATTTAAGAGAATATTAAGGACTGGGGTGATATTTCTAGAACATTTGGACACCAAATGTGTGGGATGAATTGGAATGCATTTCAGGCAGTGGTTTTACTCAGCTTCAGACTTTTGTTGGGTAAAATCATTCCTAACCTGTAAGAAAAACTAGAAAAACAACAATAGACAGGCAGGACAGATCCTGTTTTGACATATTTGCAGATGATGTGCATATGGCCTGAAAACTTTTCCAAAAAATTTACACAAGACTTTCAGATTTGAAAGTTTTTTGGCTTAGAATTTATATGTCTTGGTATAGTTCACATTTAAAACAGTTCTAATTAGACAAGTAAAACTTTTCAGCATCATCCTGTCTTTGCGGAAGAATATTTTGTTCTTTTGGTAATCAGTAAGAGTTAGGAGATCTTAGCAAAGATTTTGAATATTTAATTTTCTTAAGTCAAAAGTAGTGGAACTTAACTGTGATTACTTTTATAGATTATAGATTATATATATTATGTGTTAGAACTAGCACATGATTATAAGCATTATGGTATCTTGCTTAATCTATGTTGATATCAATAATTAGTTAATCAGGCATTGGCCCATTTTAATTCTAATAAAATTCTTAGTTACCTCTTTAATAAAGAACGGTGTCAGCATATAGTGGAGTTGTCATGTTTCTGACAGTGCTTGTGCAGCCGGGGTGCCCCATACCTCTACCCTCTACATGCCCAGTATGTCACGAATAAGTTTCTCGCATTCATGTTTTGTGCCCCTTGCAATAGAAATCAAAATATATCTTTTGTGTATCCCACCCTCAGATATCTGGTCTGCCCAGCTATTTAAAAATGTGTAATGAAACACATCTGAAGCCTTACTGAAAGTATTTATCTGTACATAAGTTTTACGGTAGTGTGATGGTTTATCACCTCTGTAAGAAAACTACATATGTGATTTCAAAAGTTTACGCACAACTTCTGTGGTGAATCTTTTCAGCGACAGAAGGCAGAAATTGCAAAAATATGAAATGCTGAGATAGATGTGAACGTAGGCCAGCATCTTCCCTAAATACTGGAAGATTTTGATGAAGCTTAGCAAAGGTTCTAAAAAAAAAAAAAAATTAGCCAATTGTCCATGTTTCCCAATAGATACAAGAGGACTAAGAACAAAATGAAGTTTGTGTAGGTAAAGATAAGTAAAAGCATTTATATTAGATATTTTTTCCTAACAATCCAAAAATAACTTCAGAAAAGAAAAATGAATTGGGGTGTTATGTAACTGTTTAATAATTGTTACCTTGGAAAAAATGTTATGTGTACAGCTGCTGAACTCAGAAAGACCTGAGAGAGTCCACCCTGCACACCAACAAAGTGCTTGTGACCAAAAGAGTTTGCAGCATCTTGGTTCTTTGAGAGGCAATATTTACTGGCTGCCGCTCAGTTTTCACTGGCAAATTCAGCCTTCACGTTGGAAATCGTACGCATCAACCTTGAAAGTGTCAAGGCTTCTGATATGTTTTTCTTTTGAACTGAAGTTTTTTTTCCAAATAAGGACTTGTAAGAGCTTCTCTAAAAATAGGTTATCCATTTGAGTAATGACCTTGAGCGGCATTTTTGAAGAAGCCGTGTTGATTTCTGTGAACAGCTATGAGGATCTGTCATTTTCTATAGGTGATGCTGTATGATTCATTATGAGTATTAACACTGCGAGATTAAATTTGAATTTGCCACGTGCAAACCTGTCATTATTTCTGTGTTTAAGGTTACGTGTGACCTCTACTTCAGTAATTGGTTTGCTAGGGATTCTTCTCAATCTTCTTTTTTCGTGATTGGCATATGAATTTGAAAGTGTTAAAATATTGAGAACTGTTGACAAAATGCTAAAAACCTAGTAGTGGATGGAAAACCCTTAGGTTCTAGAATTTAGAGTATCAAAAACTTTGCAAAAATCATTCTGGACTCTTTGTAATAATAATAAAAGCAGTTAGCTCAGGAATCAAAAGCCATTGCATCAAGGATGAAAAATACTGCATATTTTCTGTCTGTGAGAATGCCTCTGGCTTTGATATATGTGAATTTTGTAATCAAATGTAGAATTCCAGTGCGAAGTCTTTGATTCTAGAGATCACTTTTCCAAGTACTGTGCTACGTATGTTTATCAAGGACAACAATCAGAAATCTGAAGAGTTTGAAACCTTTAGCATCATATTGCCATGTTTTCATTTAAACTGTAGTATTGCTGAATAATTAAACAGAGTCCTAGTTGGTTCGCAGTTGAAGGATCTCATTGAAAAACATGCTGAAGCTAGTAGGAAAGAGACTTTTGGCTTTGGAGTAAGCCCTAAGGACACAAGTTAATACAGCACAAAATAGTGTTGCATAGAGAAAACGCAGCACAGTGTTTAACTTTTTGCAGATGTGGGTTTTCTACAAGCATCTGGAACTGAAAGCAATATGAAAATGTGAATTTGTCCCAGTAATTCATGGGTTAAAAACACTCATATAGGTTCAACGGTATTATTTGTAATTCTTTTAATGATCCCTTACACTCCGAAATTATTTTCTGGGTTCTTGATTCAATAGTTACAGCATAGTAAAAAAGTGTTTGTACTGCAGCGTAGCATTGAAAACAGATCTGGTTTCTTGCTCCATGGGCGTGTAATTTCAAAACAGATGTAATAGTTATTTTCAGGTATTCTCTTAGATTTTGTTCCTGTGAGGGAGCATATTCCTTGAAGTAGCCACCAAGACCTCTTGTCTAAGGATTATATCCAAGATAGCAGTTGTAAGAGACCTCTATCCTCTCAGAGTACTGTGCAGGTCCACAATTCATTGGTTCAGACTCAAGTAATAATTCTTTACTGGTTTGAAAATCATAGCCTTGTTTATTCTTTTTCCTACATGGTCCAGTTTCTTTAAATTTCAGATTTCCACACTTATGGAAAAAATAAACATTAAATGAAAACAGATCTTTATGAAACTAGAATGACTACAGAAATGGGTGGAAGGTTGCCAACAGAACCCACAACTATTAATAAACCTGTAAAAGGAAAAAGAAAATGGTAATTAAGAACATAAAGAATATAGCTACAACATATTGGAAAAAAGCAAGATGTGCAAGATGCTGTCCACACGCAAATTCATGTTCTTTTTAGAAGTTTCATGCAGTTTTCGTCATTAAATAGAACTAGAACTGGTAAATAGTTGAAAACTATCTTAACCAAACAACAGTAAATAAATTATTTCAGTTATGTATATATGACTTCCAACTATCAGGAGGACTCAGATTTTTGGAGGAATATGTGACTGCAGGAAAATGATGCTGTTACGGATATAGTCTGGAAATCTCTCATTGGAGTTGTTAATATAAGGTTTCATGATGTTGAGGAACAAAGTGAATTTAAAATATCTTCAAAATATCAGTCTAGTGTGGAAATAAATGTTTCTAAGAATACGTGATGTGAAACGTATTACTCATAATTTTACGAAAACAAAACTAATTGAGATTCTTCTTCTATTTCATTTTCAGCCTTGTAGTTTTCAATGCTGAGTATTGAGAGCCACCTTGTGGCCATACTTTTTAATGTAGAACTATGATGCTGATTTTATGGTAGGTGAAAGGCCATTGTTCATTGTTTCAGAGCATTTTGAAAATTAAGAATTAAAAATAAATGCATAAATACATTCTACTTGCAGGCATCTAGCCTGCAGTGCAGCTCTCTGCTTGACCTGAAAGATGGGTTCTTTACATTCATAGGAAATTTCTCAGATAATTTTTTCTTATTCCCTCATTTCTTCCTTTCCACTTATTTTCTTGCATACATTAATGGACGATACTATAAAACATAAGATTTATAAGATTCATGCGTAATAAGTATAATGTATAAAGTATTTGTATGGTGTGTGTATATATATATATATAGAAAGTGATATATAGTAATATAATATGGACTACGTTCGCTGTTGCTAAAAAAATACAAATTCTTGAACAGTGCATGTTTTAGTACGCTAACAAAATTTGGCTGACAGTTTTAAGCAATTATTTTTCTGTGTCTGTTAGTGATTGTTTTGATTACTGGGATAACAGTTAATAATAAATAGAACAATTCAATATTTATATCTTTCACGTTTGTGTATACTCATATGAAATATATGTATGAAATTAGTTTCAGGCATCAGAACTGGGATTAGTTGGAGAAAATGCATGAGGATGAATTGATTACTCTTGGATACAGCTTTGCAAAATAGCTTTATGAATTTGTGTCTCTTTCTGGTGGAGAGACATATCAAAATTTATTGTGACTATAAAGGGGCTGATGTAAATACAGGAAATCATCAGCTAAAGTGACAATCTAGATTTTGCCGAATTCATTTTTCTGTTCTGTAATACAAAGTATATGTTTTGTGTAAAGGTGGAGGTTGAAGCAGTACTACTATTGTGTAAAGCATTTTCTTTTGGGATTTTGAGGGATGAGGGATGGGACTCCCCATGAAATTTGTACTTAATTCTGATATTAATGGAAACCTTTTTTCCCTATGGGTGAATTTGTACTGAGGACACTCAGACAACTTTGGGGTTTCACAGCCAACTCATTCCATCAAACAGAAAACTCTTGAATTTTATTCTCAAACTAAAAATTAAATCAATAACTGTAGAAATTTGCACAGAGAAAAAAATATCCCTTAACATCTGCTATCCTGTCTTGTTGTTAGGGGAAAATTGAGATTAACTAGGCATTTAATCCCATTTTTTGTCTGACAGTAACAGTGTGGGAACATTTCAGTTATAGTATGCTCTTATCAACTTTGTCACATTGGAGAAAACTGTTTCTTGTCATACATTTAAGTAGCACTATGACCTGTACTGAGTGTGGTGATGACAGATTCTGTGAATGTATTGCATAATTTTGTCCATGGCAAAGAAAGGGCTATGGGAATGTAATATTTTATGGGAAGGTGCATAGTTATATTTGGGGTTTCTAACAAGTATGAAAGGAATTTATGATAAATAATGCCCCCTGATTAAGTTGCCATTGTCACCAATGAAAAGGATGTAAAGTCTCCATTCCTATTTTTACTATTATGTTCTTTAATTCTGTTATGTTCAGGGATTTAAAACCATAGGATGATCTGATTAATTTTCATGTAGAGGGCCATTAACTTTTCAATTGTTTCTTCACTCTGTCATAGGAGGTATTCAGTATCAGAATAAGCAGGGATTAGTGTGAAGACAGATAATGAAATTCCAATTTACTTGGAATAGCTAGTGATAATTAAGAGCTATTATTGATACGTGCCATCTGGGAGTGTTGAGACAATGCCACCTGAGTCAGTCACCACAGAAATTTGTTACAACTGAGTTATTTGAGGGTCTGTATTGTCTTTAATTCTTTCCAGGATAATTCTTGTTCATTAGTCTAAATCTGAAACATGCCAGTGGAGCACTTTTCAGGCTAAGATTATAGCACACCAGTTTTAGGAGACTGCACCAATTTTAGGTAACTACAAATGCACGATGTGTCTGAGCTCCTGTTGTAGTTGGTGTAGAGTTCTCAGTGCATTTCGGATGATGGAGCCAAGAGGATGCCTGAGCTCAACCGTGAGCAGACACGGGGCGGTCAGGGAGCAGGAACGCTGTACAAACCCCGCTTGCTCGTTGACTGCGAAGGGTGCTCAGACTCCTACTTCATCTGTACAGGTCTGCACGTAGGCATCTACAGTGTTTTAATCTCAGACTGAACCCTGCCATAGCAAGCTGCTGGCAAAGTGGCCTGTCTCAAATGGGCAAGCAGTTACTTTACTTTCTAGGGACATTTCTCTGCATCAGACAGCATTAGCTGGCCCTCTTTAGTTTTAGCAGCGTGCAGATTAAACAAGTATGATACATCCTCAAAAAAGAAATAGAGTAGGAAATCTCTAGGTTTATCTCAAGACTGAAAAGGCTATGCCAAGAATTACAAGTCATCAGTCTGTTTCTATAAACCTGATCAGAAAGGCTGTCTGATACTGGCACAGAAAACTGGCTCGGTAGGTTTTCCTCTAGTGAGTGGTCACAGGGGATAGTAGCGATAACAGCAGTGTTACAAGTAAGTATAGCCTCTGTGTTTCCATTATGTGTAAATTTTCTGTGACAAGATAATTGGCAGTTCCATGTCTGGAGCTCAAAAAAATCAATTTAAAAATTAGCTGAAATCCAAATACAAAATTAACAGAAGGAAATACTTTTGTTGAATAGCTTCAGAAGTTTGGATTGTAATTTGCAAAGTAAAATATTCTCAGATTTGCAAACCAGTTTCTAAAGATGAGTGATATCATCACCAATTTTGCTTTGCAATAATTCTATATTATTTACTATCTGTACATTGTTGTTTACATTCATTTTATATGCCATATATTGTATTTTATGTTAGCTTTCAAAGTGCATAATGAGAAAATCGAGCAAAAAGTAGTGTACATTGTTGTTTACATTCATTTTATATGCCATTTTATGTTAGCTTTCGAAGTGCATAATGAGAAAATCGAGCAAAAAGTAGAAGTCTTTAAAATATCTGTCACACTGAATCTAATTGAAAGTTTGTACGGATTGCAAGAGTCAAAGATTCCCCACTCCTTTTATTATGATTTAATTCATAATCACCACCTTGAAACCACTGAAAACTGATATCCTGGTGATAACCCTGTAGTATGTGTGTGTTACAAAACTCTGCAAACATGGTATTTGCCATAGCACTGAACCATGGTATGGGGTTTAGTTCTGTACAATCAAGCAAAGTTTCTCTTTACACAGGAAAGCTATTAACTTGAAAGTGATTGCGGTGTTAGTTATAGAACTATTTTACACAGATGGTATTAGCTTTCAGTCTTAAAGTAACTTCAGTTATTTTTGCCATTTAAAACAGTGCAAAGATATTCAGTTTTAAAATGTCGTTGCTTCAAGTGGTAAATTATATAGTCATACTCATTTTAAGGCAAGTGTTGGTATCACTTGCTATTTGCTTTCCTCCTAGAGTCCTAGCACCCCAACAAATGCAGCATTACAGATACGGATTCAACTTTTAGGTAAAGAAGTTTGCAAAGCCTTTGAGATTAGGCTGCCCTTAAAAGAAGGCAGAGTTGTGAGATGAAAAACATGTTTAAGGAGAGGGAATCGCATGAAGGATGTAATAATTTGAACAGATATGACTATTAATTGTACAGAAGAAAGACTGTTAATATAATTAAAAGATTAAAGAAAATGAAGCTCACAGTGTGGCATCTAACACTTTTGAACAGTCATTAGCACTAATGTATGCACGATAAGTAAACAGAGTATGAAAAATGGAAATTAATCAGGGATGGAGAGGGACTGTGGAAGCAGCACGGCAGCTCTCCTCTCCCCTGTTCTGTGCTGCTATGCTCTGCATTAAGTGAGAAAGTAACAATCTCCTTACTTATTCCCATACCAGGTAATTTAGTCTCCACGGTTTGATATGAGAGATTTTCTTAAATTTCCTTTGGGATCTATCTGCTATGTGGGTGAGACTTTTAAAGTTAGCTTGCTGAGGAAAGCATTTAGCCTGCTTTAAAACACTGTTATATGAATTACAGTATCTTAACAATAGCGAGCTCCTCAGTTTTGACAGAGGATTTCTAAACTAGTTTACAAACCTCAGACAAAGCACATCAATGAATTAACATCAGCGCAATATTTTTTTCTCAAATCTCTGTAAATATATTATAAAAATTACTAGCACAAGAAAATAAGTCATCCTTTGCTCAAAATACCAGCCTTGGAGAGGAGGTATATGTGCTAGGTGCATGCTTAAAGAACTGTAGATGTAGAAAAGACTCTTTCAAAGCCAAATTTAATGATACATGATTGTCTTAATCTCTGTGATTTTTAAACTTTATAAAGCAGTTATCCTGCAGGCTTCATGAAGTACAAAACAATGTTAGTAAGTGACATAAAATATTGGGACTATAAAGGCTGGATTTGAGGGGATTTTTTTTTTTTAAGAGAAGGGGGGTAATAAAACCTCTTTTTTTTTTTTTTTTTTTTTTTCCAGTAGATAGAGTTTAAAACTTCAAGGGACCTCATAATTTAGCAGAGGTCTGTGGGAAAATAGCCTACATTTGAAGGTGACTGCACAGTGCTCCGTTCTTGCATCGGCTGGTTTCCTCTGGCAGCAAGCCTAATAGTTGCCTCGGTTTAACTGACAATCTGTCTCTAAATTCCCAAGTCTGCTGGCCAAAAGAGCATAGTAATATAAACCTTCTTGTCTCATCACTTATTAGGTGCTACTTCTGTGCCCTTTTAGGTGTGTAAAGACATAATGTTACCTTTGAAACTGACTTTTGAACAGTGTTTAACAGTCCAGAGGTTCCACGGTTCTGCACTGAGGCTGCAGAACTTCAGAAGCAGCCTGCTAGTAATTCGGACTAAGACTAACAAAAAAGACAACACAGTTGTCAAAAGTGTTGGTAATAATCAGAGGGGCGCTGTTGATAATCAGCGTAAGTCATTTCTAAGATGGTTTCTAAGATGGGTTTTTTTTTCCTGAGGGTACAGTGGAAACATTTAGGAAACAGTAAGGGAGGGAGATAATTCTGGGAGAGTTGAGGCTATGGAAATCTGATGGGGAATGCATTTGAGTTGAGACAGGGGTACAAGGAATATAAAATTCATAGGAAACCAGGTTTCGTTGGTCATACCACTTAAAGGTCTATTGGTTTCTGAAGGGATATTTTTATGTTAGTACTTTATCAAGTAAAGTATATAATTATAACTTATTATAATTAATCAGATGATACTGTATGAACATTGCAATATGAAAATACATAAACATCTATAATTTTTCATATCCTTTGGAGATTTCTTGAAAGTGCTTGTCTTGTAAGATTTAACATTTGGTGACACTGAACTACAAAATGTTAGTAAAGAATCCTTTACATTCTCTTAAACTAGCAAGACACGGGAAGAATAAAATGTCTCTGGTGCTGAGACATTTTTAACAATATTAGTACACAAATTAAAAAAAAAAAAGCTTTATGTGATGCTAATTACATCATGAATTTTCTTATGAGTCTCCATATTTCATAGGTATCCATGAAAAAACTTATTTTTGTGGTGTAGCAGATGGTCTGATGTTGTAGTTTGGTTGTCTTTTTTTTTTTTTTTTTTGTTAAAGTTCAGGTTATGTAGTTCAAGTTACTTTATGAGTGGCGAGTGTAATTTTGACCTTTTTTAGTTTAGGAATTTGTACAACTTTTATTGACTTGCTTTTTTTTTTATCATGTCTGCTTAGTATTGTTGTTTATTTCTTCCATGCTGTAAGGCAGAAGCTACAAAAGTGGAGAAACCAAGCCACAATACCAAATCAAAAGACATTTAATACCTAGGGTTTGTCTCTCCAAAAGGAAAGAATTACTTTCCTGTTTTAAGATAAATTTCAGCTTTTCGTGGTCCTGCATACTGATGCCATTCTAAAACCGTTTGAAAGCCCTATAGACTATTAATTCGTACTGAACATTTCCAATTACCTATAAAACTTGTAAGAGAAATTCCATTTTTCTGAAGAATCCTCAATCTGTGACTTTGCAGAGCTGTGAAGTTGTAGCGGACTGTTACAGTTTAATTATGAAATGTGAAATACGCTTAATGTTCACAAATGGATTTTTTTCTTGTAGGGTTAATGATGTTGCAGTCAGTATAGCCTTTGAGGAGGAGTTGCAGTAAAAATCAGGATGATATGTAATAAGTAAGCTGCAGCTGTATTAGAAAGATCTTGAAAACACTTTCTGCTTCCATTGCCTCAGAGTAAAAATGTATCCAGTATTGTCATGGCTCAGCAGAATGGCAGTTTTGAGTATGACAAAGCAAAGGAGGTGTTCTCAAATATAACAAATATTTTTATAGAAACCATGCAGTATCAGTTTCCAACTGAAGCAGAAATATTGAAAATTTTGCACAGTTAAGCACAGCAAAAATAAGATTTAACTTGGTCTCCGGAGGATGTCAGTATTCAAACCAAAACCGGTATAAATGCATCCTTGCTGTTGGAATGCTACCCTTGCACATTGTCAAACTGTCAATCTCTCTATCAGTTTCTTTTCATGCTGTATCTCTTTCCTACTGGCTAGTTTTCTAATAGCATACTGAAAACTTCTGCTATCAGCAAAACAGACCAAGTTTGATGACTTTTTCATCTGTGTACACCAAGTCGTTAACAAATACAATGACAGGACTTCCTGTCTCAAGGGCTGGAGAAGAACAGATACCTTGCTGTATTTCACATGTTTCATATGTCTATTCCCAGAGAAAGAACAGTTTAATTCTAAATTGATGAGAAAGAAAACCACAACTTTCCATGATTTTGCATGCATTTTAAAATTGTGATGTTATACAATTAATTCAGTCTTAATTGATGTGCATTTTCATGTTATTGCTAAACTGAAACGTTTTGACACTTCTTATAATAAGAGTTGAGATTCTTTAGGCACAGATTTCTGTGTACTGTGAAGTCCAGATTTTCATCATACTGAAGCAGTATAAAAATGTGTCTATATAATTTTTATTGCACCTGCTGTAAACAGTAGAAAGATGCTTATCATTGTACAATATATGAAATTTATTGTGATTTTTATTGTATTTTCACTCAGTGGTGGAGCTTTAAATGGGTCATTATAATAAACATTTCCTTTCTATCTAAACCTAGTGCTGTTTTCCACATGAGTTTTCACAGAATTGTTTTTCATTTGAAGTTCTTAAACCCTTTTATCTGAGACTCAGTAGCTCATTCAGTTGTAAGACAGGCACCGCAGTCTGGCTTGAAGTGAAATGTTACTCTGGTCCATGTTCTAAAATTCTGGCTCAGGCTGAGGTAGTGTATTGTCTATACAAATAGTTCCTTTTTTGCTTTATAACAGCTAGGCATTAAGTGAGGTAGTCTGAAACTATGTCTACATCCTTGGCAACTTGTTGCAAATCCATCATTCATGCATGGTGAAACTTGCATTCATGATTCTTTCTTTCTTGGCTTGTCTGGCTGGCTCAGAAATGAAACATTTTAGCAATACTTAATTTTCTTAGTTTCTGTTGTCAGTGAGGTCTGTAAACACTTTTATCTTCTGCATTATGGATTATAGAACTGAGGAATCAAAGATTAAATTAGATGTTTACCTCTTGTTCAGGGTTTTTAATCCGATTGTTACTCTTCCTTCTCCCACAGAATCTTATTTCATTCTCTGTGCAACATGTGACTTTTCCAATGAAAAAAAGGTGCAGCTGCTATGATGTAACTTAGCGTACTGTAGAAAGGGTACACTGAATAAGGCAAGACATTTCTGGACACTATACCAATCCATTCTTTAACTAATAGTCATCACTCCCTAATGTGCCAACTGGATGAAGCACAACCTCGTGCAGTAAATAGGTTATGATCTGTGGTAAGGCCAGGGCAATAGAAAAATGTACTAGAAATTCTGCCTTATGCCTACTTCCCGTGTGAATCAAAAAGAGAATAAAAGGATAATTCATAGAAATTTTTTTTAAACTATTCTCTGATTGGAACACAAAGACATTAGGAATAATGTTCCTATTTGTACAACTGCAAATTACATTTTAAACCTGCATTATTTTAAAAAATCACAGTATTCTCTATCATATGCAAAGTACATCAGGAAATCATTAAATTGCCAGATTTCAAATTCGCAACAGTTACCACTACTGTGTATTTAGTGTTCCAGCAATAATTCATATTTTCTTTATTAGCAGAAAAATTACAAGTTTTCACTCTTCACTTTGAAAGCAGACAAGTCTATCTGATCCATATTCCAGAATTCATTTTCCTTTAAAGGGAACAAAAGGTTCCCAAGGTTTTTCTTCAAAGAACATCTACAAACACTGACCCCATGAAAAGTAGAAGAATTAGCAACCTGGGCTGAAAAGTAAACTAATTAATAAAGATAAAGAGAGTGTACTAAAATATAGGTATCATCTAATCATATCTCAAGACTGGTAATCATACACAATGAAAGTTGTATGGCTTTGAAGAAGAGAGGCCATTCTTTCACTTGAATTGAAAAATACAGCTATGTTAGAACAAGATAGTCAAAACTTGGATAGGCTGCTTGGCAGCTGTTCCTAATTGTCTAAACTTCTCCTCCCTTCTCTTCTTTGTACAGTTTTTCTAATTGTGGTTTAAATACACTAACACTGAATTCTTTGGTGCTTCACTCTGCAGTGAGTCTATGTGTTTTATAAGCTACAGAAACCCAGTATGTTATATAGACCTGAATTGTTTTTAAAACTTTTCACTGAGGGTAGCTGTGCCCTGCAGAAAATTATGTGTGCATGTAGAGAGAATTGCTTTTAGTGCAACAACTGAAAAATAGTCTGTGGCCTAGTGAGGACTAAGGACAGACAGATTCCTACTCTGAACAAGTATTTCTAAATTACAAATTGACAGGAGACAACCCTAAATCAATAGAAGCCTGCATAGACACAATGAGAAGGTTCAGAAGAAAAAGTTATAACACTATAATACAGAAAATTAGTCCTGAATTATGTCCTCCTGATGATTACACTCAGAGAATTGTTGTCTTTACACCAATAGAGGAAGACGTTTAAGCAAAGCAGTCACACTACTCTCCTCTCTTTCTCCTTCAAAGGTATTTTTAGAGCACTTTACAGAACTTACTGAGGTGATTTCAGTAAATTGGTCAGAGCAGTAACTCATAGGTTTGAACAATTCTAACTTTAATACAGTGAGCTTAAATCTCCAGAGGGAGACAATTAGATTATTGACTCTTCCAGGAGAAATTCAAACTGATTCACATTTGTTTGCTAGAATTACCTTCTTCAAACACTGTCTTGCCAGGTACCCACTAATTATAACCCAGTAAAAGAATAAATGCTGGACAGATATTACTTCAAGATAACTGTACAAAGTTAATACATTAAAAAAGTGAAGATATAGAGAATGAGCATGCATACTCATTGAATAGAATAGCATATTGGCCAGCCTGCATCCATCCAGAAATGATCTGCTAGGTTATGCAAGTCGTCTTAGTTGAGGGGAGCTCTTGGTAGTCTCTGGGTCCTTCACAGGAACCAAGCTGCAGGGTGAGCAGTCAGCGAAGCCAATGCTGCTGTTCCCGGGAAAGAGCGAGGGAAGTGATGTGAGGGCATATCAACACAGAAGCACTACCTTGATCCAATGTATTGAATGGTTGGGTATCCTGACTGATTTATAACTTTGCTTCATGACAAGTTGTTTATATATGATTAGTGTATTACCATGTGTTTAGTAAATACTAGTAATTTTCCATTTCATGCTGTTTCTCAAGAGGTGTGAAAGGTAATACAAGATAATTGTTTAATATATATTCATCACAGAAATGTAGTCAACTTTTAAATCCTTCAGGGAAAATGTCTTTCAAAAGTTAATTCTTTGCTTCTGTAATAAAATAATAATTTAATCTTGCTTTTACCACATAACATTGCCACTTCATCCTTGTCCTAGAAACAGCTGCTGATAGCGTAGTTCCTGTGCAGACAGTACAAGTTGAATAATACAAATAAAAGTTCTAATTCATAAAAGGAGAGTCCTCAGGTAAAATCATTGCAGCTCAAATGCCTTCCTCTTTTCTCCCTTTAGACTCCAATCTGCATTTCTTCATGTTCAGTTTCTTTCATAAACAGTCGGATAGTGTTACAGCTCATCTTCATGGTTTAGTATTTTCTCTAGGTTCCGTATACTTGCTCTAGCTGTGCACATTAAGGAGTCTCATGATTTCTTCTGGTACAAGAAATTACTGTATTTTGTCTTCATATTTAAAACCCCCTTATCGTGGTTTTATTGGCACTATCTAAGTTTTGATCTCTCCCCTTTGAAACAGTTGTGAATAAAAGAATAAAACTTATGTTAAAGATTTAATTTATATAGATTAATTAATATGCAATATGTACGTAGCAAATTCTGAAGAGCAAAAATGGTGAATGATCATGCAATCCTTTCATCATTTCTTTCCATTTCTCTCAGTCTTCATACATGCTGAAGTCATGTTAGGTTTTTGAATTTAAGGAATGGGAATAAGCCCACTGATGACTCTTCACTTCCCTTTTTCATTCTGCTTTTCTCAGCTGCCCTTTACTTCCTGAATGGATAGAGACTTCTCCCATCTTACCTTAATCTCATAAATATTGAAAGACAGTCAGTATTCTTTAAATGAGCCAGCAGAGCAGATTCAGCAGTATGATTAATGAATGAGGCAGAGGAAGTTTTTATCTTGTTGGAACTTAAAACAATTTAGAAGGTCAACCTAAGAATTATGCCTTCAGATGTCTTCAGGAAAGTTACAAAATAGTTATTTGGGGAATAACTGAATTGTATTCATCACACAGTAGTAGTAATAATTAAAACTGCCCTTCATTGAAGGCTGCAGCAAAAGATACCTCACTTTGTTTATTTTAGATGTCTGTGATGTCTGTGCTATCTGAGCACTGACACTCATCAAGCAAAGCTAATGACACCTCAAAATTAAGAGGTAGTACTTTGCAGAGCCTCAGGACAGTGCAGAGAATGAAGGACAGGAATAAATTGCTCAGAATTGCTCAAACCAGTGAACAAATATGATGGTGCATTCTGAACAAACTGCAAGTGCTGCCCTGTTGTGAACTCCACAGAAAGGAAATTACAGTGATTGAGTCTTACAATCACAAGCATGAAGTTTTGCTATAGTAAGGTGATCATGAGAAAAATACTAGAATAGCCTGTGCCATTTCTGTTACTGGACGAAAATATGAGATAGTCAAAACCTGTGTTATTAGTGTCATTAAAACACCAAAATTCGAAGTTGCAAACAGTGTCTTCAACATGAGGAAGCAGAAGGGAAAAAGAAGTAATTTGCAGAAAGAAAAAAAAAATCTGATCTTACCAAGTATTGGTGATCTAGTCTGTCCTAGATCAGTGTAGTGATTGGAGATTAAAGAAAAGACATAAATTGGTGTTTCACTTATCAAGATGTAATTTATTGGCAGCTGCTTCTCATAATCAAGCTTTATTACTCTTTTTCACTGTTTTTATAGATAAAATAAGGGAAAAAATAGCTATAAGCCTATAAAAAATGTTGTTCTTTGTTTCATGTAGTATTGGTAGTTCAGGCAAAAAGCAGGCAGCTTACAGTCTTTATGAATGATGATACCTTTGTGATACCAGATGCAAGCAAAGGGTAGGGAAGGGTGTTATCTTATTTTAAGTCTTTATCTGAAATGCACTAAAGCCTGATTGAACTTTCTTTTCTGCTACATACGCCTCGCTTCTCATTAAAATTAAGCAGGGCATTTTTCTGTGTCTAATTGTGACATTTTTAATGTGTCTTAATCAAGAAATGCATAAAATTCAGGACATTTAAAGGAGAAATATAGGTGGCAGCAAGCTAAACTAGGAATTTATTTTGTTTTAGATGCACACATACATGTAAGCAAAGGTCATAAATCTACAGGCCTCTTGAGCAATAAGGGTGGGGAAAGAAAATCAATTCTAATCAGCAGACCAGTGCCAGACCTCATAACAGCAACTTCTCCATACACCTGAGGCACTTAGTAACATTTCGTATAAATTTTAAGCAAAACCTTTTAGTCTGTAATAGAACAAGATGGGAGTAGTATAACTTTTTATAGTTTCACTTGCCTGATATAGTAGTTGTTGGTTTTGTTGTCTCAGCAACCATTAAAATCCAGATTTAGGTGAATAACCGTGCATTTCATTGGCACAAGAGCTTAGGAAGTTTCTTTGCAAATATCCTGCCATTAAAGGATATGCTGTGTGAGCAGTCTTCAAAGCCATCACTGAGATGTGTGATTTATTTCTTTATTTTATTTTCTCAAGTGTAACTTTATGAAATTGGGTTACTTCATTCTTCTTGAACTAAGTTGCCTTGTATCTTTGTAATTTAAAATGCCCACAAATTTGTGGAAAGAAAATTAATTCAATTTCTGTGCAGTTAATGGCATCATCAAGGATAGTTGGTGATTTGATTTGCTTGGCATTTGTGTTTTCCTGTGTCAAAAGTAGGCTGTAAGTTTTTCATTAAAAAAAGTTGATCATCCTCTGTGTTGGAAAAAAATAATTTAATGTGTCTCTAAACTGGTTACTGTGCAACCTGGAAGTCTAGCAATTCATAGATTCAATAAATGAGCAAACAAAACCTGTGAATATGACATATTTCAAAGATGTAGGTTTAGAACATGTGGTAGATTTTTAGAGACATGTGGATATTCTTTCTAAACACAACTATATGGATACGTTTAGGTGTACCTACGTGTTTTTAAACAGTTAATTAATCTTAAGCTTGTAAGTACTTGAATTATAGTCAGACTAGCATTGACATATCTTAATGTGTTTTCTGTCACAAACTTTCCCCCTTTCTCCTCCTTTTTCCTATATTCATAAGTTCCCTTCTCTAAATTGATGAAATTGTAGTTCCTAAAACTGTGAACAAATAGTTTCCTTTCATATATAGTCCAAGATTTTACTCTTAGTTTCCCATTATAAGTTGTCCTGTCTTTCAATCACATTAGACAATATAAGCAATCAGGTTACTGAAAAAGGTATGTAAATTTTAAATTGTGGAGATCTGAGAGCAAGATTTGGCTTTTTCAGCTACAGATTATAATATTTAAAGTGTAACTTTTGATATTGAATAATTGTGCTTTTTGAAAAGTAGTTATTTTAATACCTGTAAAATAGTCATGTGACACTAATACAACAAGCTCTACTAAAAAAAGTGAAATTTCAAATGGTTGTCTTGCCACGTTGGAAGATTTGTTTTATTTAAGACAAAAGCTAATTACATTGTTAAATGCTTACACCACGTTCTGAATGTAATCACACTCAATCCAAATTTCTGTGTCACAATTATTCTCAGATTTGCAGCTGAAGTGAATTTTCCACATGCCTGTCTTATGTGAGATTTGTTGTTGATATACTATAAATGCAAACCTTGGTGCATTTGTGTTCTTTATGAATAATTTGTTTCCATTCACTAGCTCATAAAGAATAAGCTTCATGAACTGCACTGCCACTTTCTCAATTTCTTATTTATTTATTTTTAAGCACTACAACAGTTAATTAAGTTTGCCAAAAAATCATGTACAGTTAAAAGCTGAGTTTGATTTCCTTTAAATGAATAGTAAATAATTACTGCTAAAGCAGGAAAGATCAGATATGGAGAAGCTGGATAATTGTGAAGCTGACAAATGTGTTTTTCCTACAATATTTTTCTTTTCATGTCCTGCTTTATAATTGCATTCCCATCTCCCTATTTATTCCTGTGTTTGCAGAGATTTATTGTTCATGTTGGGCAGTATGCCAGTACTGTGAACCATATTTTGCTTTGCGTTACCCACTCTGTATCCCTTAAGTCAACTTTCAATAGCTGTGTGTCAGGTACCAGTAAATGTGAAGATTTAAAAAAATAATACTGATAATCATAATTTGATCTAGAATTTATTCACTATAATATACAGGGCTTAAAATACAATGCTAGTCAAAAAATACTTAACTCTCTTGTGGTCTATGAAAAAGTAGAGATTCTCCGATGACAACAATAATAAAGAAATCTGGTTTGGGGAAGATTGGAGTCGTCACTACCACAACCCTCATGGTGTCATATTCAGCAGCAATCAATTTTGGAAGGCAGTGAAGCAGCAGTTACGAATGTGGAAAAGGTGGGAGGAAAATCAGGGGTGTTTACGGCAAATCAGGGACACTGAAAAATGAAGATCTGAGGAACCAGTAGCTGGGGGCAAGGGTAAAGTGCTTGTATACAGCATGCTTTCTGACCTTATATTTGAGCTCACATAAACTTGGTTGAAGGTCCTTTATTCCAGTTTACAACAGGGTTACCATGCCTTTCCTCCTGTCATCTTAATTGTAATAAAAGAGCTGTACTTTCCATGATACTTGAGCTTTAGCCCAAAGCCATGTTTCTGAATGGAAAGGCAGCTGTTCCCGTTGGGCTAAAATGGCATGAACTCTGGTGCTTTGGGTTGCCTCTTTAAGTGGTTGGTTTTCCTTCCCTGTTGCTTCTGGAAGACACACTCCAAAGAAATTTCAGTTTCAGAGTTTAGTGTTTGGAAGGAAAGTGTATTCATTTTTCCTAACTTTGAGGCAATATTTGGGTTAGGTGTGAAGCATGATAAAGCTAGAACCCAGAAATAAGAGAGACATGCTTATGGGCCTTGTACACAGTGGGAGGCTGGAGTACCTCAGGTTTTGCAGGCTGAGATCCCAGCCTCCTGCACATGGGGAAGTTAAAAATGAGGGGTAGATGAACAGTTTGATTCCATACTATGAATTTATTCATCCATGTTGTGCTGAGGTGGTGCATTGGCTGGTGGTGGGGAAGGGTATCCCCTCCTTAACGTTAAGTGTAGTTTAAGGCCTGCTGCCTTAAGCCTGTCCTAGCTGCCTGTGTAGTCTGAAAGAGTTGCTTTTAAGGAAAAGCAATAAGCGAATTCTCAGTTTTGGTGTTCATACTGGTTATCAGTAAATTTGGACCTCTGTTGTACAGTGAAGCTATATTTTTGTAAAACTGTTATTTTAAACAAATGTATTCTTTGGAAAGTAAGAATGGAAGTCAAATTCATTTGTAGAAAATCATGACGTATTGGCATTGATGAAAAGTTTGACATTAATAGAAATAATTCCTTTCATATGATTAATAATAATCTTCAATGGTTTTTTTTCCTGTAATTTTTTTAATACAAGGCTTCTTGTACTGTAACTAGAAGTTAATTTAATTTTTATGCTTCTCCATTCTAGGTACAGAGATCCAGAAATAAGCAGTGTTGAGAACTTGTTTTCTAACGGACATATCAAAGTCCTAGTTTGTACAGCTACACTCGCCTGGGGTGTCAATCTTCCTGCTCATGCGGTTGTTATTAAGGTAAGAGCTTCCATTACTCTGCACATGTGTGTCTGTCTTAAAAGAAACCTGTAAAGAAGCATAGATAGCAAGATCTTTATTGTGGGTTTTGGGCCTGGAAGGGAAATGTCTGATTGACTTGAAATGTTATTTATATCTCATTAAACTGATTCTCTCCTGTGGGAGTCTAGTTTGTATAGTAAAGATTTAAATATATCAAAGATTATGAAAGGATTAGTTAAAGTACACTTCTGAAATCATGCTATATTTGCCTAATTTCAGTATTCAGCTCATCAGGATTATATTCATGTGTATTTATGTTAATTTTTATTAACTTTTCCTCAACCAGGGAACACAAATATATGCTGCAAAAAGAGGCTCCTTTGTTGACCTTGGAATTTTAGATGTCATGCAGATATTTGGTCGAGCTGGACGGCCTCAGTTTGACAAATTCGGAGAAGGCGTCATTATTACAACTCATGATAAACTCAGTCATTACCTGACTCTTCTTACTCAGCAGAATCCAATTGAAAGCCAGTTTCTTGAGAGCCTTGCAGACAACCTAAATGCAGAGGTAACCTTTGAAATATTTAGAGAAACTAGCAAACTTTAAAGGATAAATATTATTTGAAACAAAAATGCAATATTGTTACACTTAAAATAGCTAAAATGGAAATTTTATTTATTACTTGTGGTCTGTAGGTGTGTATGTTTAAGAGAAGTGAACTGTTACACATGAAAATGTGGGGGCCTTTTACAAAAGGTAGTAGGTATCTGAAGTAGTATGGAGGGTCAAAATATCATTAAGATAAAACTGCAGAAACATCTTTTAATCAGAAGTGCTTTATTAGCATTTACTAAGTGTTCTGTATAACTGCAAATTTAAATCTGCAAAATATTACAGCATGTCTGTATAAAAACAAACTTATTTCGCATGGTTGACTGCAATCATAGAATCATAGAATGTTTTGGGTTGGAAGGGACCCCTAGAGGTCATCTAGTCCAACCCAGTGTAGGAAGAATAATGTACTTGGCTTGAACTCTGCTCTTTGTTCTGTTTTACAGTGGTAATCAGAACTGGTTTATTATAAATGGCAAATTCCCAATTTGCTTCGGTTTGAATCTTAAAATGCATTTTCTTTGAAAATGCTGCAGTTGTATTGAGAGCACTGACCTCTCTTATATTAAAATATAACAATTCAAAAGTTATCTGTTGTGATAACCAATTAAAAATACACACACAGACACTTTTTACAAGGAAACCTCAGAAATATAAACATGCTTAAATGAAGAATACTGTTTTTCAAAGGCACCAGATATTTTTTCAATAAAAGTAAAGGAGTTTGGCTAAACTAAATGTCCAGTGACATCTTAAAACTGATTATCCCTTTGAAAGATGTCAAGTTTATTTGGTCTATTAGGAATAGTCTTGGTTGTTAAGATGTTTGTTCTGGTTTATCTTTATAATTCTTACATATTTCTGTTTATTTTTTACCTTTTTATCACTTTGAAGTCTTTGCACTATTCAGTCATAAATAATATTTTTAAAAAGGAATTCTGGAAAAGAGCAGAAATCGATACAGTGACCTTTTAAAATGTTAAGATTCATTCCTTGATTCTTTACAAATGACCAAGTTTGATCATTCATGATTTTGGTTGGGTTTTTTTTTTTTCTTTTAAGGGTCCTTATCAGTTATTTCTTCAGTTCTTGTTAACAGGAAAAATCTCTGCGCCAGTACAGTCACACATCAAAAGCAGAGCAAGGTTTAACTGTATTCCAAGTATTTCTGTAAACAAATGTGGGGGAATGGAAATACTGACACCTGTCTGCACTCAGAGCTACTCCTCTTTACTTCAAGGCTCTGGAGCAGTCTGAGTATAAGGAGGGAAGGAGAAATTGAACTCCTCAGAACATGAGACACAAATGTGACTCAAATGAGCCATTTGCAGTTTTTCTATCCCTCTTTATACCACAAAGGAGAGAGGAAAAATAAAGGGAAAGCATGCTTGCAGTGGGTGGGTGTAGAGCTCTCAACCATTTCCTTTTGACAACATGTTTATGTTCCTGGAGATACACACCTGTGAATGTTCTCTAAGTGGAACTGGGTGGATATTCAGTTCTTTAAAATTGGATAGTAGCAACTTCCACATTAGCAGTAATAATTCAAATCCTGAACTTGGCTGTGAAGGCTGAGATTACCTGCAATTATTGTTCAGCACCCCAAGAAGTTAGGAGGGATAGATCTGGTCCTGGGATACTGTGTAATTTTTCACTAGGAAAGAATCCAAACAGATTTCATAGAAAAGCATGAGATGCATGAATTAGATGAGGAAAAAAGAGTTGTATATTTTTTCCTTCACAGCAAAGGATTTATTTTTTTACTTTTTTAATTTTAATATTAGAAATTTAGTCCTCCCATCTCACAGAAGACCTTCAGGTCAGTGAAGAATGACAAAGACAATGGAATAATAAGTACCTATTGTGAACTGGGTCAGGGAAGATCTCTATGATTGACTTGCTGTGAAAAACAGAAGGCATGGCTATAGGCTACTATTTTTTCAGGCACGGTCTTTATTGCTCCAAATTGTCCAGAAAGCATGTGGATGTGCTGGTGTGCCCACATGAATTATACCAGGAATCTCAAGTATTCATTCCTCAGTGCTCCAGTAACAAAGCTAGCTTTTGTGGGGAAAATCCTTTACTGACATACCCTAAAAAATCTTGTTGGTTAGCTTAAGCAAAAGAAAGTTTCAAAGGAGGTACAGCAGCTCTGTATAACTAGACAGAACTAGAAGTGAATAAGAGAAAGAAATGAAGGTAATTTTGGCCAACGCAGGTAGAAGAATTAATCACCCTGTTCGTAAGCTTGCCTGGAATATAAGATCTGTAACAGTCTGATTTCAGCAGTAGTGGAGATAAAAGAAGTCTAACTTTTTTATGTGGTGAAGATTTTGTAATAAGTGATGGTGTTTGTATGGAAGATGTGATTGCATATGAGGAAAAGAAGATTTGACTTGATGAACCGTGAGTTCCAGTCCTATTTCTTTCCTGTCAGCTGAGAATGCTTAGTTAAGAAGTTATGAGATGTAAACTATTAATTTTCAATGTGTGATATTCTGCAGAGAGAGAGAGGGGTTTTAATGGGCAGCGTGTTGTTCCTCTAATCTGAGCTGTAGTTCCAAAATGCACAAATTTTCCAGCAAGGCCAGAAAGCAGAGGTGGTGGTTATATGCAAGCTTAAAGGAAGATATTTTTTGCTTGGTTTCGGGGTTTGGTTGGTTGGGGTTTTTTTTTTTGAGGGGACAAGTGAATTTACATTCATTGAACTTTTTATGCAGAGGAAATTTTTTAAAATCTAAGTTCTATTTTCAGTATCAAAGAAAAGACATATTTGGTTATAGTTACACTTCAGGATTCTTCTCCCCTTCCTCCTTTTCCACTGTACAGATTGCAAATCCTTAGTTTTAAGTCCTAGGTGTTTATCTCACAGGACTTACCGTTGTAAATATTTTAGAATGGCTTAACAAAATATTTACAATGTAGCAAATGTCTGCTTGTATGTTTTTGTATGTTACTGTAATAGATAGTAAATTAAGGTACCAAACTGCTGCTAGCATTGACTTTGATGCAGTTAGCACCAAAAAACACATTGAAGGTGGAACAGGCCTGGTTGACTGTTAGAATACAAAACAATTGTAATTTGTCCCAGGCTTGTGATTTTAACAGCGCTTTTTAAAGGTAGTAGTATCTTCTCTTTTTTTTTTTTTTCTTTTCTTTTCCCTGCATTTAATAGTAAGCACTCTACTAGCTTAAAAGCTGTTAAAAAAGAAAAATCAATGAAGACTTGGAAAAGTAAATACCGTTCTGTAGGACCAGGTGAGTATGTCCAAATGAATACTTAATGAAGAGGAAAAAAACTATCAAAAAGCAAGACATACAAGGGAGAAAGGGCTCTGTAAGCTTAGAATAGTAATGTCTACAGTAATCATGAAACACTAAAAATTGTCCAAAAGAAAAATAGTGAGTTGCAGCAATTTTAGATAAAAGTGACAACATTAAAAGCAATCTTATTCATGAAGCTTAGTTTAGATTTTTACCTAAGAAGAGATGGATTTGTTCGTCCATGGAAGTATGTATTTCTGCTATGTAATTTCTTTTCAAATGTGTACACATTACTGAAACTCCTTCTAGAAGTAGAGGAAATCTCAACAGAAATTTAGTGACTTTTAACAGTAATTGAGTATCCAAGTAGTACTCTGAAAAATATTGCTAGTAGACACTGCAAAAATAATTTGGTTACATTGAAGGTGTAAAATTAAGAAGTTCATGCTCCTGCCCCGTTAAAAGAATAGAATTAAAGAGGAAAAAATAATGGAATAGAACAGTAGTTCCATTTCATAGGATGTAGTCGTCTAAACTTATCCCATCAAAGATACATAGGAAGTATGTGATGGACATTATAATAAAAACTACTTCAATGTGCAGCACTTCTACCGCAAGATTTGGTGTTCAGGGAAAAGCGCAGAAAAGGGATGAAATAGTTTAGACAGAACTATTTCTTTTCAGATTTTATGTAATGGTAGTGTTGTCTGAAAAGAACGGTGTACTCATGGCTTTAAAATACTTTGGATTCTGTGGCTGCAGTAGAGTTACAGCAGCCGAAGATGCAGTCAGAATTTTGTTAATTGCTGTGATAAATGGTTGTTAGTAGAAATAGCAATGGAATATGCTGAAAAGCAGTAGAGTAACAAGGGCATGAAACCATCATTTTTTTGTCACCTGATATGTGTGATGTTACTTATCATTCTGTCACGACATGCAGAAAAAATCAGCTCCTGACAGATTACAGGAAATCAATACTATGAGCCGTTACAAGAAGCTATTGTTTTAGGGTTTTTTGGAAAGTAACTACATCATTTCTTTATAATTGGAGTCAGTCTAAACTTCTATATATGCTGATTTGATCTAAGTTAGTGGAATCCTGTGAGAAGGATACAGGTGTTTCAGAAATTGTTGTGTTTATCTGGAGACGACTCTTACATAGGCTGCAGCATTCTGAAAAAAAATAAACAAGTTTTAAAACATATATCATCATATTGGTCAGTAGATAGTCTTAGGAACCACATTCAGTTTTGGTAATCTTTTATAGACACTGTCCCTTTGGCAGTAACAGTAGCAATATATGGAGGAATATATACGTTTATTGACTGATTTGTTACAGAAATCTAGACAGTACACTGATGAGCACTGTCATCTGCCATAACAGAGCCTGTTGTTAGAACCAGCAAATCTGCACTCGTGTAATAAAATGACATATTTTAGGAGCAGAGTCTGCTTTTATTACAAGTCATTCAGGAAATCCAAATGCTCCTGCTGTAGTTTTAAAGAGAAACCAATTAGAGGCCAGAAGCGCTGCTGAATTGTTTAAATTCTTTATTACGGACAGGTCAGTAGCTGAAAGAAGAACTAGTAAAATGAAGGTAGCAGTTGGAAATGTGGGAAGACTCCATGTTTCCACAAGAATATGAAGCTGCTTTTATCTAGACCAGGTCTCTTGGCAGAAATAAGTAGGTGTTAAGAATGAGGCAATGATTCAGATATTTGGAGTATACAATATATATTCCTTGCTACACCATCACTAACTGGAATCCAGAGCCTTGAATTTAGTATCTAGGCTTATATGGTGCAGGAGAGAAAATTTGGGTAATGATGGAAAAAAATTAAGATATTTTTAATTTCCATTTCAAAATGAATTTTCTAGAAGCAGAAAATTTTCAGAGACGATTGGCAAAAGAATGGATCAGCGTCTATGAAAGGAACACATCAGTTTGCTTGCATCCTTCGGGCAAGAACAAAGACAAATGGGAGATTATATGACAGAGTTTTATGAAGTAATGAGTCACGTGGCAAAATATTGCACCTCTCCTGGGACAAGAAGCAAGAAATACTGGCTGAGATGAGTCAATGGCAGGTTCAGAAAACACAAAAGGATGCCAGTTGGGTTGTTAGCCTATATAACTTCGCTGCAGGAAGTTGTATCTAAAGGTGGCATAGTTCAAAAACTGTACAAAAATGGAATAAAAATCCATTGAAAGATATCAAGTGCAAAGGTAAACATTTAACTAAAGACCTTGAGATGCAATAGTTTAAGAACGTGGGAGAAATTTATGTGGTGCTTCCTTCTCATTGCCACCTTCTGCCCTTCAGCATTTGCCGTTATCTAATCTCAGAGACAGCACACTGGCCTTGATGTCCCAGTGCATTTGTTCTTAGGAGAGCTACGGAGTCAGAAAATCTGAAATATACCCAACTTCATTGAGTTGACGCCAAAATTGACTTTGAACATGTATTTCAGCACCTTAGTCCACTAAGAATTCTTACACAGGTTTGTTTTGAGTTTTGGGTTGGTTTGGGGTTTTTTTCTTCTGAAAATGAGCAGAAGAGTAAATCATCAGTGATGATCAACACAGGCGTGGAGGTGCCCTTTTTCTTTTCTGCTGAAGTTGTGCCACTGGGCATAATGGAATGTAAAAAGAAATAAAATAAATAGCTGGTTAGGGTGCTTAGTCAAGAGAAGCAAGTCCTGGGTCAGTTGACCAGCTGGCAAACAGAAAATACCTACAGCTATATTTTCTGGAAATACAGGAAGAAAGATAAGATGCAGGGGATGTGGTTTAATTAGACCATAAACTTTAACTTATCTGGGATCTATCATCAATAGCTCATACAATGCAGGTCACCATTCCTTCCCTAATTGTTTCCACCTGATAGAGCCCTCCCTGACATCCACAGCTGGACCCCAGCTTGTTGCAGGGATGACTCCTTTCCCCAGAGAGCTAGACACTGAGGAGATGATTTGCAATGCCAGACAGTAGGTGTACCTTCCCCAAGGGGTGTGCCTTCTCTTACGATTTTGTTGTGAAGCCAGAACCATAAAGTGGTGACTTGTTTAGTTTGGACAAACCTCCTAATCTGTTTTTTGCCATGGAAGAGTGGGCAACTGTTGTGGTTCTCAGAAGAGACACAGAATTCCTTCAAAGCCCTTCCAAAAAAATCCAAAAAACTGAGGAGCTGAGTGACTCAATGGCTAATCTGGGTATATGGTGCAATGTGCAGGCTGGGGGGAATTGAAGTTTTGCTCCCTGGGTTTCCAGGGCCCTGGGGCCTGATCTGACCTGCATGAGACCAGCAACTGTATCTGCTTTCCCCTCACCATCTTCTGTTGGAGTTAACAGATAATGAGAACTCTTATCTAGTTCAGTTGTACTTACAAATAGCCTTTTGGTCACATATGGTTGGACGAGATTCTGTCCCAGTTGTGAAAGTTCTAGTAGCATTAAGAATTTTAAGAAGTTATTTCAAAAGCCATACAGGAATAAGACCATAATCACTTAAGGTGCTGAAACGGTAATTCAAAATACACTGGTTTCCAAAGCAAAGAGAAAATTGCTTATCAGGTTGTTAGAAAGAGTCCTTGCTCTCTTGCCTTAACAACTAATACTTAATTCATATATAGAAATTTTTCGTCGATGTAATCTGACTCCATTATACAAATATAATTAAACACTCATGTAAAAAATAATGTATTATATAATAGATTATATGTACAGTATATAGTATTATATATTAGTAATATTTTGACGCTCTTTTCTAATCTGTATAGAAACATAAGAGATAAATACTTGATTTTTCAAAAACTACCCCCAAAAAGCCATGCTACTTACATCTGTTTACAGTTTTTTGAAAATCAAAAACACCTCCTCTGGAATACTGTTAGCTTGATAAAGTCCGTGGGATATCATTTGTAAAAAAAATTATTTAATGAAAATGCAGACTACTAATCACAGCACTCGGTGACATCAGTCATTGAACAATTTATTGAAAATTTATGATGCTGATTGTTGTTTTCATTTAAAATGGCGCAGTAAGTTGGATTAATATAGTTCTCAAGCTTTCATTTTGTGAGTGCAACACAATACCTCATATTTGAATGGTTTAAAAAAAAAGTGGTTTTTGACGACTGGTGCAATCAAACAGTACAATGGAAACACAGTAAATATTTCTACTCACTGATTATTCTATCTGTAACTAAATGCCTAATACATGATTGAAGAAACACTGGAAATTTCAGAACTTTTTTTCTTTTATTTCAATAAAGTATCACCTTGTTTATTTATTTATTGATTTTATGAATACAGAAGTCCTTCAAAACTTAACTTTGTAAATAATTCATTGCATAATTACTCTTACGTGTTTGTATTAATCGGATAACGTCCATCATTCATACTGTTTTAAGGTAAAAATTTTCAAATAGTCCATAAGAACTTTACTTGAACACTAGATGGCAGCAAATATTTAGAAGTTGCCTTTTTTTTTTTTTTTTGGTCTCTGTGTATTATTCAGTGAATATTCATTAAAGTTGGGAGAGGAAGGAAAGTACAGTACAAGATTTTAGTACCATATATGAAACCCAACTGTATTTCATAATAGCTTCTTTTCCCCTCAGTTTTAATTTAAGAAAATAATTAATTTGTAAGTAGTATAATCAGATATTTGAATAAATGAGGCAAAAAAATGTGGGGTTTATTTTCTTTTAATTTTCAGAGTTCAGTGTCATCAGTAATAAGACTTTTACATTTCCATGGTTGTGGAAGTGGTTGTTTGGGGGGAAATGTTACTGTTGGGCTATGTTGTTATGCTGTTTCAAGTTCTATACTGAAAGATATTTGAATCATGGGAAGAAACCAAACGCTGAAATTAACCTGGGTAGCAAATTGAGTAATAATAACCTGTGGGCTGTATTAGATGTTTTCCTTGTAGTAGTCTATGAAGAACTGAATGGTTTTGTAGCTACTTCAGTGCATTATGTAGCTATATACTTTGTAAACACCACAGTGGTGCTTTCCCCGACCTCCTTATGCTGTTGAAGAACAAAATATCACTTGAAAAATGTGTGAGACAAATCTTGGGGTTATTCCATGCTATTAGCCTTTGATATCAACAAAGTTTTGCCAGATTTCAGTTATTTTCACTCAGGGCAGATTTCACTTGCATTATTATTTTTGACTGGATATTTATGTTTTTTCTAAAAGAATATCTATATTATTATTAAGGTCTAGATGCTTAGATCTGAACATGCATGTGAAATTACTTACAATTGTATAGGGTTTTTTAATTTTTGCCAAGTCATGTGGAACGTTTATATGAAATCCAAACATCAATAAAACAAAAATAACTTTAAAAGTGTAGTAATGGATCACAAAAATTTGGTAAGAGGGACTTTTGCTTTTTTTAAATAACCAGCAACCACCAAAAAATATTATTCATGGGACATGCAGGAAATACTAAATTCTCCTGGTAAAATCAGGTCAACTGCAATAAGCAGTAAAATGCTTCTCATGAATGTGATCAATACAAAATAGAGCTGCAGTTATCAAGTAAAAATGTGTGCATGGTAAATACTTTTGTGATAAAACTCTTGATCTGGCAAAAAAAGTCACCTAGCAAAATAACTGGTTTGGTATACCTTATTTGGCCTTGAAAAACAATTAAATATATGTATGTATATGTGCATATTACCTGTTCAATTTCGTTATGTTTTGATATAACAAAAATATGGCAGGTACCTGTATGTTTGACTTGCCAGGTACAAAAGGAGAAAACTGTTTGTAAAAACTGTGTATAAACAGATTGCCAAGTATGAGGCCATGCTGAAGAAAATACTAAAGTATCATTTCGGTTAGGAGTTGAACCAGAAAGTGCTTTGACATTGGTATGAAAAAAACAATCTTTTAAAGGTAGATTTATCTTTTTTTTTAAAGGTACTCTTCTTTAAATTGTCCTGAGTATATTCACTAAAGAATTACAGGGTTTTGTTTGTCTTTTTTTTTATAGCAAGGTTGTTCAGGATCATCTTTTAATTGTAAAAACCGTAAGTGGTGTAGGAAAGATCATGTAGGTCACTCTGTCTATAATATTAATGTCACAGAATATACTATGTTATTAGATGTTCATAAGATGATGTTGTACAAATGGTTCAAGTTATTGTCTAATGATTATTTTAAAATAATTTGTTGGAAACATGCTGACGCTTTCTTTAATCTAGTGCTAAAGCTCTGAATTCCGTATGTTTTCAGCCAAATACTTCTGTTCAGCTGTAACATATACATTTAATTTTGTCTCTTTTTCCTATTTCCAGATTGCTCTTGGAACAGTAACTAATGTGGAAGAAGCAGTAAAGTGGATAAGTTACACTTATCTTTATGTACGGATGAGAGCAAATCCATTAGTATATGGCATCAGTCACAAAGCTTATCAGGTATAAAATGCATTTTAAAAAAATCTGTAACCTCTCTGGGTCTCTAATCCTTCCCTGATGTGAGGATAAATATTTGCTATTTCTGCTTACCTGACATCAGCAATTCTTTTAAAGTGCTTAGAAAAAGATATTTTCTGTAGAGGAATATTTTTAACACTAAATTAAGAGGCCCTTTCTGTTCACATAAAAACACATTTTCACTGGCCAAGTTATGCTCCAAAGGACAACATTCATTCTTATCAGACAGTTACTGTAACTGGGCCTGTTGTCAGTGTTTCAGTATTGTGGGCTAGATATAAATGATAAAATAAAGCATTCTTGAGTCGCTTGCTTTCCCCTCTGCTCCCGTCAGCTTTTGTTTTAGAATGTTTCATCCCACAACATCTTATAAATTACAAAATGACATTTTTAATTGGGTTGGTTTTTTTTCTTTCTTGTGATTTAGTAATTGTAAGATATTTTTATTCATTTATTTTTAATTTGTTTTGGTTTCTTTAGAAGTGTTCCATGCAGTGATATAAATCAGAGCACAGTTATATAAGGTTTTTTCCCAAGTTTTTTTCATTATCTGTAATATTTAGGAAGTTTAAGAGTTTACAGATTATCTAAATATTGTTACTTTTATCTGTACAGATGTTTATAAGCATTTAATGTTAACATGGTTTAGACACAGGTAATTGAGCCTAAAGCAAGGTGAAGCTCTCACAAGTGTATGGTAACTGCAGTTTATTTCACATGCCTTGAATCTGTTTTGTGACTTCATAATTTGTCATGATATTGTGAACAGCAGTCGCTTCAGTCATTGTAACAAGTAGAGGTATATGTCAGGAGATTATTTTTTTTGATAGCTTTTGTGTCCGATAGTGGAAGCTGCAGTGGAAGTAGGTAGACTATTGTTTAAGCAAGCTTCTGCAGACACCTTTAGATCTCTGGTCATCTCAAATCTGTTTTCTATAAAAAGCCTCACAGTACCTTACCATATGTTTATATAACACTGTGTAACACAAATCACAAAGTAATAGATAAATGAAAGGCAAAAATTGCTTTGCAAGTGAGAAGAATGTTGCCCTATTCCTATAAATTCCTTCTTTTTTCTATTTTATCAGGTATTTTCAACAGTGTTATTAACAAATTTTTGATTAAAAGAAATTCAACCGTGGTGGTAATAACTGGTTAAAAAGAAGTAATAAAACACTAACAGAATTTTTTTTATAAATTTAAAAAATAATGAACAAGAGTTGCTCCCCCCTCCCCTTGCTTTTGTGTTTTTATTCAGCTGCTGAGAAAGTGGAGATTGCCAGCAGTTGTCTTTTTCTGCCACTAACCTCCTTTCTACCCCTTCTGATTTGATGTGCTAATAATAGACATTCCTATTTTTGTGTTAGAGCAGTAACAAATTATATCAATTTGAAGTGTTATCCATTCACGTAGGAGCAAACCCAATGCCAATCCCCTTATTTTCTAGATAAACCAGTTTTAAACATCAAAGCTAATGTGTTATAGACAGTATACGGATGGTATAGTGCCAGATGTGGGCATAACCACAGATTTGCTCACTTAGGCCGTTCTGTTCCTTCTGTTCTGGTTATAGGTATCTGATTTTCATAATTGGTATCTTATTGTTTCTTAGTAATGTTACAGCGTGCCAATTTCCATCTTTCTTTTGGCTGACAGCCAATGCTACCCATTCAGAATCCATATATCTGCATAACCATTGTGGGTCACACTCTTCCCAGCTGTTTGATGGGGCTGAGAAGATGCAAACTCGTTCTCCTTTCCCTTTCCACAGGCGCTCACCACATCCAGTAATTACTTTAGGACACAAGAGGTCCAGCCTGTCCATACAAAAGGAGCATGTTGTATTGTACAGGGAGACCAGGGCAAGCATGCACCTGCCATGCGTGGCCATGTTCTGCACCCTACGTGTTGTCTCCAGCATATTACTGTTCCCCACCTAGCCCATTTCTGGGCTACACCCAGGAGTAGGCTACTCCAGGCCCACTGCTTTGATTTGTGACTTTTCAAGTCGTTTGCCAGAAGTGCCAATGATGCCTTTTACAAAATTTATGATGAGCAGTAAGAAGAAACAAAGAGTGGAAGGAAAAAGTGGAGCAAATGTCAGTGTCACATTAGTGAAGCCTGTGATATGAATTACAGGCATTTTCTCATCCTTTTAGGGTTCCAAAGGAGAGGTGGCTGTTTTTTTTTAAAGTAACCCCTTTGTCTGTTTTCCCCTCTTTTTGGTTCCACTCTTTGGTGTTCCCACAGTTAAGCAAAGCTTTTTATCCCCATAAGCTGTATGTTTATGTTTAGAAGATCTGTAAAAGTTAGAAGAGCTTGTCCCCAACGCTTCTCTCACTTAGCTAGAGAAAACAGTGTGAATAATAATGTACTTTATCATGCATTCTTCAATTTCCATATGTATACTCCAGACCTGCTCAGTTTCTTGCTGCAGACACACCAAGGCTCATTTTTAAGAGTATGGCTTAAAGCTGTTCTAGGCTGAATCTTTTACTCTGTGGGATTTCTAATTACGCAAGTTCAACAAGAAGGGTGCTAACCGTGGATTCTCTAGACTGGAATATTGTTTCACAACCTTTTCAAGTTGGTGACCTTTCCTTTAAAGTTAAAACCTTTGTATTTGTAAAAAAAATTAGTCTACGGTTACAGCTTTAGCTTTTTTGTACCTAAGGCAAAAGATTGGCAGGTAATTTGGGCTGCCAAAGGAGTAAGGAAGTGTTTTGATATTTTTTCATTTTTTTCTCCTCTCTTTAGTTTTAAGAAACATTAAACATCTGGCATCCTGATCACTTTTTTTTTTGACCACCTCTGCTCTGAAATCTGACCTCAGTGCATGACTTACTATTGAGAAAAGCACTCTAGACCTTTGTCATCTTAGCTTTTGACTTGAAACTAAGGCAAGCCATAACTAAGGAGAAACAGCTTTGGAGTAACTGGCAAAGACAGGGAATATTAGGAACTGGTCTTGCAGCTGCTTTGTGGAGATGGCTGTGTTTGTCTGCAGCTTTGCTGAACATGAGATGAAGCACTTCGGCATAAAGATGAAACTGAATTCTGGCCCACGGAAAACCAGAGCAGAGCAAGGCATAGCAGTTCTTAAAGCCTGCTCCTTTTTGCAGTCCTGGTCATATCTCTGGTGGAGATTTACCAAGAGGGCTGATGTGACTTACTCTGTACGAAATCTGAACTATACAAGCCCTAAAACAAGAATGCTGCCTGTGCACTAGAACAGAGTTTCAGTGTTTTCAAATTTGGTGACTAACCATTGCTTATGTAATTAGAGCCGTACCTGAAGTGCACATATACCAGAGGGTTATCATGATGATGAATCCCTTTTCACCCATCCCTGTCAGTCTGGGTATGCCAGGTGCGTGATGTGGAAACACAGTTATACAGCAGTCCCACTCAGATGGGAGTTTTGCCCAGCCTTGTATGTACATACACATTACTGCTTGGACAAAATGTCCAAGTTTCTGAACTTTGATGTGAATAGAAGTGGTATTGGGCACAGCAAGCTCCTTGTGTGCTTTAACATGAATGTTTATATGGCACGTCTGTAATTCAATAATTAAAATATCCCAGCTGACATACCCAAAGCTTTTGGGGATATTAAAGTTTTTTTGCTAGTAAACATTTCAGCCATCCAATTTGAAGCTTATTCTATTTGTAATACATTTAAAGCCATCTTGGTGTCAAATACTCAGGCAAGATATATCTTCGGCCCTTCATAAATAAAAAATACCATAAGATGGCATGGGTTTGTGAAGTGATACAGTAATGATATTTTTATGAAGAATATGTTATCATTAAAACTTTTAAAACCTTCAATGTAAACTTATTTGATAATCATGCTACCCTTTCATAAGTAATATTCTACATTGTATTGATAGTCTCAAAGCATTGTTAAAGAAATATTATTCTGATTATTTTTTCCTGTACAGGCAGTTTTTGGTCAATAATGTCAATGTAACTGTTATTGGTGAGATCTTAGGAAAATCTTGATTTAATAACCGTACCTTCCTTGTATTTGTTTTCTGGCTTTGCCTGACTGGCTTATCTCAATAAAATTATTTATTTAACAATTTCTTTTTTCTTTTATACAAATAAATGTGTGTGTTTCGTGTCTAGATAGATCCAGGTCTAGAAAAGCACAGAGAACAATTGGTAATTGAAGTTGGCAGAAAACTGGACAAAGCCCGCATGATTCGCTTTGAAGAACGAACTGGCTTTTTTTCTTCAACAGATTTAGGCAGAACTGCCAGCCACTACTATATTAAATACAATACTATAGAGGTAAAATATGATGTTCTATCTCCGGGGTTTTTTCCTTCTTTTTGAAGCTATACCTAAAATAGTTGTAAGATATTACAGAATATGTAGCTGATTTGTTCAATGTATTTTCAAATCATATTTACCGAAATAGGGAGAGAGGAAATAGAGAGGAAAAAGAAAGAAACTAAGTATAAAGCAATACTGAAAAATTAGACTTGGTGTGAAGTGAGACTTGAAATTTCTAAAGTCTCTGCCTTCTTTTAGTTAAATTATAAGAAACGTTTTTATATCATCAGTGTGTGCAACCATTGGTACATGATAGCACAGTCAAGTCTAGAGTCTGATAACAGAAAAGTTTTTCTGCATGAAAATCTTATCAGGTTGCCAATGTTAAACAATTTCTGGGACTGCAATCAGATTGTGTTGTAAACATGTTAGGAAGATGCATTGTACAAAACTTTTTAGTATTGGAAACTTGACTTGATGTACACATTCATCTTAAAATCTTTCTTTTGTAGAAGATAAATCTTTTTCTTAAATAATGCTGAAGACTTGACATTAACAATTTTCGACTGTTTACTGTCACTAAATGTAATTAGCCTCTCAGATTTGTTCACTCAAATATGTCCTAGACTTTTTTCGAAATGGCCACAGATTTCATGCCTCTCAATTTTGGGGTGCCCAAGCCTTGAGGGGCCTGTTTTTCTGAAAGCACTGAGAAGCCATTCTGGAAATTTTTCCTGTTATTGCATCACTCTATCTTCCAATAACTTCATTACATTTTAACCTTATATGCCTTTTACAGTCTTGGTTAATGTTTCTTTCTTTTGTGCTATATGTATATTTTTATTTTCAGTGTTATCAATTCATTTTATTTTTAATAGACTTTCAATGAATTGTTTGATGCGCATAAAACAGACGGCGATATATTTGCTATAGTATCTAAAGCTGAAGAATTCGAACAGATAAAGGTAAAGTTGTATCCTTTCATACAAAGAATATGTCATAGAAGTAGTCATTTCTGTGGTACTCACTCCATAAATAGTAAGTGTCTACAGACCCAAGTTTTGTTAAATATTAAGCACCATTATAAATTGTTTTCTAAGTAGGCATAATTGCCAAGAACTATATATGCTCTCGCTCAAATTTATATGTAGTTCAGCTTGAACGATAGTGCATATTTAATAACGAGTTATAGATCTTTGGGAATTCCTTTTAAATGCTTTTAAGAACTTTTCAGCTGCTCAATTATTAACAGGTGAAGATAAGTGTCCATTGGAATGGTGCATCCAGGGATGAGATAGTTTTTCTGTTTGAAGTTTAAACCATTATTAGATGTCTCCCTGAACAATTTGCTTTACCAGAAATGAAGGCAGGACTCACTGAAGATAACTGTGATACACTTCATGCAGGGAACAATATTAGATTAGCAGAATGATAAATTTTGATAAATTATTTTCAGATTTGAAATCTAGAAAGTAACAGATTTTGTTGTGCAGGCTAGAAGATTACTGTCCTATCGTACTCAGTTCGATTCCAACCACCTTTTTTGCCACCTGTGTGGGTAGGACACAAGACAATACATTGCAAGCTGGCATGAGCTTGTTTGCCCATGCTTCCATCTCATAGAGGTGTGAGCCAGACTCCACAGGGTTTATTAGCTTGGGCTCATTGCCATTTTACCACAATTATACAACTTTCAGATCAGAGCTGGCTCTCATTCACCTGGCTCTGCAAACTGGCAGTGTGAATCCCTCGCCGTCTACATATTTACATATTTGCACACATTGTCTGAGAATTACCATCTCTTTATCTAATGGAGAAATTCTATTTTGCTGTAATCTCTTCTATTATAGAAGATAATAAGCAGTGAGGTTTCACAGTGATACATACAACGTTTTCCAAGCTAGAAGGGTTTTTTTATGGTAGTGATACTGCTTTGCTAGGTCTAAATTTAGCGTAAGAGAATATTTAAAAGGAAAGCATATGGAAAATCTGATGTGATATGCTTCTATATTTGTAATAAAGTTAGTAGTGATGCTTCTTGACTAAAGCATAGTTTTTCTAGTTTGCTTTCTCAGTTTTGCATGGTATGGCATCGGTGCAACACCATTTCCATTTTTTTTGCGATTCATTTGCTGTGCATCTCTGGATTTTAAAACTAGTAACCGATTTTCACAAGAGTAACTCAGGTTTTACCCCTCTGTGTGATACAGATTGTGACTTTTGTTAATATGAATCATGTCTCCATAAAGCCTTTAAAATTCTGTATTTTGAGATAGGTACATTGTCAGTAGCTGAAAGACAGATCTGGAATTGATGTGTACTGTGCTATGCAAGAGCAGAAAAAAATATCAAAAATGCTGTTATAAGCAGAGCATAATATTCCCCTGACACTGGAGTTATCTGTGATGGTTGTGTTCTTCATCTTTTTCTTTCCTGTAGGATCAGTGGCTGGATAGTTGGGGATTTTAACCCAATTGTCTTAGGGTCTTTTGTATGTCAGGTAGTCAGGTCCAAATGAAAATTACTTCCAGCTGGTTTCCTGCAGGGACCAAACATTTATCCTCTTTAAATAAGTTTTACACTAACAGACTATTAGTAAATCAAAGAATATGTAGATTTATGCTGGTTTTGCCATGTAAGGGTCATCAGTTAGAATGTGAAATGTTATGCATTATTCAAAGCATAGATATTAATATTTCTTTACTCATATTAAGACTTAATCTTATTAACAGTGAAAATTTTAATATCATGAATCATAGTACTTCACAGTTTTGAGTTAAAAATGTATTATGCCACATGCAAACTATGTAACTTTAATGAGTACATTTAATGTTAATTCAAGGTTGCCCTAATCCAGATGGACAGAGGTTTTACTCTGGTCAAATAAAAAATGAAATCTCATCAGATGAAGGATGGTAGGGTCAGAAGATTCAATTTTTGTGGCATATCAAATTTTTGTATGTCAATGGCAACCTTAATAGATGGTGATGAATAATAAAATGTAATTGTGTCACTATTAAGATAGTTTCGATTATGGTCTATTAGCTACATAGTGGAAAAAGTGGGTTTGCTGCTTTTTTCCTTCTTTTTTTTTTCTCCTTTAAACTAGAGAATCCATTTAAAAATAATGTAACCATGTTATAAGCAAATTTTTGTTTCAGTGTAAAAAATTTTTATCAAATTGCTCCAGCCTCTTCAGAATGTATAATTGTGTTTTAGGTAAGAGAAGAAGAAATAGAAGAGCTGGATACCTTACTGAATGATTTCTGTGAACTTCCTGCTCCAGGAGGTGTGGAAAACAATTATGGAAAAATTAATATCCTCCTTCAAACATATATTAGCAGAGGGGAGATGGATAGCTTCTCCCTTATTTCAGATTCTGCATATGTTGCACAGGTAAAAATAGTATTTTTTACATGTCTGTTGCTGTCTTCTGCTGTTTTCATTCTCCCAAATGTTTACAATTATGTTAAGTAGGCCTTGATCTGCAACTTTTTGTACATTTTATGCAAATTGATTTGAAAATCAAAGCCTTGTGTGTGTGCCTATGTGTGGTATAATATTTAAGTAGAAAAGGTTTGCAAAAGCCTGCCTTGGGAGGCTATTGCATTTTTTGTTAATTATGAATGTCCTTTTTGTTTGTATTACTCCTGTAGTTTTAATATATTTAGTAGTTCTAACTGTGATTGCACAGAAATTTTATTAACTTTTCTTCTAAATCTGGAAAACTCTTGCGATCTATTTTTATGTTTTGTGTACTTTTATACTTCATTCTGCAAGACATAATTTGTCTTTTATTCACATACCTTGACTTACACAAGAAAGATGTGCTATCACATTTTTATTGCTAGGTGTAATCACACAAATTTACATATCGGTCTACATATTTGTTTGTCAGCTTGATTTGACACCTGAATGGTTGATAGTTATATAGCATGTTTAGTTATTACACAGAATAACAAGAGAACTGCAAGTCTGTGACATAGAATTGCTTGCTTACACAATTAGAGTCCATCTTAGAAAGAAAGGGATGTTGCTTGAAAGTTTAGAATTCTAAATCCCAAAGAACTCAAAGTTACAAAATGCTCATAGACAATCCCAGATGTGCAACACTAACAAACGTATGAAATAGATTATAAAGTTCTACCTTTTAGCCTGTCCTATCTCTCTTTCTCTCTTTTTTTTTCCTTTTTTTTTTTTTTTTTTTTTTTTTTTAACAGTCAGAAACATGTTGCATTGAATCATTTTTGTCTCATCCTTGCAGTACCATTTTGGAAAGAATTGACTGTAAAACTGCATTTAGTTGGTGCTAAAGATGAGAGTTAAGTATTCAAAAGTATACATATTCTTCAGCAAGATTTTCATACTAACATTACCTTCTTCATTTCATAGCACTTATAGGTATAAATGAGAAAATTCTGAAATCATTTTGCACATCATAAAAACTGTGGTACTTGCACAGCAAGATCATTTTCACTGTGATTCTTTTAATCTTTGCTTTCAAGACAATTGCTTTTATTTGTCTGTCTCAATTACAGCATTTTTACGGAGGCAACACGGTCTTCTCAGATCTTCATAAGCTGTACATGTGAAAGCAGTGCTACAAATTGTGAATTTTTTTAATTGGATAGGGACTATTAAGAAAATCATTCATCCTTTCTAAGTAAAAGAAATGTGCTTCTTTAGTAACATATGCTTCCTATCACGACCAAATAATTTTCTATTTTTTATTCCTGTTGGCATTGCAGAGCCAGTAGAGAATGATTGTATTATATTCCATGAATCAAGAACAGAATTGCTAATCCAGGCATAGTACTGGTTAAGAAAAAAAAAATTCATAATACATTTATGGAAGGAATATCATAACTTACGTTTTCAGGATAAGACTGACCTCATTCAAGCTTATGTTAATAATTAATTTTCCAAGTCCAAAGCAGATTTATACAGCTTGGTTACACAATAGCCTCAGAAGATAGTAGCTTGTTAAAAAAAAGTCACTACTGTTAAACTTCTGTGCAAATGTGAAATTCAGTGTGAAATGGGATGCTATTATGGAAACACAAATGAAGTGACAAATTAAAACCTGAATTTCCATATAAATGTGAGTTTGCAGGTATATACTATATGGGGGGAGAAGAAGGAAGATATGAAATACAGTAAGTGAATTTCTTTCAAAAGTGATTGAGACACAATAAATTTACAACTCCCTAATGTTAGCATAACCGTGATCAAAATTCTATGGCAGACTTGCCACTACAACTTTAATTGGTTGCACATTTTTCTTTTCATAATTTCTGTAGGCAATCATGAGGTAGTTCTGCCACTAGGCAGTGATGGAAAAAATAGTTTTCAAGAATGTTTGAAATAAGTTTGAAAAGAAAAATCTATTGTTATGGTTTGTCAAAGATGAGTCTATGGGATCCTTTTCATTTTACAAAGAATACTTGAGAGAATTACAACATTTTTGCATTTTTTTTTTCACTCTCCAGAATGCAGCTCGTATTGTTCGAGCTCTTTTTGAGATTGCCCTTAGGAAACGTTGGCCTGCAATGACATATCGACTACTGAATCTCAGCAAAGTCATCGACAAGCGGCTGTGGGGCTGGGTTAGCCCTTTGAGACAGTTCTCAGTGTTACCACCATCAGTCCTCTCAAAGTTGGAAGAGAAGAATCTCACTATAGACAAGATGAAGGACATGAGAAAAGATGAAATAGGTGAGAAATCAGCAATGCTGATCTGCTTAAACTATTAGTAATCAATGGGCAAGTTAGAACTAAATCTGAGCCATTCATTAGTATACCCACTCTGGTCTGGAAGCCATGTAGGCAGATTAATATCGTATTACGGTCTGTCCAATAAAGAAGGTTTATTCAGTCTCCACAGCTTGTAAAATGGCACAGCTTTGAGTGTAAGGCTAGCCCATGTCCTGCCAACCCCAGAATACATGTGGAATGGAGATGTATGTTGATACGTATTTACATATATGTGTGTGTGTATATTTATGTTGACCTGTGCTTCCCTTCTTGCTCACATTATATAATACACTACTATAAAAGGCATCTGTTTATTTTTGCCAGTTGGCAAAATAGGGCTTTTTTTTTTTTTTATTGAAATACTATTAACGTGAAAAAGAATAGAAGCAGATTATTATGTCCTGGTATACTATCAGTAAATGGCCTGCTTCTGAAACACTGCATTAATTTTCATTGAACATGGAAAATTCATTGTCACTGGTGTCATTGCAGCAAAACCTTAATGGAATTTTTTAAAGGATTTGACACTTCAATAATGAGAAAATCCACAAGCCTACTGATAGACATAATGACAATTTCTAGTATGTGCGTATAAACCGTTGTGTATCAACTGTCCACCAGCTGGTTGAAGTTGAAAAAAAAATTTGCTTGTAATGAATTTCTTTTTCCTATCTTAGTATATTCTTTCTTATTTGGGCTTTCTTTGCACCTATTACTGCCAAGTTGTTGAGAAACAAACTACCCTTTTTTAAAAAAAATCTAATTTTACAATAAAAATACAATTCATATTCACTGCTTTTTAGAAGTTATGACTGACCTCTGACTTAGTATTTCTCTCATTTGACAGGAGAACTACATTCCCAACTTAGGAATTTTTGTTATATGCCTAATTTATGTTGGAAACAGTTGAAGAAATATGTAAAAGTTTGCAGAATTAGAGGCTATATTTTTATTTAATAAATTAAGCCAAAGGACTATGAGAAAATTTTAAAAGCTTACTTTATCTGTGCATTACAATATATAGTAATTTTAAATGTATTTAAAATACATTTTATTTGAAGTGCTAACATTATCATGCTTTTCTGTTCAGAAGCATTAAAGCACTTTTTTATTCAGATTTGTTAATTTGTTGTGTATTCGTGCAGTCTTTTTAGTACTTAATATTCTTTTCCATTGATTGTGTTAGTGTTTTTTCTCTTCTTTTTTTTTTATGCTTCTTTGTCCCCGTACCTGCCCTTGGTGAAGCAAGAAATTTTGTATTAAAGTACAAAACCAGTTTTGCTTCCTTCAACATAGTGGAACTAGTATTGACAAGATGGAAATGTATCTATATGTACCTATAAAATGTCTAGTTTTGTTTTATCCTAACTTAGTTTGAAAGTAGATGAGGCTTGGGATCTGACACTGGAAATAAGTCATTGCTGACGCTATGTAATGATATTCCATGTTCTTCAGCCTTACAAACATCAAAGCAAGTTGATCTCTGCATCTCTGTGCAGTACTGTTACTTGGCCTCTCTTTCTGACACCAAGGGCGTGAAGGAAGCACTTGCCTGGCAGCCGCCTTATTTTTATTTGAATTCAAAGCCATATTGAAATGAGAAAAGGCACAGCCTCTAAGTGCTGCCTTGTTCTCTGACTCCATAGGACTAGTTTCAGTCTTAGCATTTCTTCATGCTATTCTGACCTTGGAGATAGAATAAAAAAAGACAGGAGCTAGCTAGCTAACACAGTCCATGGCCTCAGGAGAGATAAAAGCATCAGATGGGTGGCAGCTCTCCCAGTGAATAAAGAGCATGTTGCATGCACAGATCCTGGATTCCAGTGTACCACAAATTGTTCAACACCAATCTATGCGCTATTGCAATGTAACCATGGAGTTTCCAGAAAGCGAAGAAATCACTGTTATCTGAGATAAACAGTCCTGGTTTTTCAGGATACTGATGACAATTGTGTGGAATAAACAAAATTTAATCTACTTTTGTTAAACATACCTGTTTTCTCAAATAGTCAGCTTTTGTTCAGAAGGCTTTAATATTTCTTAAATGCAGTTGATAGTGTCTCATAATGTGAGTATTTTTTAAAAAGGAGGGGGAGAGAGTTTTATATTATTTTACAGAAGTTGGAAGAGCAGCCTTATTTTCCCCTAGCAGATAAGTGTGCAAAGCCTCAGTGCTGTCCTGTACAAATGCAGAAGTTCACCTCACACATCGTGATACACAAAGTGATTTTTGGCATGAAAAAGCAGACTTGCCTACATAAACTTATTGAGTCATAGCTTTGAATATTTGGCACCTACCTTTATTTAACACAATTTCTGAAGTTTTACCTCTAATTGCAAAAGCTAGTCACTGTGCAGGTATGCTATAATACTGTATATATCAAGAAGTCGTTCCAATGCAATTGTTTTGATTTTTAATAATCCACTTCCTGGAGGTGCACTTATTTTACCAACTGCAAATTAAACTGATTAAATATGTGCTAAAACTTTTGCATTAGGGATTAGCTTCTTAAGATCACCATTCATTACTTTAAGAGTATAGATAAACACCTGTGTGAGGCAAAATCTGCCAGTTTGTTAAATAAGAAAAACTGGAAAGTCAAGGTCAATATAAAAAAAATAGAAATTGCAAGATATTATGCTCCTAAATTTTGTGCAATAGCAAGAAAAAATTTGCATCACCTTTTCGCTTTGCACATAATGCAAATAATAGGATCCCTTCTCTTTTTCTTTCTTTGTTTTTTTAATGGGAAAGTGTGGACAGAAACCGCATAACATATCAGAAAATATCAATAGCCATTTGTAAGTTAGCTTTTAGCAGTAAGTACTTATGATCTTTGCAATTACAATGTAAAATACGGTCCACATAATTACACAAGCAATTTCAGTGAAAATCTGATAAATCTTTCCCTAAATAAGCAAGAAGTTGCAATATTTTTCAGGAAAAATAAGAAATCACTGCTACATACTTTGTTTTATATTTAAAATTAAGTGCAAAGGAACTGATTTCAGCTGTAAAATACAAGTAGGAAAGATTTTTTAATGAATATCATCATTTTACTGCCTTAGTTACCCTGACTGTAATAGAAAATCAAAACGTTGCAAGATTTAATTTTTCCTGTGTCTCAGTTACACACTGGTGTATTCTGAAAGATCAGAGCTGCTGTGAGATATTTACTAGTTGTGTGCATTTTTAAGCTATTAACTACCTTTATTCAGCTTTATGAAAAGCGTTCTGTCTGCTTTGAATTGCTACACAGGAATTGTAGAAGTTCAAATGTGTGTCCTTCATTAAATAGAAGGTCAGTATTCGTGCTTTAAAAAAGAACTATGTGGCTTGGTAAGAGCCTGGTCAAAAAGTCAGTAAAGGAAAGGGAACTAGCTTGACATAATACGTTTTCAGTGTGAATTCTTAATAGTTATTTTAACCCCTTAGTTATAGCCAACAGGGGGGGTTAATACTGATTTTTCTAGGCTCTAAATTGCTAATTCAAGTTAAGTATTACAAAATATTCAGACATGCCAGGTCAAGAGAGTCAGACATTTATGCACCTAAGAGCAAAACAAGCAAGCAATAATACTTCTCTCTAAAAGCCTATTTGAAAGTCGGAGTTGTATTATTTTTCCTGGAAATGCAAATTTGTTGCACCTAATGTTTTCTTGGCAGGTCATATGCTGCATCATGTGAAGATTGGGTTAAAGGTAAAACAGTGTGTCCATCAAATCCCCTCCATCATAATGGAAGCAACAATTCAGCCAATTACCCGCACGGTGCTCCGAGTTCGGCTGAACATTGCTCCTGACTTCACGTGGAATGATCAGGTAAAAAAAAAAGAGGTGGAAGAAGGACAGGAAGCATTAATTTAGCTTCAGTAATGGGGATGATCACAGGGAGTCCATAGCTCTTTGGATAAGAAAAAAATATTTATTTTAGCTAAAAAGCAAATTTGATAATAGGAATGGAATGACCTTTAAGACTTTTATAGAAGCCTTGAAGAAGTGGCACCCAAAGATCATCTTTTTACTTCCGTTAATTGTTACAGGATTGCACTGTTTATAACATGTTGAAGCAAGTGCTTATACTGAATATTAATAGTAGGCACACACAGATTTGAGTTACATGCCCAAAAAGGAGAAGCAAGAAAAGGGACACACAGATAGCTCTCTGAACTATGAATGAAAGTCAAATGCAGAAAATAAAGCCTCGAAATACATTTCATGTATGCCAAGTTCGGCTGCTTTTTATGGCTTTACAAATGCACATTCACAACATCAGTGCCTTTTTTTTCTGTTGGGACTTGTCTGAACAGAAAAAATGAGCTATGTTTGGAATTATATCCATCTATATTTTACGGTGCAAATTTATATGAAAGGAGTTGTACTAGTTGCACATTTAGATATACCCACACCCTTTGATTCAGCACCTGCTCATTAGAAATAGATTTAAGATAAATCTAAGTGAAATACATATATATCCACATGGGGGCATTGTATTGTTGCTGGTACTTCTGAAACTTCCTACAGAAACAAGGCAAAGATACCTCAATGGACAATCATATATTTCTTTTTTTACGCTTAGGAGATTTATGCTTAAGATAAACTATTCTGAAAGGTAGATATTAAGTATCTGTCCTGTAATTAAAAAATAATTTGAAAAACCCTTAGATTACAAATATACCTTAATCACAAGGGAATTAGAGTTTTATTCCACAAAGATTCAGATTATTTTAGAATTTATTTTCCCTGCCAAAAGGCTTTTTCTTTTCTTTTGGAAGTTTAGCCAAGTTAGCTTATGAATGGGAGATTAATGATCAAAATACAGAAAGTTAGATTTTGTTTGCTACCTGGATTTATTACAGAAATATTTGTATGTATTCCTAACATGAATTATAACATGAATTATTTTTTTCCGCTTTATTTATATGCAAGACTTCAGAAGGCAAACAAGCATTACTTTGTAGGACTGAAACAAGTTTTTATTATTCAAGCTTTCTTCCACTTTACCTGTAATCTATTGAAGACAAGAAAAAACATGACTGTTCTTCATATTACACTGTATCTTAATGCAAGCAATTTCTCAATCCATTTTTAGATTTTTCTACAAAATCTAGGTTCTTCTATATTTTTACAAATTGAAAAGGGGTCCACACAGAATTATACTCTTATTTCGATTCTGAACTTCTGAAGTTATAGCAAAACTTTGGCAAAAATCTGTTTTCTGCTATGACACAGTGTTCCTAATGGTTGCTTTGGAAACATTGTGATCGTTTTATCAATTCAACTTCTGGAGCTATTTTGGTGTGAATTTGTATATTAGAACTTGGAAAACTTTTTTTTGTAAGGTAGCTGTTGATTTTCTTCAGTAAATTAAACTTCTATCACAGTAAATAAACAAAAAAAGCTGTTAAATTTTAATAGTCTCTAAAAATTAATAACTGCCTTCTAAATTCAGCCATTCACACTCCAAAACTCCTTCTCCGTCATCACACATTATTTTGGCAAGCTATTCAGAAGAAGGCTATAGAAACTTAGAGGTATAGCTGTAACTGGTACAAAAACTAGCTGCCAAAAAATTCCATTCAAAGAATGGGAGTAGTCAAACAAAATCAGAATATTACAAATTTAAATACCATACTTTACTGAAACACCTTGCTTGGCTAACATTTCATGATTTTAAGACTGGTCCTTTACCTGAATACTTAGTTCTAGAAAGATCTCATAACAAATTTTACACTTGCCTTTACAAGACAACGAAGATATGTTTTGGTAGTTGTGAGATATAACATTATCTTGATCTTTAATGGCTGCAGTTTTCAGTGCTGGGAGCCCTTAATTTCAGTAAAAGCATTTGAGCTGTATCCCAGTGGAAGATTCTTATTATATTGTTAGAAGCAAAGGACTATAAAAATACCCAGACAGAGCAAGTAAGCCTTACTTGCAGCCAGGAGGAGACCAGCAGAAATAGAGAGTAATGCAGCTAGTATTAATTAGCCGAGTCATATATCAGACATGCAGTTTTAGGGCAATGGTTGTCCAAAATACAGGTATGTGCCAGTTCTTAAGAGTTCCCCAGAGTTCTTGAGAATCATTACTGGAGAGTGTGTTGTGGTGCATGTTGCCACATTGCCCTTCTTTCCCCGCGCAGCTTTATCACAGTACTCTCCAAAACTAGATGCTGTTACAGGTGATAATAAAACTTCTGAGCTTTGAACTTTATCACCTTCCTTAATTTTTCTTTCCTCTTAAATTCTCCTAAACCCTGATGAAGTAATCGTCTCATTGTGATTTTTCAAAATGTCACCTGCAGTAAGCTGTGTCCTTTCAGTTTCACTGCTTCAGTTCCCAGTGAAGCTGCTAGTGAAATTAAAATGTAATGAAAATGAATGACAGTGTCTTTACTGTCCAACTATTTATGTTGTGCAACCACGTTAGAAGAGAACCTTAGTTCTCTGTAGTACATATTTTTGTCTTCAAAAGCCAGCACAAAGTCTTTTCCAGCACATACACAATAATGAATTATGCTGAAAATAATGTGTGCTGTGTGAATCAATACCAGATTCCTGTAGCATTAAAATTGCCATTAGAAGCAACTATGAGCTTTGTGTTTTTTCCTATTAACTAAAGTTTAGGAATAATTCCAACTTCTTCTCATGTTCATACTGGTTTTGTACCTTATCACAGTCCTCATCAGAAACAACAGAAACCTATGTACATTTAATAGTATGTCTTCCAAACTCCTTTACTATGCATTTTTCTTCTTTTCCTAGATGTTTAAGTAAAAATCTTGCACATTGGCACAGGACATTTATACTGATAAAGAAACAAAAATTCTTAACTGAGCATCCCACCTAGCTATCATTTGTGGCGGGCATTGCAAAATAAGGTACACAAAGAAGCAAGCGAAAATCTAGGATGGAATAAAGTGTTGCCAGATGGCATGGGAATCGTCAAGAGACAGCTCTATTTATGTTCTTCTCACTTCACCTGTAGCAACGACTAGACCTGCAGCCTTCTGAATCAACTTACTGTATCTTCCTAGAGGACAGGGGAAGAGAGAGAGGAGGAGAGAGCAGTGTCACAATTCAGTGTCCAGTTGTTCCTGAGAGAATGGTTTTGACTGAAAAATGATCAGTGCAGTGGACAGCAAAAGACAATCTTCTATACATAATCTGAAGACAGAAGTAGGAGTACAAGGAGGAAAAAGGAGGAGTCATTTTTCAGGAACCTAGACTAAACCCTGGGAGTTCAATCTATTTATAAACAGCTGAGGCACTAGCTTCAGCTGCATTTTTATGATGTCCATTTATATTATACATACCTTAAGCAAACTCTTATTGAAACCTAATCTTTAAGCAGACTGAGCTAATTAGAAATGTTAGATTGCTCTTACCTCTGATTTCTGTGTTGCTGTATTCCTTTGTAAACCTACATCATTTAGAAATACATCCAATATACCCAGCAAATCCAGAGAACCTCATTACAACTGTAACAAAGCTATCTTTTCTATGCTTAAAGGTACACGGCACTGTTGGAGAGCCCTGGTGGATTTGGGTAGAAGACCCTACTAATGATCACATTTATCATTCAGAGTACTTCATCATTCAAAAAAAGCAGGTAATGGATTTTATTCAGAATCTCATAGCAAGACAAAAATAAAGTTAGTGAGATACTGATTTGTAAGGTCAAACAGTATTTTGACCTAAGCAGATTTTCAAATCAGTAGCAAAGCTTTCAGTTTCAGATGTACATGATAAGCTTGGACTTCCACAAAGATGTTTCCTAATCTCAGATGTCCCTTTTTCTCCTCCTTTGGTGGAACAGTTATTCCCAAGTGAAAAAAGAAAGACTGTAATGATTTTGTCTGTTTAAGAAAAAGATGAAGAGCCAGCCTTATTTTTATCTTTTGAAGTCCATGGAAACAAAATCCATTCCCAGTGGTGAAATATTTCATAAAGATGTGAACATTTTGCATATGGAGTTCCACACATACTTTATTGCCTTGTGTTGGTAATGCTTATGGAAGTGAGGCAAACTATAATTTTTCAAGTTACTGATTTGTCTGTGCAGTAATTATTCTCTACACGTTTGCATTAGGTCATTACTAAAGAACCTCAACTGCTGGTGTTCACAATCCCAATTTTTGAACCTCTTCCTTCTCAATATTACATTCGAGCTGTGTCCGATAGATGGTTAGGAGCAGAGGCTGTATGTATCATAAATTTTCAACATTTGATTCTTCCAGAGAGACATCCACCCCACACAGGTAACTTCAAATTTGATCATTTTGTTTTAATTCATCTTGCTCATACTGATTTTCCTTGTGATAGCGCAATAAATCTCTTAACTTCTGCTTCTTCGTAGAAAAGTATATGGAATTTCATTTTGTGATATATTTGTATTATTGAGACCATTTTTTCACTAACTTTAAAGCTCTCTAAAATTTTAAACTCCTGAACAAAAAGCAGTTCATTTCATCTCAACATAACGTCAGTCTTTTAGTTACTCCGGGTTCTCTATAAATCATAGGAAAATTGAAACTGTCATATAAAACTAAGCAAATTTCTGTGTTACAGTATGTCTTATCTTAGTGCTTGTAAGCGTTATATTTCTTCTGGACTGGTTAAAAATAATCTTAGAGTGGATGGTTGTATTATAAATGGCATTCAGCAAAGAAAAAACAAACACAGATAAAATTTTGAAAATATGAAACGTTCTACAATTTTTACTAAAATAAATTCATCACAGCAAGTAGTGAACATCACATTTCAACTCAGCACTGCTGATCAAGTCATGGCCTTCCCCTCCCCCTCCTTTTTTTAACACTTGGCACAGAAGCATATGTTTGTGTTTTGCTTCTTTTTTTCTGGATACATAAATTGCTTTATACATTCATTGTGCCTGATGTCATTGTAAAACCTTTCCACTGTAATTACATTTGGCTCATCCAGCCATCTGTGAAGTGAGTGTCTTCAGAAATACTCAGTTCTCATACGGTGTTGTCCTTTGGCATGCATAAATTCACATGTGTTTGTGAAGTGTTTAGCTATTGTTATACTGTACCTACGCTGTCTGGAAAAGCATGTGTAACCTTTTTATCTAATTGACTGATCACTGACTACTATTCAGAAGAAACAGAAAGATATTTACACATCACCAGTTATGGAGCCTCTAGGATTTATGGTAATTGATTTCAATTCCCATCTGGTTCCCACTCAGCAATGAAGTACGTAGAGGCCCTGCTAGGCAAAAAACCTTCTTTCTCCTCAACAGAGCCCAAGAAATCACAGTTTCAGTGGGAATGATAAAACAGCCATAAGGTATCAGTGAAAAGCATGTGAAGAATATTAGGCATCATTGCCTCAGTAGATTTTATGATTCCCATATCATACCTTAATGTGAAGCACCCTGAAAAGACAATGAGACCTCCAGCCACAAAAAAAAAAAAACCAACCCAAACTTCAAAGCAAGCATCTGCATAGCAGAATCACTGCAGTCTCCTTAATTTGGTAGGAATCCAAATCCAATCTGGTTATATATATCATCTTCCAAATTCCACAATCTCTAATTGTTTGGATAGCAGATGCCCTCAAGATATATTGAGAATCATATATCGAAGGGCTGTTTGTTTATTTATTAAGATTATGTCTTTAATTACATGTTTAAAGGATTAGATGCAAAATCTGTGCTCATCTGATTTGTATTACTCCATCAACTTAGAAACTCCAAAGAATCCTTCCTTCTTAAATAGTTTTTTCCTTGAATCTAAAATATACAGATTATGCTGTCCTCCGACTCCACATTCTGTTGTCATAAGAATCTGGACATACATATAATCTTACACAGTGAGTGTTGAATTTACTACAAATGGGTAAAAAGTAAACAGCTTTAACATTGATTTATGCAAATGGATGGTTCACAGCTATCAGAATACTAACAGCAGTACTTGCAGAAATACTTGAGCTATAAAATCAACTTTTCATTATTCCTCATTGAAGTTAACAATGACCCAAATGTGTTATATGAGATATTAAATATTAGAATTTCCAATGTAAGGGTTTTTTTCCACTAAATTATTGGTTAATATCCTGTCATCATAATAAACTATGTTACGCCATGGCAACTCTTGTCATGCACTTATGATTATTTTGTGGTTTTAGAGCTTCTGGATCTTCAGCCTTTGCCTATCACAGCCTTGGGACATCGGGAATATGAACTCCTGTACAAGTTCACACACTTCAACCCTATCCAGACCCAAATTTTTCATACACTTTATCACACAGACTGTAATGTTCTTCTTGGAGCACCTACAGGTTCTGGAAAAACTGTTGCAGCTGAATTAGCCATCTTTAGAGTTTTTAACAAGTATCCCACATCAAAGGTTTGTAAAATAGGTTTACTAGAATCATTTTGTGTAGACATGTTTTCAGCGATGCAAAAGCCTAGAAAAAGACTATGGCAAACTGAATTTTGCTTTCTCCAATTTATACCTGTCTGGATACAAAATGGTATTGCATTATGTACATTATGCTTTTATTTCAACTTTTTATATTAATCAGTGTACAACTAGAGTTAAATCTAAGAACACGACATACAGTCATGCTGGAGTTCCTTTTCTGTATTTAACCTGCATTTGCTGCTTTAATCTCCTTGTATTAGCAGTAGTACTGTTTTATAGCCATTGGTTCCCCACCATATGAATACAGCTAATGCAGTCTCTCTCTTACTTAAACAAACAGGTTGGAATTAATTACTGCAAGCCAATTTTCTGTTCCAACTTGCCTCTGTGTTTTATTTTTTAAATTGTCTAAAAGCTGAACAACTCAGCTTTTGGGAGTTTGTTTTCAAAGTGAATATATAACTGTAGCTTGACTTAGCCATCTTGTCTTAGTTAACCACATTTTAGCTTTAAGTCCTTGGAAAAGATACTTGTATCTGACTGTGAGATTAAACCAAAGAATAACCTTTGAATTTTAACAGAAATCATGTACATAAATCCCTTATTCATATTTGAAATTTCTATATCTTCATGTAATTTATTAGTCCAAGTGAGATAAACAAGCCATTCATACATTTTCAGTTTATCTATTAGACTTAGAAAATAGCCAGCTCTCAAAGGAATATATCTTTTAGGTTTTAATATAGCTGAAAACCTGGCTATACATTGTAAGGAATGTATGTGAATTCTTCATGTAGCATTTTTTTCATGTTCAAAAGCTTCAGAATATTTAACCATAAATCTGTAAGTAAATATTGTTTCTACATGTCAGAGTATTCTCCCCCTACACAGCAGGCTTCTTTGAGGAAAAGATTGTGACATTTTGCTTAAAATAATCAACTTTTTAATTTAATTGGTAATCTTTTAATAATTCAATGACATAACTTGAAATCAAGTAAGATATTGCTTGCTGGTAATTCTGATTATTTCTGTCCTAGAATGTTAGCTTGCAGATTTTATAGTCCTAGAAAAAAATGGCATTATTCATATAAGTGGGTTTTGATATTAAATGGTATGATAAATACCTCCATTTCAAGAAATGATTCTTTCTTAATACATTTGCTTGTTAATGGCTGAGGAAACATAGCAGTATTTTCAGGTGTTAAGTCTGTTTTAAATATAATCCCGTTGTAGGTCATTTAAGAAACTCAGGCTTTAATCATTTTATAGATAACGAGTATGTTAAAATCTCACAAGTATTAAATATATTTTTTTCCTTGTAGGTACACTTTAATAAAGGTTTCGTGTTTAACTTCTGGTTTTGTGACTTTTCTTTTGCAGGCGGTGTATATTGCACCCTTAAAAGCACTCGTTCGTGAAAGAATTGAGGACTGGAAAGTTAGGATTGAAGAAAAACTTGGTAAAAAGTATGTTTCTCCTTACCAAATTAGAGAAATGAGAATGAAAAGAACAGCCCACCAAGTATGAGTAAAATGTACAGAATACTTTTGAGTATTTCAAAATAGGTTTTGATTGTATACTATCCTTCAAATTTCTAGTACTTGAAAAATAAAAAATGCTATCAGTAGTCATTGTAGTGATAGCAAAATCAAAACTAAAAAGGGATACACTTTGATACCTGTTTTCGTTCTTATTACTTGCCAGTATAATAAATACGAAGCTCAGATTTCTCTCTGCAATATCCTTGGAAGTTGAAACTGCAATCCAAAATAAGCTTTCTTTAGATACTGCAGCAATAAGGAACTCATAGGAGTTGCATGAACTGTATCCTAGTATTCATACATTGTCTTTCATATATAAATTAGAAATAATTTTATGCCTTGGTAACATTAATTTCTTACTGATCTCAGGTGTTGGAGTTCAGCCATTACTTTATGACATATAAAGTATATCAGTCATGATGATTTCCAAAATTATACTTTCTTGAGTTAAAAATTATATCTGTAGGATGGACTATTTAAGGCCCTTTCCTTTCCTATGTATAGCTATTTTTGTACGTTAAAGCTTGAAGCACACCACAGGTTTCAATAGAAAGAGATGCGAGACTCTGTACATGAAATTACTGTTCCTGCTATTATCATAGCAGTGACATACTAATTGGCAATTATTTTTTTTTGCTACTTTAATGGCCTGTGAGGATAAATTATTTACCTCATAATTTTAAAATATTTTCAAGTAATATTTCCTTTTTGAAAATTTGAAAATTACTTGTGACTGAAATTTTGAACAGAAGATACACATTACTTTGAGGAATTTTTAATAGATGTTCAACTGGATGTAGAATGTGTCATAGGAATGTCAAAAATCCATTATATTCAGTCTAAAATGATGAATCATCTCAGATGCTATTTGTAGAACTTGAAAGGATAATAAGGCAAACAATTGGAAAAACTCTGCTAATCTTCCCAAAAAAATGACCTCAGGATAGTTTCTGGTCCAGTCTTAATGGAACTTCACCAACAAATGCAGATACAGTACAATCTAGACTCGTTATTCAAACCAGAGATCGATACAGAACAGCAGGCAGCAACTTGGTAGCTTTCTAGAAAGCTTTCATCCTGGTTATGACAGGATGTTATAATTCACATCATATCATACTAATATTCTCATCTTATCTTCATTTTGAAAAATTAACCATAGATGGTTTGGGACTGATATTCACCCTCTTCTTTTCATATGGTTTTGCTAAGGAATGGTATTTAGTATTTATACGGTATTTGGTAGGAAAACAGAGAGACGGATTTATTTACTTAGAACAGTTTTGAAAATCCTGTTAGAAGTATTTGACCAGAAACAAAATGACTTTTTTTAATTTTGTTTCTTCTCTCCTTTAAGAGTCAATATTTAGGAGTTTCTGTTTGAACATTAAGATGTTCTAAAGCTTTGTAAAGCCAAGCCACCGTCTTTCTTGATTACAGGGTTGTGGAGTTGACAGGAGATGTGACTCCTGATATGAGAGCTATTGCCCAAGCTGACCTGATTGTTACTACCCCAGAGAAGTGGGATGGTGTCAGCAGAAGCTGGCAAAACAGAAGCTATGTTCAGAAAGTTTCCATTCTTATCATAGATGAGATTCATCTGCTAGGTGAGCATGTTTTGTTGGTTTTAATCAGAATCATTGCTAAATTTGAAGAAGTCTGCTGGTACTTGTGACGTGAATGTACTTTTTGACATCTGAACCTTTTCTGGTTTTTGATGCACTTTTCATTTACTAGGGGATGAGAGAGGCCCAGTATTGGAAGTCATTGTGTCTCGAACAAACTTCATCTCATCTCACACAGAGAAGCCTGTAAGAGTAGTTGGTTTATCCACTGCTTTAGCAAATGCCAGAGACCTTGCTGACTGGCTAAATATTAATCAGGTATGAAAAATGTTTCAGAAGATGGTTATGTATTTGTGCTGCAGAAAAAATAAAATAAAAATTTGTAGGGTAATTCAGCTTGGAAAAAATGTTTTCTTGTAGATGGGTCTATTCAATTTCCGACCGTCCGTACGCCCAGTTCCTCTGGAGGTGCACATTCAGGGCTTCCCTGGCCAGCACTACTGTCCTCGCATGGCTAGCATGAACAAACCTGCATTTCAGGGTAAGCAACAAGCTCCTAGATCTTCCCCTTCTTTCCGTAAAAGGAAAAAAAAGACTTTGAGCACTTTACACAGTTCATTTGCAGCACATTTACAACATGTGTTCCTGTATGTACTGTTGGCATGTATAGGGGGAATCTGCTCTGCTAATGGCCCAAAGCTATTTGTCTGAAACGTAAAGTGTGCTGCAAATGCAACACATAACAGAGGAATGTAATGTGTTTAGAACAGAAGAATAAAACTAGTACTAATGAAGGGGAAATAAAATGTGTTTTCTCTTAGTGTTTGACACCGTAAAGAAACATTTGTGTAAAAATATTTGAAATTTAGAAAGTAATAAAACTATTCATATTATTAATCTGCTGAGGTATTTTCATATGGACCACTGTATGTAAGCATTAAAAAAATTGTGAACAGAAGTTGCAAGTCAGGCTAACCTCCTATAATTCTAGTTTCAGAGCAATAACCATAAAATCCAAAATTTGTAGTGCATCCAGATATGCTCCTGTTTTCAATTTTTTATTCTTAACAAAGCTGGCAAGCAGGATAGATTTAAGAAAAACTCTCGTATTTTATTTGAACATGTTTTGGTTTGGTTACATAAGGAATATTTATTATATCAATTAAAAATAACCTCCAAAATAAATTTTGTAATGTGAACTGCTGTTGATTGTGAGGTGACATTTGTGAGGTGACTTTTTAGCTGCTTTAATTAGCCTTATGACAGAAGCAAAGTATTGATTGTGGACTAGAGACCAATCTTGACAGCTCAGATTATTTACACCTCCACAAGAGCATTGTACAAAAACACTAATGAACAATAAATCTGTCTTGGTCTGTTCTGCCACACCTGTTCCTGAAGCAGCAAAAATCCATTAGATGCTGGGCTTTTAAAATATATAGATATATTGGCATATATAGTTGTAAGGTATAAATACGCATGTTTCACTAATTTCACAACTGTATACTGTGTGTCTATGCAGGAGCACATGCTGGGTAGTATTCACAAACTGGGCAACAATATGTGATGGTGGATAGTATGAAATAATTCTCAGAAATTAACAATGCATAAATTTAATTGCTAGAGTGAGAATTACATGAGAAAACACACAAACAGATTTATAAGAGATTTAGAGAGAGTATTTGAAATTCTACGTACACCTGTTTATACTTCGAGTGCTTGTTGATGTTAGAAAATCTGGAGATGTATGATTTATTGAGGGCTTTTTTCCCCATTTGTTTGACGTGACATAGTCAAGGTTATTTTAGCATTTCCATGGCAATACTTATTCCTGAGATCATAAAAATTTTGCTGCAACTTGAAACTTTTCAAACATGGGCTGAGAAAGAAAATGCCTTTTTAAAAAGTCCTAAAACATAATTGATTTAAATATATCAGACTAATTACTAAACAACAGAAACAAACTTCTTTTGTACCATAACGCCCACCTTTCACAGCAGCTATTGTAAAGTCACTTTCTACCTTTTTTACCTTTTCTGGTTTTGGTAGATTGAAGTGATCCTTTGCAGGCAGACATGAGTTTATGCAGTCTGAGCTCTGGGCCAGGCAGAAAACAAGTTTTGGACCTTAATGGCACTTAGCCTGAGACAACATATCCCAATAGGCTGGAAAAAACAGAACATAGTTACTAGGCTGAGACAGTATTCACAAGTTTTGAAGTCTAGAAAGCTTGTCCAGGTTTTGTGGTGTTTGGGTGGAGGTTTTTTTCCTAACTGCTTTTCTTAAATCTTTAGCTTACACTGATCACTGAAATAGCAGGGCAAATTAACTCAGAGTCAGACAAGCATAGTTACATGATCTTTGATTCAGAGAGGATATATGCTCACCTCAGTTGTAACTATCTGGCAGAATAGAGACTAAGTATACATACCTGTATATCATCTGCAGAGAGGTGTATCAGCTGTCTAGGTATTGCAAAGAGAAACTCTTAATTTTTGTCATTAAAGGGCCTAATCCACAAGTTCTGTTTTCCTCAACAGCAATTCGGAGTCATTCTCCAGCCAAGCCTGTTCTTATTTTTGTGTCATCCAGACGTCAGACAAGGCTTACTGCCTTAGATCTGATAGCTTTCCTAGCCACCGAGGATGATCCCAAACAATGGCTGAAGATGGATGAGAGAGAGGTAGAATCATTTCACCTGCATTATTTGTGCTTTGCTTCTATTTTGTTGATGCTTGTTTGAAAAGAAAGTACATCTAAAACAAAAGAGTCACTTGAGGGTAGATCTTGAAACAGCTATGCATATGCTAAATTTCAGTATGTATTAAAACTAGTGTCAGCATTGAAACTATAGAAGCATCTCTGCAAGATCTGAACTTTAGAATACAAACTCTTTTGTCTTTGTTTTTCCTGCATGTCTATTATTAATGCTAGTTCCATTGTCCCGGACGACATATATCACATGATGCAAGTCTTTGATACAAAGATAAGACAAAGAATAAAAGAAAGAGGACTAGTGTTCTCCAAAGTTTACAGCTGAAAATCTGTGACATATAGATGTTGAGCTGGAATTTAAATCAAATCTCTTTCAGTGTTTCAGGAGCAAAATCATCCCTCTCATAAAATAACTCTGTGTGTAGAGGGTTATATATGTATATATCAGTGTGTATATATGTATATACATGTATAAACACGTCTATCCATCTATATTCATACACATTTATATATACTGCAGAACCAACAGTTTAGGAATGGTTAAATCTTGCATATCAATTAAATAAATCAATGTTAAAAAAAAAAAGATACCTTCTGCCGGTATCTCTGTTATAAGAACATAAAGGTTACAAGGTCAAATACTCAGGTGTTAAGCAACGCTGGAGTAAAGCTTTAATTTTTTTCTTCTTTTTCAAGCAGTATAATCCTTAATTACATTTTTTTGTGTTGTTTCTTAAAGCAACACTTCAATTATTGCAAAACATGAATGATGGTCAAATAATAAACAGCCATTCAATATGCGGTTTTATCTGCATTCTTCAAATTGTATACTAGATTTTATTTACTGCACCTGCTCTGAATACAGAATTATTTATTTCCTTCTGGACTAATGGTTCCAATTACAATATATCATTGCTTCAAAACAGTTTTTTTAGTTGATATTCAGATTTCCTAGATTTTGGAAGTTAGCTTTCCCTAATGGTTGCAGACCTTCTGCATAGGAATTTCTGTGATAATATAAGGCTAAAACACAGCAAAATGCATGACTCATAAATATAAGGTCCAAACTGAATATTGTGTGAATATTTATGTGTCAACAGTTGTATGAATAGTTATACAATTGTATACCAAAAAATTATATGCCAAAAAGTACAGGTTTCTAGATGAGAATATTTGATTTTGTTTGGTCTTTGCAAAAGAAAAAAGTGTCATGTTTCTGTGATAAAGCATACCATCTGTATCCTTCCTCTTTTGGATGGATTTTAAAAGAGAAAATGGATGTCTTGGCTGATAAAGTACTAGTACTAAAACCATGTCTCAGTTTGATGCTGCTTTTCTGACAGTATAACCTCTATTTGATGTTTACTTGAGCATAACAGAAACATTTCAAATAAAAATTATTAGTGTGTACTGGAGTACTCTAGTACCTTGTGGTAGTTTACTGTAGTAATCTCACCTACAGTGAGAATATGCAATATGCAACATTCCCTAAATTACTTGCATCAATACAAATACCTTCCTCCTGTCCTGTGAGCCACTACTATCCTGAAAAAAACTGTAACTGAAGCTTCGCCACTTGCTGGAGAAGGGTTTTCTATTAGGAGTCTTTGAATTTCCTGTGTTTCAGAATATACCTCTGAAGGTTTTGAAAGAGGAGCCAACAAGGACAAGCAGACTTTGCATTTATTTGTTTAATAACATTTGCATAAGATTTGTATTTGAATTAATAAGCTGAATGTTTGGAACATAAGATACCTACCAAGTTATTCAGTTCTGATTACATAAATATAAAAGACTGAAGATTAAGCCCTAAATTATTATATCTTACCTCAGTAAAGCAGAACACAATTGTGTTTGAAGTACCCACAATTCCAGGTGGACATTTCTTTAGGTAATTATGGGACCAGTTTGTAGTTTTATGTTTTAAATGAGCATGATTAGCTTGAGTTTCATTTGACATTGAAGCAAAGGAGAAAGCTATAGTAGTGCTACATACATAGTGTATGTATTGCTTAATTCTTTAATTTTTTTGTTTAAAAATTCTAACTTCAAGTTATATTAAAGTCAAGCTTGGACTAGGTGAAAGTAGAACTAGTGAATACCTACTTTATAGTAGGTATTTCCTATCTTAAACACTTGCCCAAGTATTTCAAGTGTTTCTCAATTTCATGTGGGATAAAAATGGACCAGTTAGAAGAAATAAATTGTTGTTGCCTTTAAACAGCATTTTTGTTGCCTGTCAGTTTTTCATGTTTGTTTTTTGCAATCCAGTGTTCCTTTAGGGGAACTTGCAAACTAATGACTTTATTTTCAAAGTATTTGTAATTGTTAATTGTGAAGTATGTTGAGATAAAAGAGATTTTTCATAAATGGGTGCATACAAAGTTTACAAGCTTTACAGCAGGCCTTGGCATTTTTCTTCATTCAGCCTTATTTGTATAACACCAATTTTGGCTGACATAAGATTCCTTTGAGAACTCATTGGTTAGTTTTGTTGAATGGTGTGATAGGTTTTGCTACATGATGGCCAAATATGTTTATGTTAGCTTCCTAGTGGATAGGTTTCTTAAGGCTTCTTAAAATGCAGTAAACAATGACATCTGCAAAACTGATACTGAAGTAGACAGATTCTTACAGCCATTAAAAGTGATTTTTCCTCTGTTAACCCTGCATGGCAGTTTTTCCGTGAGGGTAACAGAGAGATTCAAGGAAGCCTCCAGTGATGTTGAAATACCCTACTTACTGAGATTTGTAGCTGATACTTCAAAGCTCATCCCTACATTTGCCAATTGCTATGCATAACGCATGCAGAAGTTCTTCAGGATTTAAGCAGGACTGCCACAGTTTGCCCAAAGTAGAGTATGAGTGGGCAGTCTCTTGAAGAAGAAAGAATAGTTACCTATTTTAGAGTGTTATGAGTGGGTTTTTTTCTTTTTCTGTAAGATGCATTATCCATACACGTTCCAAAATGAGCTCTCTATCTGACTTAGGATTTGCAGTCCCAACGCAGAGTTTATTTTTCACCAAAGAGTGAAGAAGCAGCTGAAGCTGCTTTCCTTTCCATTTACAGTAGTTGCAAGGACTCTTCAGCAGACATCACCCTGTAAAGATTGTCCGAGTTATATTTATGAGGCACAGGTGTATCATGACAGAAATGAGAATAGGCACTGCATCTCAGAGAGAAGAGTGCTCCTGTAAATTGAGTAATTCTTTATTTCTTTTTACCATTCATTGATGCCACTGTGCCAATGAAAAAGAAAACCTTATTGCTTACCCTGCTTTATTGTATAATCATTAGGTGATTTTCATATATAAGCTTTCCAGCTAATATTCTAATCATAGAATCACAGAATTGTTAAGGTTGGAAAAGACCTTTAAGATCATCAAGTCCAACCGTTAACCTAACACTGCCATCCCACCACTAAACCATGTCCCTAAGCAGCACATCTAGATGTCTTTTAAATACCTCCAGGGATGGGGACTCCACCACTTCCCTGGGCAGCGCATTCCAGTGCCTGACAACCCTTTCTGTGAATAATTTTTCCTAATGTCCAATCTAAACCTCCCCTGGCACAATTTGAGGCCATTTCCTCTTGTCCTGTCGCCCATTACCAGGGAGAAGAGACCGACCCCCATCTCGCTACAGCCTCGTTTCAGGCAGTTGTAGAGGGTGATAAGGTCTCCCCTCAACCTCCTCTTCTCCAGACTAAACAACCCCAGCTCTCTCAGCCTCTCCTCACCACTTGTGCTCCAGACCCCTCACCAGCTTTGTTGCTCTCCTCTGGACATGTTCCAGCATGGAGATGTCAGCCAGGACTGACACGTTCAAGCTTGCGACCCATTACTTATCTTGTTAAATGGGACAACAGCTCAGATTATCCTTTTGGAAATAGACAGTGCCACCAGTTTGTGGTGGTAAGCTTGGGTAAGAACAGTTATACTGTTCTGCATTAGGAACTGACTAAAGAGGAACAAGTCCTTCTCTTTCAGAAACTGCATCTACATCTGTGGTGGCAGCAGATGTTGCAATCTTTTTACAACATAATTTATTAGAATCAAGTTTTCAGTTTATTTATTTTTCTCTAATGTTTTTACTGCTTTTTGGTTTTAACCTAAAACAAAAGTACAAAGTAGTATTTATTGTTTATTGTTTGAAGTTAGAATGCAGTTCTCACCAGCAAACAAGCAGGGTGTTTTCATATTTGGGTTTGGTTTTTTTTTTAAAGACATTTATTCCCCGGCCAGATACTTGGATAATTTTTTTTATATTTACACTGCAAGGACTGAAAAGAAATGTACTCATGTAAACAGTTTTAACTTTAACCACAATGATTTTTGCATTCTGCTTTGTGCATCATTTTACCATCTGCATCTTGTTAAGACTCTTCTTTATGAAACCTCTAGAAATAACTAAAATCCTTTAGCACAAACATACCTACTGTAATGTTCAATAACATCCATACCAGGCAATAGCCAGCTTCCACTGAATTCAAGGGCACTTGAATGAAGGTCATTCATTGACTCCAAAAGAATGAATCAGGCCCATACTGATTTTGTGATTTTAGAGATGTGAGACTATAAACATGTGTGAGCTAATTATGGATTTGTATATGTGTTCGTATACTATGTGGAAATATGCATAGACATATGCATGAAAGTGAATTAAATTTTACCATATAGTTCTGTTTTGCATTTCTAAAAAAACAAACAAACAGAAAGAAAAAGAAACCCATCCCAAGAATTGCTGGAAAGACAAAAGATGACTTTTCCTTCTCTAACCTTTAAATCAAATAACCTATTATCTCCATGTTATTGTTCTGAGGTAATGCTGTGCTATAAAACAGGAACAGAAGAATCTGGTCTGTGTCATGAATAGGTATATTGCTGTCTTAGATGAGATTTTTAATGTTAAATGTATATGTTTTAATAATGTATCTCAATTGCTTAAACCGTATTTTAAGATGTTTCTTGAGTAATCTTATTTGAGGTGGTTTAGGCATCTTGTTTGTATGGGAGAGTTCTGGAGTATGAGGATGTCAACTCTTCATCAAAAATAATTTTATAAGATGACTTTTTTTCCTGCCTTTAAAGATCAGGAGGGTACCCAAGAATGATTTCTAAGTGTTTCACTCATTATAGAAGTTCAACTTCCTTCTACAAGATGTTGTTTTTATGACACGAAAGTGTGTCATAAAAAATTAACATTTAGTTATAACAAGGAGATGTTTTTATTTCACTTAACATCTGTAGCAGATGTGAAATATGTAATTATTTTTGTAAAAGACTTCATAACTTTCACGATTCTTTTGTTTGGCACATCTTTCTTCTATTGGGCATTTTAGACAATTGATAAGCATTATTCAGTGGCATATGGTCTGAGTCTGACGTGCTTTGAAAAGAGTACAGAGTACTAATAATGAGGATTCTGTGAAAATGGGAAAACCAGCACAACAGATATGCTTTGAGAAAGTATGGGTTTTTAGCATCTTGAAACAATATATCACACTCAAAGGGACAGAATTGGGCTGCACAATCTGTTAGCTCATTCTTGTCCAATCTGGTCTCCTCCTTTCTTTTGGAGCCAGCATTGTCATCAACTTGCTGAATTATACTCTGACTGGAATGTATTTCAGGCACAGGGTAATGTATCTACTTAAATGGAATCCTATCTTTCTACAAAAGCTTTTTAAGTATAATAAATTTAAAATATAAAAAAGTTCTATTAGCTTAAAGTAAATGGTTCAACAGTTTACATATGTGCAGGAACAAAGAAAATGACTACTTACTAGTTTGAGAAAAATCTAGCTTGTTCAGAGATTAGAATATAAAAGGTAGAAATAAACTTTATTTTTTATAATAAATATTTTGCAATGTTACTAGAGTCCCAAATTGGTTTTCAAAGGTTTTTTAATACAAGGTGAATTCCTGATCCAGCCTAGTGTTAGGAAAGCACAGGAGGTACTTTTGTTTGTTCACCAAAAAATCTGTGAAGGAGAGCAAAACCTTTTGCGCATGGGCCCAATCCTGCCTGTCTTGGAGTCCAGGGAAAAAAATTCCTTCTTGCATTAAGTTCCCTTGCATCGGTGTTGTGGGGGATTTTTTTATGTCAGTACCGTGTATATTTGCTTATATTATTTTTAATATACTTTTTCTGTTCCTAAGATAAAATATATTTTCTTTACCCTTTTATGAGTTAACATTACAGTTGTTTTCAGAAAGATAAATAGTAATGAAGTTATAACGATGCAGAAACTTTAGATTTGTTTTATAGTCACAATGCTGTGTCTGTTTCTGGTTAATGAACCTATTAATTGTGCCATTATTTCTTAATAGAAAGTGATAATAATCTTACACTATACTGACATGAGAGAGTTATATTTTTAAATAAATTGTCATGAGAATTTTAAGCCTTGGATTGTGCCTATGGGTAAAATAGTTGTGTTTATTACATTGATTTATGTGAAAGTAAGGGGTCAGCTAAAAATGACTAGGATTCCCTGCTGCTAAAATGACAGGATAGTAGTACATGCGCCAGCTCTCCTGCTAAGGGTTCTTTAGTTTCCCTGCGGTAAATTACACTGCTTTGCAGGTATGACTAACAGCACCACAGGCCTCCGCTGTAATACAAGTCAGAGGGAGAAAAAAAATAACCGCCACTGATTGTAAAAGCAAGAAGAACATCTTTGAATAAATTCCCAGCAGTGTGAATTTAGGATGTTTTACGCTGGCAACTACCTGGCAAAAAGGTTTAGCTCAGGTTCTGTACTGAAAATAACTAACACTGTAACACTGCGTGTGCTGAAGGAGCAGTCTAATCGCTATAGACTAATCCAAATCATATCATTTGATCCCTGTACTCTTCTCGAGGAAAAGGGAGTTTGGATTCATCATTTTCCCAGTACCAAATTCTGCTCACGTGAATAAGGAAATAAACGTCATTAGAACTGGCTTGTTCCCTTACATTAAAAACATAACTGTCATAAGGTGATGATTCTTGGTAGGGAGGAGAAAAATTAATTCAACAGTATAATACCTTTGGTCGATTTTTGAATGCAGAAATTAATTTTTTCATTTATTTTTCTGATATTTACCAGTGCTGTTTTCTACTTTTCATCTTAATTCTCTGTCAAATGTATACATATAACTGTTATTTCTCAAAGTGTCTATCTAAGCATAAGGAGCCTGTGCAGTGCTAGTACCACTTCATAAATCCATAGCACAAAAAGTATTAATAAGTTCAAAAATATATTTAGCAACGCAAGTTGTTGGTCATAATTGTAGAGAAAACCATATACAGGTTCTCATTTTATCGAGCTCTTTTTTTCTCTTAGAAGAAAACATCTTTAAGATGGGTCATAATTCATGTTGTCTACACTGCAGTCACATGCCTACATGGTGACTAGAGAAATCAAAGGTTTGCTGATTGTATCTAGATCGATAAACTTTATCCTTTAACATATCCTCCTTTCATTCAGTTCTTTACTCTCTTCCACTTATCTACCCCTCTTCTTGTTTCCCTTTCCTAAATAGACTTATCCCCTCTTCACTTCTCAATTCATTGCTTTTCTATTTCTGCTTTCTTTCGTTTCAGTGTTTTATTGTCCCTTTCACTCTTTTCTTCTGTAAGCATCATTTTCTTTTCTACATGCCAGCTCAGTTTATACAACAAACCTTCCATGTCTTATAATATAGGAAACTCTCTGGAACATCCAGGCAACTGCATTGTGAGGGAAAATTAAGTTTAGGAGCTTCCACTGACAGATCAAATTGATTGGATCAAGCCAAAACTTGAAGAATATTTTTTTTTTAAATTGAGTTCTCTGTTACTTCCATCAATTCCGGTTCTGTTAGTCAATACTACTTCAGCAAATAGGCTTTTTAAGATGCTTTGTAATTTGCTCTTCCTGACAAAATTGATTGATTTACAAAATCTGTATTGTTTGTCTGGGGTTTTTTAAATCCTGAATATGGACTATTGTATTCTCTGGCTTTTTTGTACCTTTTAAGGATTTATTTTTTTTATAATAGTAGTGACATAAATTACTTGGGTTTAGATATGTGAATATTTGTATTAACATTAAGATCTGAGAATTATAAAGCCCAGGAAACATTCAGAGAAGGTTAAGGTTCTAAAAATCAGAAGTGCAACACCTCAGAGTCCTAAGTGTAAGTGAAGATATCACTGCAGTCATGCAGGTAGTATATCTCAGTATTTGAGATACTCAGTCCAAGATGAGACTGAATACTCGGTCCAGATTCTTCAGTTACCCTGAGTAATTTGTTCTGCACTACTATTTTTTTTTTCTCTAACCTTGGCTGTACCTCCTAGGTTAACCATGAATGATTCTGCCCATAAGTATGCAATATCATCATGCCACTGCTGGTGGCACCAGGAAACCACTAATAAGAGATGAGGTTTGAAAGTTCCGGGCTATAATTATATTAAAATCACATAAATTAATAAATGGCCTTAGAAATAAAACAAGAGAAGGAATATTGAGGGGTAAAATCACTAAACAAGACAGAAGTTATAAAGCTCATTTGCTATTAGTGAGGGGCTTTTCACAGAGGTCATCTACAGAAATAAATGAGCTTACTATGGAATTTACCACTTGAAAACATGGGCAAGAAATATAGTTAAAATGATAGTAGTTAAAATTATTCCAAATTGTCATTGACAGGTTATTTGAAAAGAATAATAATAAAAATAGCTTTTTGTCTGGACTTCTAAAAGTTTGAAATGAAGACACTCTTTGCATATTGGGTTTCATTACAGAGTTAGAGTCTATAAATTGCAAACTCACACTGAAAAGAAAAATTTCAAATTAATTTGCATTTCAGCATATGAATAGGAAACTTTTTTGATGAATAATAATTGCAGAATTATCAAACTGAATAATGGTGTCTGTCTTTTCATAGGCGTTACAGCGTGCCAAATATTTTTTCATGACTGTTATTATGTTACTGGTTGCAGGGATTTGTTATGTTTTTATACCAGTTCTAACCCCTTTGATACAAGGGATTGCATTAAACAAACACAGAGCAGAATGCACAGGATTTGCCAGACCTGTCAAGATATTTTCAGCATTTTCATTTCCTTATCTGTGCTACTTAGTGTGTCAATAGTCATGTGCATTTTGTATTCCCCCCCGTCACTAATGTAGTATTTGATTTTTTTTTTTATACTAAAACCCAGCTGTTCAGACTGAAGACTGTATTTTCCTGTTTGTATAAACAGCATTGAGCAAATTATTCTTGCTATAAAAAAAGATAATAATAACCCTAAAGTTCTAAATTTTCTGAGTAAACGGTTTTAAAACACACAACTATTCTTTCTGTTACAGATGAATGACATTATAGCGACAGTTAGAGATTCAAATCTGAAGCTGACACTTGCTTTTGGAATAGGCATGCACCATGCAGGTCTGCATGAGAGAGACAGGAAAACTGTGGAAGAATTGTTTGTGAACTGCAAAATCCAGGTACATTTGTTCTTTGAATCCTGCTGTAATGAGTTTTACATGGAATTTTAAAAGTTGACTTTTTGTTACATATACTCCATTAATCTTTCTTTCTGTTTTAGGTTCTTATTGCCACAAGCACATTAGCTTGGGGTGTAAATTTTCCAGCTCATTTAGTAATTGTTAAAGGAACAGAATACTATGATGGAAAAACAAGGCGTTACGTGGATTATCCGATTACAGGTACTCACATAAATTATGGAAATGTTCATGTGCTGAAATGTATTTCAAGCATATGCAAATTATCAGAATTATTTAGTAACTGATCACTGAAAATACCTAATCTGGGTAGAGACTAGGAATGCTGAGGAAAGGGTTTCTTTGATTAATGCAAGTTGTAAAAGAATTCTTAACATTTTATGTAATAATGACAATGTCTCTGTTTTGTAAATCTTTTTTCATGCTAAATTCCTTTAATGTGTATCATCCAAAACAGACATTAAACAATTAAAGGGACAATATAAAGTCCTATTTAGCTACCTAGTTAATTGTATAAAAGGAGGGTTTAATGCTTTTTTTTTTAAATTTTGAAACTTTTTTTAAATAGAAAGATTTCTAATAGTAAACTTACCCATGGTTTGAAATGCAACAGTTGAATCACACATGTATGGGAACATAAAATTTATACGTAGTCACTTGACAGTAAATGAAAAACCATAGCTAGTCTAGTATCTTCAGTGATGTAAGTGATACTTCAAGTAAGTGATACTTCAAAAATAAGCAGCTAAATTAAATATTTGAATTTCTGGTTTGATACAGACTTTTATTGCTTTCTGGCTCCAGTAAACTCCACTTTTCATAAACTGTTCTGCAGTGTTTTCAACAAGCTTAAGAAAGTGAACCATGGAAGTACTTCTTTCAGAGTTCAGAGAGGGAGAATATTTGTCTGGATGGTACTAAGCTTGAAGAATGAGGACAAGCTAAATATATTCCAGGTTTCCTGTTCTGTTTTCCCTTTCTCTTTTTGCAAGAGAAAGTTTATTATTAAATAATCCTATACTATGCCAGGGACATGTACACCTAAGGACAATCTAAATGTTATTTGTAATGTAAACAGAAAGCTTGCATCTTTTTAACTACGCACTGTCTTTTCAGCAAGAGAAGCTTACTAGTGAAAAAAAGCTCAAACTGAAAATACTACAGGAGTTACTGCTCCAAGTAATCCATCATAGAGCTTAATTTAGTGGTTAGTGCTCTGCAGGAAACTTGGGATCAATTTCCAGACCAACTCTCTTGTTCAAAGATTCTGGTATGACCTGGGAGCTTAGCCATGCACACTTGCATTTTCTGACAGACTTAGGCTGATATAAACTTAGTACAAACAGTCTCTGCAGAGAAGTAGGATTTTGCTCGTCCCGACTGGAAGAATAGCGGCAACTGGCTTTATTACTGAATGGGGAAAAGTGATGAGGGAAGACATCAACTGAAGTTTTAAATACTACGTTGAACCTGTGAGACTGTCAGAGAGAAGTAATAGAGAAAATAATATATTTGAAAGAAATCAGAAACTCGATAAGCACTGAAGACTTACTGTGCTGTTTTAGAAATCTGTTGTACAAGTACTTACAAAGGCTTTAGGTAATGCTTATACTTTCACTCTTTGTTGCTGTTTTGAATTCAGGTGACTTGGACATTGCGGGTTGTTCAATTCTTGAATTTTCAATAAGACTCGGGGTGGGGGGGGAGGGCTAGAATAGCACCATCTGTGGTGGAAGCATTTAGATTTTGTTGTCTGCACTGCAACAGAAAATGCAGATTCCTTACTTTATGAAGAAACATGTGGTGTGGTTTGCTTGGAGCATTTTTATTTTTAACTTTCTAGAGAATATTTATGCATCTGGAAGTTCTGTGGATAGGTAGTACAGTTTTGCAGCAGCAATAAAATGAAAATGTAATGAGTTTCTTTCTGAAATACTTCCAAAATTTCACAATACTGTCTTTAATGCTGCCCTCTAGTTATGCCTTCACTGTTCCATCACAGTATAACTTGGTTTCTCCCTGCTGAAGTTACCTTTCTGTATCAGGGATGCTTTTGGCTCCAAGCAAGCAGCTGAGGGCAGAATGAATCATTCTGGAGTGTTCAGTAATTTCAAAATAAGTAAAAATGCTTCTTTGAGTGAAGTCAGAGATTTTGGGGAGGGCCTTTTCTCGGTTACCAGACATTTAGTCAGCCAGTTGGATCATATTTAACATTTCAGGAGTTTAGTCCAGTGATTAAAAGCAGCCAAGCAACATATAGTCAGTAAAGAAAATATTGGGTTTGGATAATTACATAGTGGATATTGGCAAAAATCATTTCCTGACGCTTTTTGGTAAATCCATTTCCTATATGGTATTATGCACAATTTAATTCACCACATCAGAATAGCAAGAAGTTGTTTCATCACCCTCCTGCGTGCAGACCTATTCAGAAACATCATTTTCAAAGTAGTTTCATTTTACATTTTCATGTCACTCCTAAATTAACAAAAGGAATAAACTGCTAAAAACTATTGCTGTCTATATAACTCATGGGTATGCAAGTGAAAATGTGTTACTAAAAACACATTTGGCTGTTTCTCCTATCATTGTCCATTGCTGTATGCCATTCTACACCCTCTGGCTTTTCCTTCCCCAACTGATCATTGGGCCAAAAGCTTATTGATTCTGAAGCCAAAGAAATGGCTTTCCAAAATGCACGTACTGCAAGCCACATGTTGTGCAGGTATGATAGAGCTCATAGAGAATACACAAAACATAAAAAGTTTTAAAATAAAGATGTAAAACTTACTTATGAATTGCTTTCCATTGTTTATTCAAAGTTAAATAGCAGCTGGAGGCACCAAAAAGGAATCGGAGCTCTGTTGAGTGAGACATAAAACAACCTATGCAGATGCATTTCTCAGACTGTGACAAGACGCAAACAGATGATGCACGTACTTATCGTGGTGGCTGGGTAGAAAGTTGAGCATGTTTTGTATAAACTAGTATTCTCGGTGTTTATAGAAATCACTAACTAGTATTTGCAAGTGATGTTGTGTAGGCAGAGTAATAGAGGTAAGCTTTAACTGTACCTGCTTTTATTTATATATATATATATATCTAGATAGATAGATAGATAGATCATGATCTGATACAGGGAAAACATATGATACGAAACCGTCTCTACTCCAGTGCTAATAAAACTTGTCCTGAAGTTTGAGTGGTAAAGATCATAGCTGTCAGTAATTAGAATTTGCCTTTACCTTTTTCCTCTAAAATACTCAAAACCTAGGAAATCATATATAGCAGAAAAGCTTATACAAGGAACTTCTATTATTGTGAAGTCAAATACTTGAAAATTAGGAAATAAGAGACAGTTGCCATTGTAGGCTTCATGAGTTCTCTTTCTCATCATCTTTAATTGCATATGATCAAACAAGGGATGGATGTAGAATGGAAGGAGAGTAAAGGAAATTTATATTAGATGTAAGCTTGGATTCTGTTGCAGTGGGTGGTCTTCAAGTATACAGGAAGATAGTCTCTGCCAGAAAGAAGTTCATCGTAAATCTATCTGAGATGGAAAAAAAAATGTAGATGTGTCAAAACCGATAGGGCATATGAGGCCAAAGAAATCCAAAACTCCTGTATTGTACATTATACAGATGTAAATACATTTATTTATACATTCAGATAAATACATTTGTTTTGTCCATTATTGTGTCTTTGGCAGATGTACTTCAGATGATGGGACGTGCTGGCAGACCACAGTTTGATGACCAAGGAAAAGCTGTAATTCTAGTTCATGATATTAAGAAAGACTTCTACAAAAAATTCCTTTATGAACCTTTCCCAGTGGAATCAAGGTAAAGATAAAGCAACCAGAAATGCTGATCAAACTATAAACAATACTACAAATGAGGGGTAGAAAAAAGTGAAACAGAATTCCTGTGCCAAATATTTCCTAAATATTGGGGTCCTAGAGGAAAATAGTTTTCCTAAAAAAAAAAATTAGCCACCTTTAGGCAGAAAAATCCTTTCTTCCATGAGTTTTGAAGTACTGTTGAGCAATTTAGTCCATTCCCAGATACTACTACAAATGCTTCTCTGCTTCCGAGTGTTGTCTCAGACATTTGAATGAGACCACAAACTGTTCTTGGAGGCCAGTGTGTAGGACAACTATACATGATCCTCAGAACCATCTCTGAAATTCTGCAACAAATTCTTAATAGGAAAAAAAATAGGTCAGTTTCTAGCACTCTTTATCTGGAATACTTGTACCAATATAGATATCTCATTCTCCTAAGTTCAAAAAGAAATCTGCATGGTGTAAACTATTGCTAATACACTTTCTACACATCTTTCACTTCAAAATTGCAGTATTTTTATGAGAAACTTAGAAACACCACCTTTTTGCACCCTCTCTGAACTTAATTGATACAAAGCTTGCTGTCCAGCATAATGTAACTCATGCCTTGGTTTTGATGTTTATAATATACTTAGCTGAAGAAGCATTAGTTACATCAGTCTCCAATAGGCGCATGTTTTGTGGAGGAATTCTCAGGTATCTAATAAAGCATGAGCATTACTGAAAGCTTTTCTCAGTGATTAAGAATTCACAGTATTGTTCTCCTAAGGAAATTTCATCCCTCAACATAAGCGATAATGGGACCTCTATCTGGTCAGGAAATTTGTAGGATCTTGAGAGTGCTATCCACCTGTGAAATGTAGTTGAAATGGGCTGGTGTATTTGAAGGTTAATTTCTGTGGTGCACAGACAGACCTACAATTTTTGCAAACAGAGAATGTAGAGACATGGACTTCATTTCCTTAGGAAACCACACTTTTCTTTTTTTAACTTAAAAATTTCACATAGCACAAAAGTCTAGGAGTTGAACATTTTCAAAATGATAGCTAATAAGCCAAAAGAGCAGTGTAATTAAAATGATGATATATCCAGACTGTATGGCACTAGCATAAACTAGGAAATCTCTCAATTCATTGGTAAGTAATTAATTTCTAAATAAAGACACCGTATCTTCAGTATAGCAGTAGTAATCACACCTTGTTCCTGTTTGGAATACTATAAATACTCTATGTTTCTAGTAGCTCATTTTGTGAGTATATATTTATTTTGTAGTTTGATATACCCCATCTTTTACTATAAACAAAGAATATTTGGTAAATTTTCAGATGAAGATTCACATATTAATAGCAATCTCATTAAGTTCTGTGTAGGTTGTGATCCAATTAACTTAGAGTTGTCTTGCTCTCTTTTATGATCAAGTAATTGAAGTAAGAGGCTTCATAACTTCAAAGGGAAATTGTTTGGGGTTTTTTGGAGGGTTTTTAATTTTAGAATGCTTTCCCATCTGTTCTACCAAAGAGCAGATTTATCAGCTTTGTGTAGTATTTCCAATCTGTAAAATTAAACTTCATATTTTTTTAATTAATTTTTTTTCTAAAAGCCATTTTCTGTGTTTTAGTTGTAAGACTTGAGTACACAACTCGTATGACAGGCCTTGTGCTCTCATTGATCATGGGTCTGAAATACAGGATATGAAAAGCAAAAGAGAAAGCACGCTTTATTATGGAATAGCTATTGAGTGGTGTGTCCAGTTTCGGCTGGACAGTCTGGGTAGAACGTCTTCAGTTCTTACCTTCAGAAGCATGTGATCAGTGCTATAGAGCAGTAAAACAGCTACGCGTACCAAATTGCCCTTTACTTTTATCAATAGGGGAAGAACAGTAGGAAAAGAAAAAGGATTATAAAACAAAAATTTTGCGTTGATCCTTAAGGACATTTGCCATTCCCTGATTGAATTCTAGCCAGGCATGATCTCATTAGATACCCTAATGGAGGTCTTTGTTCCATTTAATGACACTAAACAGTATTTTACTTTGTAAGACTCATATTAAACTGCTTTGTTCTTCTGTGTTTCTGAGTTTAGATCTTTCTGGGTAAAAGTAGCTGCTTTTTTTTTTGCTTTTTTTTTTTTTTTACCTTGGATGAAGATGAGGCAAAATCTGGTGGAAGCAGTTTTGATGTAATTTTAATAGCCCTCAAGTATTTGTCAAGTATTAGCTAAGCTATTGCCACTGTTTCATTTCCTGTTTGTCTTTCCATATGATTCTCTATTGGATTAAACCAGCATGATCATATGGTCAACACACAGTATTCAGAAGTTACCACTGAGTAGCTCCATCTGAATACATTCCACAAATGACTTAAACTTGTGCATTCTTGGTCTAATCAAAAACTAATTTGAGCTTCATTCCACTATCATGTAAAGAAGATGACTGACCTTGCAATTACATTCCCCCTTCTTCCCCTCTTTTCTTTTACTGGAAGATAAATATATAATATTTTCAGATTAAAAGTAATAAACCTTTTAATGCACAAGTCTACAAAATATATTACCTGTCATTGTGACTGTAAAGTCAGATAAGTCCTCTTGTTTTCTGTTCTTCAGCTTGTTAGAAGTGCTGGCTGACCACCTGAATGCTGAAATTGCTGCTGGAACTATTACTTCTAAGCAGGATGCCATGGATTATATCACCTGGACTTATTTCTTCCGTCGACTTATAATGAACCCAACGTGAGTATAAAATAGAAATGCAATTTAATCTAAAGGTAACTTGAGGGTAGAGTTGATCCAAAGGTGATCCCGCTGCTGTTGAAGCCTAGAATACTTAGCAGTCTCCAATGTAGGAGCATTACTGGCCCACACATGGAATAAAATTCGTGCACATTTTTATAATAATTTTTTCGCTAAATATAAATGCATTTCTTGGCAGATAACTTTACAATTTAGTGACAACTATAAAGTAGCCTTATTGAGAGGGCTACATCAGCATCCCTAAAATAAAACTCCAGATTATCACATTCCTTTAGGTATTGTATTTATAATGTGTTACTTTTTTTTTTAGCTACCACATTGATACGTTCTGCCCAGTTTTCTATAGAAAATCTATTAAGACCTGGATTTTCATAATAAATGAGAAAATAGCTATCAGCTGTTTCTCTGTGATAAAGTTTACTTTCATTAGGGTATCCTGGTGAAACCATGTGTGCAATATTTTCAATGATTGTTATCATCCTGCCTAGCTCCAGCTGGTATGCAGATCATTCTGAGCTGTTCCAGCAATGTAGCTTGCTGTTGCCACAACATCTTTTTGGGTAGATGGTATGTTACCTATCATGTGATCATTTGGCCACCAAAATGATGTGGCAAATAAAGAATTAGGCATTTATAGCACTAAATATTTCTTCATATACTCCAGGCTGGTGTATTTCTGAAATCATGTTCATGTCCATGACATTTGGCTGAATTTTCAGCTGAGTTCTTTAGGGGCAACTGCTGGTGGGAACCTGCAGGTGATAAAACAATTTCCTTTAATTCTTTTTTAGTCTTCTTTAGTTTTTAATTCTGCATCTAGTCCTACGCTGAGAATCTCCCACAAAACAGAATTTCCACCTAATCTTCTTGGAAAGTAAAAAATGCAGTGTTAGACCTGTAAACTAAAGAAAACATATTAAATTCTCTCACTTCATAACTAACAGAATGAATACATTTATGGACTTTGGAATTTACACATGATCCATACTACAACTAAAAACTCTGCTACTGCAGACACTATTCTTTTTTAGTATAAAGAATAAGTTACAAGCTGGAGAGGTGGGCCTGTGTGAACCTCATGAGGTTCAACAAGGCCAAGTGCAAGGTCCTGCACCTGGGTCGGGGTCACCCTCAGTATCAGTACAGGCTGGGGGAAGAAAGGATCGAGAGCACCCTCTACTCTGCTCTGGCGAGATCTCACCTAGAGTACTGCGTCCAGCTCTGGAGCCCTCAGCACAGGAAGGACATGGAACTGTTGGAGCGGGTCCAGAGGAGGGCCACAAAAATGATCCAAGGGCTGGAGCACCTCTCCTATGAGGACAGGCTGAGGGAGTTGGGCTTGTTCAGCCTGGAGAAAAGAAGGCTGCGGGGAGACCTGATTGCAGCCTTTCAGTACCTAAAGGGGGCCTATAGGAAAGATGGGGAAAATCTTTTTAGTAGGGCCAGCTGTGACAGGCCAAGGGGTGATGGTTTTAAACTAAACCAGGGTAGGTTTAGACTGGATATAAGGAAGAAATTCTTTACAATGAGGGTGGTGAAACACTGGCACAGGTTGCCCAGAGAGGTAGTGGAGGCCCCATCCCTGGAAACATTCAAGGCCAGGTTGGACGGGGCTCTGAGCAGCCTGATCTAGTTAGCGGTGTCCCTGCTCACTGCAGGGGAGTCGGACTAGATGACCTCTAGGGGTCCCTTCCAACCCAAAACATTCTATGATTCTATGATTTTACAATGTCTTGCTCTTGAATTGCGGTGATTTTGTTGATTTGTCTTTGGCAAGCTTTGTAGATACATTTTTAAGACACAACATATAGCCCAAAGGTAAGTGTAGAATATAGAAATGTAATCGTTTGATGTAATAGGCGAGCTCTTCCCAATGTAAAAGAAGGTTCCCACAGGAGTATGAGGTTGGCATGTTTACTGATGGTCTTTTTTTCTTAGCAGTTTCTTTAACATGCAGTGTCATGGAAAGCTAAATCTGAAGTTACCACAATATCAATCTTTAAGCAAAAGTTCTGCTATTCTGAGAGGACTGTGGGAAGAAAGTCAATGAAAAAAAAGAAAAAAACCACTGTATTTCATAGTGACATGCAGAGCCTTTGTAGTGAGAAACAAGATGAACAGATCTTGATTAGTCATGTTCATAGTGGCAGGGTAGGAATGCACATTGAAGTTTCTAATGAAATTGGAGTCTTTCACTGGAACGCCGGACATGCAGGTTGGAACAGATCACAAGTTGTGCTGCTTTATGCCCTGTCTCATCCACACAGAGGTACTCAGCATTCCTTCTGTACTCGGTCATGCAGGGAGAAAAATGAAGGACGTTTTTGACTATGTCAGAGAGGTCACTTCTAGATACCAAGTGCAAATGCAATGGACATGCACACTTTCCATTTTTTGACATGATGATAAATTCTATTAAGTTTCATACAAAGTTACTACACTAACCAGTTTCCTGGACCTACTATCTGGTATTTTCAGACCTCCTACAATTGGAGGCCAGCATGTGCCAGCGTGGTCAGTGTTTGAATGAGATACATCAAAGGAAAACTGAAGAGTTTTATGAAGAGAATTCGGTGATAGTTGAGATAACTGAATAAATTGCAGTATAGTAATGGAGTTTACTGTGCCATAGATGAGTATATGAGATGATTGATACTACCAGACAAGAACTGTTTGTGGCCCTTAATAATCCAGAGGTTTTAGGGTTTATTTTTTTCACAAGAGTAGGAGCACAATGGCTGAATTTTGGTTTGGGTAGTTACACAATACCTACTCAATGCCACTTGATACAGTGTTCTTTATCATGTCCTGCCCCGAAGCAATTTTGTTGACTTTCTCTCCACGGTGAAACAAGAACTGTTTTCCAGCCAGCAGGTGATTGTACCTTAGTGGTGAATAAGTAATTCCCGTATGCATGATTGGTAAATTGCCTTGGGATTCATTGGCATAAAAGTCATTGCATGTGATGCTGTAAATCCCCAAAATAATGGGCTTAGATAATATGCAGAAGATTTATATTCTCATTTATTGCCAGTTTTAGCTACTGGTATATTAAAGCTGCATAAAAAAATCTAGCATCCTGCTATTCTAATCCAGTTTCATAAAATGCCTTACTGAATGCCAACAATTTGTACTATTTAAGTAAAGTTAATCTACCTTTGTTGTGAGGTAGAGATCAAAGTACCCTTTTGCTCAAGTATCCAGGTTTCTTCTAAACATGCAGTCATTACTAAAGTTTTTCTGGCACACTTGAGATAATTTGTTAGACTTGTAATAATGGCTTTTTTAATGGTGGTGTTGAAAATCTTTGCATGTTACAATACTTCTTTTTATCAAAACATTCTCATTTTCTTGTTTGCTGAACCCCTGTATCTTGAAATCTGTGAAAATGGGTTTTAACTGTCTAGTTAAGAGGAGTAATTTGTTGATTTGGGGGAGTGGAGTAGCTGAGTGCTTGTTTTGTTCAAAGGCATACTGACTAGTCATGTGCATGTTATTCAAGAGACTATGTGCAAATGAGAGGGGTGGTCCAAATAAAACTGTTTATCAAAGTGTATCACTCTCAGTATCCAGAGTTTCTTCCCCGTTCCTTCCCTCCCCCAAAGCAATTATTCCTAAATGTAGAGGTTTTTGAATTTGCACATTAAGTCAAAGTTTCTGTGCTACTTCAGTCAAGTACTACAACATGTTCTCCTTTCCACATACAACTTCAGTCAATATGTTCTTTACTTAGTCAAGATCGTACAAGACGGATCAGTGAAGTGCCGTGTTCTTTGAAAGGGGCTATTTTGAGAGGCTTGTCTATCTCCTTCCCTTGGCTAAAATTCCTTGACTATTCATTCTTTTACCCTTATAAAAGATTATAATCTGCAACTTTTTACAGAAGAGAAATGGCTATGGGAAACATTTTCTGTAAATCAGGTTATGATATTTTCCAGATACATGTACAGTAAAAGAGAAATAGAAATTTACAACATATGTAAAGTTAAGCAGAATCAGCTTACGTTTGGAAAGTTAATTTTTAGATATTCTGAGAGCACACATCACATCACTGTTCAAATGTGTGTGGTTTTTTATAAATATATATGTGTGTGTACATACACACGTTAAATCAGTTTTCTGTGTAAATTCCTTGTGAAGACCTGAAAAATTTGTTATATTAATTTGTTCTGAGAATTATTATTAAGGTGGGTTTTTTTCACTTTATGTCAGTCTTACAAAGTTTTCTGGAGTGAAAGAGTAACGTAGCATAAATTACAATTAAATTATCTCAGACTGATGCCCTTACCATCATACACTTATATTTTACTTTAGATGTCTTTTTCTCAGTATGATTAGCTGAGCATGCCTAATAAAGTGAATAAAACATCTGAATAAAAATAAAGATTATATACTGTTCCAATATAGTTTCTGGTATTGACGTGACAGCTAATATCAGCTAGTCAGGATAGAATAATATGTATTTCCGTGACAAAATCACAGTTATTCAGAATTCTTTCTTTTACACTCACATTTAGATCTGTGTGCCTGTATATATACTTAATAAATAACAGCTATATACATTATTATGAATTTCATAACAAGAGCTTGTTCTTTTAAATTATTAGGGTCACAGTGATGCGAAAAGTACAGGAATGTAGTTTATGGTATGCTTTTACCAAACTATTCATACAAATAAAGTTTTTCTGATTCTCTCAGACTGGGAAGCCCCAGGCTGCTGAGTATTTGAGCCATCTCCTGTTCCCCAGTCTGCTGCAAGTCTTAGGTGAGAATGCAAAGCTGAAGACTCCGCATCTCCCCATTCAGAAAGCAAATCCACATAATTGTCTTCCTACTCAGCTATGATTTACCTGTACAAAATATCTTTTGGAAAAAGCAATGCCCAGTCAACATGTAAGCAAATTTACATGTGCCTGTTGCCTCTGATTTCTTACCTTATGAGCATATCTTAGGAGATCAACTTTCTTGTAGATATTTTAATTAGAAGCACTGATGTGGAGGCAAATACCTTGCTGATGCCAGAGAAACTGGACTCTTTCTTGATCTTCTTAAATAACCACAATGTACTATGTACTAAAAACTGATTAAAGGTAGCAATATATCTGTTCCTCATACCTGGCAGAAGAAAATACATGAATGCAAGAAAATACAAGTAAAATACAGATAGAGATTACTGTCTGCAGCACTTGTGCATGCTGTAAGGCATTTTAGCAAGCTGGTCACGGACTCCAGAGACAGTCAGCGATGCCTTAACAACAGAAGTGAGTTGGTACATTGTTTCATAGCTCTCTGGCTATGAAGGTCCATCAATTGCGCCATATACTCAGTACCATTTGAAGATGGCAGCTGCTGAAGGCCACAAGCTGATGAAAGTAAACACAGTTGACGACTGCAGTAAAGCGATTTACAGAAATGACTGTGCTTCCCGCATACTTGTTCATAACGGAATTCTGCTTCCTGGACTACAGAATCTCAGAAAGCACGCTTTCTTGCCATCAAGTGAATGCTGTAGATTCATCTTTTTGTGTGCATTTGTTTCAAAAGGCCTTCTGGCTAGCAAGTCTTTTCTTTTAATATTTTTGGCTGACTCTGCCACCAATTTTCATTATGTGTGTCACTATTACTACCGTATAATCTGAACATAAAAAACATGGTGCTGTAACAAATGACTTCACAGCATTGACAGTTATAGCAGGACCATTTCAAGGCTGATGAAAAATTTCCCAGAGAGATCTCAGGTCAGGTTTACATAAGCTAAACAGGAAATGATTGCCACCGTTCACATTAAATCCTAAATGTTTTGTGTAACTTCATCTACATTTTATGTTCCTGCACGTCTCTGTCTTTCTCAGCTGATGAAATTCCACACTTCCTTAGATTAGAGAAATAAGTTCATGTTTCACAGTTTGTTGTTCTTGCTAAGCTCTACAAGGTTTGGGATTTTAAATATATTATTTAAAAGACAATAAAAAGTTCCTTCAGTTTTTGATTGTTTAAATTTTACATACTTTGTAAATTTTAATGATACCTAGGGGTTTGTTATTGCTTTTCCCCAGTGGACTACTAATGGAAGTTAGCCTGTCTAGCCCATGTGCTAGATGCTGTTAGGATAAAACTGCCTTTGACTTTCACACCTCTCAGGGGACGAGTAATTGTTGTGTTCAAACAGCCTGTAATTGTGATCCCGCTGGCTTTCTCAGTACGCTTCTGGCTATTAGAATCATTAAACAACTCAGCACCTGTTAACAGCATTGTAAATATTCAACCCTGCTTGTGTGCAGGTTGAGTCCAATATAGGAGAAGGCTTACAGAGCCTAGCCTCATAAATTAGAGCTTCTGACAAGTCAATTATTGTGAAACTGGGCTTCACTGTGAAATAAATGAAATGGTGTGCTGATAAAAAGGTAGGCTGGCTGTTTATAGCAAAGGGAAAATAATGACTAGATGATTCAATGCAGTGAGCATGAAACTGCATTGTTTTTATTCTTTATCTGTAATTAAATAGTTAGGTAATATAGCTTCACAGAGGAGCTCACATACGATGCAGGTTTTATACTTGGAGCATACCAACATGTAAAATTCAACTTGCATTTATGCCTGTGCATTTAAAATACTGTCTAATGTCATGATACTTCTGTTTTCGCTAATGATTTTAACATAGTCTTTCTAGATGAATGGCTTTGCTTTTTATTAGGGGAAAATGTGCTGAGTGACCAAGAAGCTCCTGTGGGTGTGCTCAAAATTATATTTACCCCATTATAGATAGTAGTTAAAACACACTGGTACCACTTCACTCAAGATTACAAACCATTTAAGATTTTTCTTTACATTGTTTTGTTTGCACTAGGCAGCTACATATTTACTCCTCTGACAGAAAATTACCAAAAATCGGCAAATTTAAAATTCACATAGTTTTTTAAAAGCATTATAATGCCTTCTATGATTAGGACTTCAGTGTGAAATACTGCAACTTAGGCAGAGCACAAGACAAAATCTGTGTTGCTGTCTTAAATTTCAGTCTCAAACTAGAATTTCAGTGTATTGCCTGTATCTCTTCCTTTGTTTTATCAGTGTTCATCATCAGTGTTGTGGTACTGCAAATAATAGTGCTGCAGTGATACAGTGGAAGTCTGAATACCATGACAATAAAGCGCCTTAATTGGAATCATTTCAGTAGTGTTATATTCAATTTAGAGAAAAATACTAATGAATCATTAGTGGTTTAGATGTATGAAATAGAAAATCTTTTCACATCCTTAAACAACTCATGTAGTTAATTTGGTCAATTATTTTCAGAAGGTAAGCAAAATGTTACCAAGTAATTTCTGCTAATCAACAGAACCTAAATGTGTTCGGTGATAAGATGTCAGGCAGATAAAAGGTGTAGATGGAAATAGTGACCATTTTTATCACTACTGCATCACTTCAGTAAATTTAAAAGGGGACTCCTGAAAATTAAGTTGCATTGAAAACAGTGTCAGAGTACTTTTGCTACAAATAAGTTTTCTTTGCTTAAAGCTGATAATGTATGGCTGTCTACCATATAAAACTTTTTAGTCAATATAAGTAAGGCTTTTGGGTTGGTTTGGTTTTGGACAATAGCTATGTTTTAAATATTTGAGATCATCTCAGCATGAACCCATATAAAATATCACAGAGTTGAAAACTCCGCTGCCATATATATACACTTTGTTGTTGTCTGATGTAGCTGACTCTTTCCTGCTATCAGAACAGATTTTTTTAATCTTTTTCTTATGGTAGTATTGTTTTACTCCAACTTTACCCAATTATAAGTGAACATTCAAAGCATCAGAGAATTAACCCCATAATTTGGGATTAATAACAAAGGAAAGAATCTGGAAATGACTGTACTGCTATTTAGCATGCAGGCTTTTTTCAGCTATGCTGTTGCTGTTCAAAAAGATAAATGTTAAAAACTGTTTAAGAAAATAATAATGCAAATCAGATTGTGTTAATGAAACAGTCATGGAAGGATGCATGTAGTATATAAAAGCGCAATTCCATCTTTTGAAATTTGCTAACAGCAGCATTACAGTAAACGAAATTGAGCTTATACAGAGAATGGGATTCATCTGCCCAAATATAGCATCAACAACTGAACTGGTTGTCTAAAGTTCTTTTTTTTTTTAGTCCGTGATTACATTTAATCTCATCCTAAAGCAGATATATAAAATACTTCAGATGAATAGCATTCTGTAAGCGCACGTTTCTCTCCACTGGCAGTAAAGGGAGTTAAAAAGACTAACTCGGGTGTAGCTGTAACTATGTAAAATCAGCTAAAATGAATCTCAGCACACTGTTTTGCAGCCTGTTGTTCACCTGCACAAAATAACACTGAAGGAACCTACTCTCCATTACAGCATGTGGTATTGTTTCCTGTGGGGATGCTGAGTACATTGTAACAGTAGGAAATTTTAGTAAAGCCACTAGTATGAACAAAGGAGCATCGTTTGTCGTTGCAGCAATCTCAGTAATCTATTTGTGTGACAGTATTTTACAGAAATAAATGAGCAGGGACAACCTTTTTTAATGTGCTTTTTAACATTTCAGTAAATATTGGCATATTTTGTGTGTTCCAGTTCCACTTTGAAATTGTGTGATCTAACTGCTCTGCTTATATTCAGAATTTTTAAACTTTCTGATCATGCTCAGTTTTTCTTTACTGCTTATTGAACTTAACTGTTACTTTGTGAATTGGTGCCCTTGTTGAATCTAGGGCACAAGTTCTTACTACATTTTTATCTGGAGTTTTCTAGGTAAAATCTCTCCCTGAAATTAGGTTAGTTTTTATGAGTAAGAACCTCATCGTACAGCTGAAGTTCTACAGTTAAGGAGTGCAAACTTCAGTTACCGGGTCTTTTTTATATGCTGCCATAACAATATGTTTTGGTGCACCGTATAAACATTTTTCTTCATACAGATAACTTAGAACCAGATAACTAAGAACCATAGTTAGTATATACGGTTTACTTAAACAATTTTACCCGAAAATGAACATGTGAAGTAATCACATTGACAAATACACTATTCCTTTTTTTAGCAATTTTAACTTTGAGAATAAAATTACATGGAAATATAACAGCAAACACCAATATTTGCACTGGTGTAAGGTTACTTTTTCAAGGGATGTCACTATATGCCTAGTTTTTATTTTCAGAGTTCCAGGACAGAGGAACAGTTGCTATCGTTGGTGGGTTTACTTCCTTTCTCTTGAAGTTAAAACACTGTTACTCGTGTTAGTATTGCTTGTTCAGTTTCATACTTATGAGATCAGGAAGATATGCTTACACAATCAGGAAAATTTTCCCACTAACAAAATATAGCCAGTCCAGTTCTGTTTGTATCAACCTTTCTATTAATAGACAGATAAATTACCATCTTTCCATATGTACATGTTTGTATTATGTTGGTTACTCCCACAAACCATTTAAGAATCATGAATGTCTTGTTAGACTATATAAGGGAATAGTTCTGTGTTTAATTGTTTAATGTGGATATTTGCTGTTCCAAGTATGTGTGTGTATTATAGCAGCCTTGTAAGTTTTCCTACAAGACGTTATTGTTAAAAATCTTCAGAGTGTAAAAAGTATTCATGTAATGCATCTGTTTTCAATTTATCTAGTTACTATAACTTGGATGATGTGAGCCATGACACTATGAATAAGTACCTCTCAAGCCTTGTTGAGAAATCCCTCTTTGACTTGGAATGCTCCTACTGTATTGAAATTGGGGAGGTAAGACTAATCCGTGCCTTACAAGATTCATAAGATCCATGCTCCTAAAAGTTGGGAACAGCAAGATACAGGTTCCCGATTTGAGATGTGAGTGTGTCTGTGTCTGTGGAGCTATTTGTAAGACTTATGTTGAAAACTGAGCTTATTTGGGGTTGCAGCTAAATTATGATGCTAAATCATTTTGTTCTCTCCTATAGTCTTAAAATATTTTACAGTTTTGTAGGAACCATTTATATTGACCCATGTAGGAACCATGTCTATTTTTGATTCCTCTTCTAACAGGATAATCGCAGCATTGAACCTCTGACATACGGCCGCATTGCCTCCTATTACTATTTGAAGCATCCAACTATTGGGATGTTCAAAGACCAGTTGAAACCTGAAAGCAACATTGAAGAATTGCTCTTAATTCTGACAGTAAGTACTGATATTTTCTTAACTTAGATATGTAACTTGTGACTCTTAAATTACAAGTGTATAAAAAAATACCCCAAAATTAAGAAAAGCCTTTCTTCCCTGATCTGTAATTTCATTTTTTGTTGTTTTGAGTTATATACCTGAATAATTGTTGATGTTTCAAGTGTTTCATCTGATCAGTATATCAGAATTACTGTGTACAGCTGTTTCTCTTCTTATGTCCCTTTATAATATTCAGGATCTATAAAATCCGATATTTGGGTTTTTCTAAGTCAGGTTAATACTAAAGTGCCAGAAGAATTAACTGCATATCAGGATCTTAAATCTGTACCAGGGCCATCACTTTGCACTGGGACAACCTGGAAAATACAGCACCTTTAAGAAGTGGGGGAGACATGGGGAAGACCAGTTTCCTAATACACCGTCTTGTCCGTCTCCCAGCCATTTCCCAATCCCTGAGGTCATAACCTCCAATAATGCCTGCTCATGCAGTTAGTCTGGTGACTGTTCAGTAGAGAAGTGCAATGCAAGGCAAAAGATTTTAGGGTGCAAGTCTGGGGACACAGTGTACAGTTCAGCATGGCAGTATTACATTCTCATCATAAAAGAATCAGGTTTTACTCAGTTTTCCTTTTTAAGTACTTAAGTAGTTATATTTACAAAATCTTCATTTTCAAAATGGAATAACTCCACTTTTACACACGCATTTGAAAACAAGAAGTGCCTGAATGTTATCCAGGAAAACTTATTTCTGCCCACTTATGATTATAGTCTCTGTAATATTATATACATTATACAAGTGGCCCAAATTCTTTAACATTCTGATTTCCAAGTGTTAACATCAAACAAACTTTATAGTATTTATGTATGTTACTTTTATATTCACTTTGTTTTGACATGCTGCCAAAACTTCTCTGAGGAGAAATACAAGAAGAAAAATAAAAATAGTGCTATTCAACAGTTTGCATCTCAACAAAACCTGATCAGCATTTTATGACACTAGGAAAGCCACTTTTGTAGTACAGAGACTTTCTTTCTGATAAATTTAAATCACCTGCTGCAAACATTCAGAGTGTTACAGCTCAGAAATAAAGGCCACAGTAATCTTTTATAATGGAAAGTGTTAGACAGCCTAAATAGGGGAATTGCTATCACTGACCCTGCGATATCTGTTGTTCTGTTGTCAGAAAACATTGCAAATTATATGAAATGAAATTCAGTGTATTCGACTGAAATCAGAATGGTAATCAACCACAATTCCTATGTATGCTTTATGTAAAATAACTGACATTTTAAGAAGAAATACCCACTAGTGAACAGAAGTTAAATAATACAGTGTTGAGTATTCAAGGTGAGAGCTTTACTCCACCTGCTGTCTCTTTGAAATCTCTTCTCTCTAGAGAAAACTTTCTCCACCTAGAAACTTCAGAATTTTTTTTCAGACAAATTTGGACAGGCAAAGTTTGAGAATAGCATTAGTAGAGATGGGGGACATGTCATGACACTGCCTAAGCTAGCGAGCAGCAAATTGAAGATGAATGATGGAAGCAGAACCTAGTGCTGCCTATTTTATGTCAGGGCTCATCTATTTGAACAGCTTGCATCTGTGAAGCGCAAAGGTAAATGGCAAATATTTCAGTTGCAGACGAAACCTAGGAGCCTACTGTTGGGCAGAGGTTGTAAGATTTAAAATTCAGTATTCTTGCTTTAATTCTTTCTAACTCTTTTTTTCCCCTGGAAGTATAGTCTTAGAAGTTGTCCATTTACAGTCTTAAGAGGAATGAGACTAAAAATAAAATTTGTTAGGGGTCAAAATGCGCCGCATGTGTCAATTTGAAAGATAAAAAGGATGTATGAATGCTGGATGCCATTATACCTAACAATTTTTCCTTACTTTTTATGCAGATGTTGATTTTCATAATTACTAGTGGAATTACTCCTCTGTCTTGTTGAAGGTGTAAATTGAAAGGGTTTTTTCAGTCTGATATAGTGTTGGAAAGAATTGCCATTTCAACGGAGTTATTGCCAAGGTTTTTTTTTTTCCCCCTAAACACTGTGAATTAATGAGTTCTATAATTACAGCAGTTGCTTCACACCTCTATTGTTAACCAATAACATTACATCTGCCTTGCTCTGCTGGCGCCCTCCTCCTTCTTATTGAAGCATTTAGCAGTTTGGGCAATAGGGAATTACATGGCATGGGGTAAGTAGTCTAATTAGATATAAGTGAAAATCCTGAGGGAAAAGGATATTTAAAAAGTAATTTGAAGAATCTCTTAATGATGCTGGAACTGAAAGCTGTAGCTATAGTACAAAAAAAAGCCTGTTATTGTTGCAAAACATGATTATAATTGTGATTATTCTGCTGATCACTCAGTTTTAAAGTTTTGAATTTTGGACTGTGTTATTTAAGAATAACCATCCAAAACATTTCTCAAATGCAGTTGCAGGATTTTGTAGATGTGACATGTGGGGGTTTTTTTGTTGGCATTTCTTATAATTTTACAAACCTTTAGAAGTTTACAAGTTGCCTGATGTATACAAGAAAGGTAGAAGTGTGCAATTGTAACAAAGAAAATACTGACGTTGTGGGTTTGAAATGGGATATATGCAACTTTTTAGCAAGTTGTCAATGTGTAACTTGAAAAAGAAAAAAGGTTTGTTTAAAACAACACCAGGAAAAAAGCAAGATTGCATTCAAGAATTCAGAAATGTATGCTCGTATTAAGGGTTTTAAATCTGAAGGATTTTGAGTTTCAGACTGATATTTTGCCATGCTCATGGGAGTGTTCAGAAATCAGGATCATTGACCAATGAATTATCAATGAATCTTTGCGACTCACATGGAAAAGTAGATTTGAGTCATCCTGTTGCTAGTGCTGATGGGTCTCCCAAAAGAGTCACTTGATAGCAAGATTTGTTTCCAATTAGTAGACAAGACCATTCATAGTCTTCTCCAGTATCTGTTCTTTTCTCTGTTTTTATTTTGTCTTTTCATTTGATCATCTGCCAGCATTTTGCAAGATCGAATGATTTTTTTTCAGTATGGTTTAGGGGTTGAAGTATCCATAACGTGAACAGGAACATGGCACATGGGAACAGCCCTGGAGTCATGTTGGAAGTATACAGTAACAAGTGATACAAATTGATGAGGTACAATCTTTCATGCTTTCCCTTCTCCTCTCAAGATGTATAATGTCTTGGGTTTGCCGTTAGCAGGCGAAGTTCAGATTCAGTTACTTTTGTAACTGACTTGTGCTAGTGGACCTGTAATTTTTCTGAGAGAAAGTGTTTGATGCTTTTCTGTAGAGCTTGCTTTAAAACTTTCCTAACCGTGCTTCAGACAGTAGTAATCCAAATGAGCTTAATCACTTCTGAGTTATTGTGCTTCTTGCATTAAGTATTATTGATGAGAAAGTGTTCACGAATTATTACTGACAGGCTGGATTTCCCTGAGGTACCTGAAGACTGTTTCTGTTTATTCCAAAAGTTAGGTGCAGAGATTAAAACAGAAGTCTAGGTACAAACCAGTGAGAGATACTTTGGGGTAATTTTCATCATTTTCTGTACTAAAGCAGCAGTCACCAAAAATGTTTTTAAAATCAGATGTAGGTTTCTTGTACCTTGAGGAAAGGAGGTCTGTCTTGATAACTGATCAGGACTGTGATGGCTAGATCCACTAGCTTCATGATTTTTGTTGATTTGTTACTACATTTATCTAGTTATCTGGTTAATATCCTTATTTACAGAGCAAATGCTTTGTCATATCTGTTCATATTTGCTGTCGCAAAGGGGAGAACATTACCATCTTTCAACCCATGTTTTATCTGCATGTTGTCCCTTATTTCTGTTTTTGAATTTTACCTACCAGAGAGAAGTGCTTGGTTTTCTAATTTGATATCCACATACCTCTTCCTTATATTTATGATAATTGGCATGGTTTTGTTACACTGGCTTGTGTTAGACTAAATATTTTGGAACTCAGCAGAAGATCTGGCATTGCTGGAGTACCAGATTTGGAAGGTAGGAGGAGATTCATGAAACAAGCACTCTCCATCCCGGATACATAGATAACAAAAGAGTAAAGTTGTTAATGCCTTATCTGTCTTTCATTACCTGTTGGATGTTTGTACTCTGAGATTCTAGGTAACTCAATTAACCTGTAGCTTTATTTTCTGTTGATCATCATTGGCACATCCTATAATAGGAGAAAACTGTTACCTCTTACCATTAAATCTTTTCTTCACAATAAATCCATACCTAGTACTACTGTTCCATGCATAAATTTTGTCCTAAACATGGCCATGTTCAGGATCTATATTCTCTGGATTTTAATATTTTAAAACATTTGTGCATCAGTTCCCACTTGGAACATCTAGATGGTATCACAGTGTGTTTAATAAAATAGTTTAAATTGGAAAATTGTGTTTGGCTTCATGAAAATAAAGCAGAATGCTACAGTGAATTTTAATAGCATCCAAATTTCATCATCTATACCCAGTATATTCAAAATATCTTGTACTTAGCAGAAAGAGTACTTACATGAATACTCACACATTAAATTTGTCTTGATTTTTCTCTAGTCCCAGTAGATGGAGCAGTTTTGAATGTTGCTTGACTAGTACTTGAATATAGTAATTTCCTTCTAACATCATGACACAATTTTCTCTTATTTTTCTTTTTCCAAATGATTGTTTGATTTTTAGTTTGAAAGCATCGCGTGCTGCCTGCCTTTCCAGAAAAGCACAATCAGCTGTTAATTCAAGATGACAGGGCCCACCACTGACAGCTAACTAAATACGGCATAAGTCTTTCATTTTTATGGCATCAGTAAGAAAGAATTACATTCAAAATTAGAAAATATAAAACCTTCCCATCTCCAATACACGTGACTTTCTAATCTCCGATTAACAGATCTCCTTTTTTTTCCCTTCAATCTTCTTACTCAACTTCTGTCATTACTTGCTAGTTTAAAAAACTGAATCAATACTCACCAAAGTTAAAATAAAACCTATTTTAAAGTTGAAGTTAAAGGTTTCTGACATACATTTCCCATGAGGTAGGCCATAAGACAAGAACTGTTATCTTGAAAATAATATAGTATCTTTAATTTTTTTTATTTTTTGTTAGTTTGTTTTGATTGCAGTGCAGTGTCCAAGGGAAAAACTGGTGAAAGTGTATATAGCTGTGGTAGTGGAAGCCAGTAGCCTCGGGCTATATCCCCGTTTCAAACAACAGCTGTTTTAGTAACTGTTTCTGTCAGAAAAATGAGGAAATAAATTCCTTTAACAGGAGTTATAGATGCAGTTATAGCAGCAAAACACTCATGTACACCAATTAAAACTATTTGGATGAGCCAGGAAGCTATTATACTTGTATCTACTAGGGTGGATAGGAGTACTGTCCTGGTCTTGTACTTAGACGTGAACGTTGGCTGCCATCTGTGGCAAATCAATGCTTGTCCTTGGTATAGCTGCTAGAAGCAAGTTCAATGATAGCAAGCTTGGTTTAGCTAACTGCTTAAAGCTGCAGGCAATTCAGCCGCACACCATTTATTTATTTATTTTAGCACAAAAGTCTTTTACTCACCACTTGGCAGTTAGCATTGTAGCCATCGTCGTTATGCGAGATTTCAAACCGTGCGTAGTGTGTATATGCAGCCAATACTTTGCAAAGTATTCATAGTGAAAATGAAATGGCTTTTTTTTCAGCAGTCATGTCATATGGCTCTGTTTTCAAATATACTATATATCCGTGGAAAGAACGTTTGCATTTGTTGAAACAAAACCAGAGTTCTAAACCTCACCTTTAGTACGGTAAAGCTGAACATTTTATAACATGCAATGCTGCTTTGATAAATGGCAGTGGGTTCTCATGGCCCAGGTAGTCCAGAAGGCAGTCTTACAAGCCGACTGCTGTTTAAAGGCACACAAATGTTTTCCTCTGTCAGCAAAGAAGTTATTGCTCAGACTTGTAGAACTGATAAGAAAGAGGATGGCATTTTGTAGCTCGTTCTCTGATTGGAACAGAAATTTCAAGATAAGGATTGGCTTGGCTGAAATAACTACATCATGCAAGATTGGTATCCAGCATATATTGTTCCTTTAGCATGGTAGTTTAAAAAAAAGGACATAAGAGGATTACTGATGAGTCTTTAATGAAGTATCTGACACTTGTATTTTCCTATTTACATTTAGATACTTTCTTTGTCTCATTCTTTTCTTTTTTTTTTTATTCCTGACGGAACCTGGCTATCTTCAGAAGGTTGAATTTTATTTTAAATGTTGATGTTATGTGTTATGACAGATGAACCTTTAAGAAATCGGCCTCTCCTGCTATTTGCCTAGGATTTACAAGGTGCTTTATTTCACAGTTACTTAGGTAGCTCATGCTACCTCAGAGGGATTTTTGCTACCAAAAGGCTAAAACTTTTCTTAGCACTTGAAAAACTTAATATATATATTTGTAAATTTGGTATAGCATAGTGTCGTGGTTTAACCCGGCTGGCAACTAAGCACCACACAGCCGCTCGCTCACTCCCCCCCCTCCCTCAGTGGGATGGGGGAGAGAATCGGGAAGAAAATGAAAGGTTAGAGCCGAGGGCTGAGATAAAGACAGTTTAATAAGAGAAAATAATAATAATAGTAATAATGAGAATGATAACAGAATATACAGAATATATAAAACGAATGATGCACAATGCAATTGCTCACCACCCGCTGACCAATGCCCAGCCCGTCCCGAGCCGCGATCAGTCCCCGAGCCGCGATCACTCTCCCCGCGACCGACCGACCGACCGACTCCCCTGAGCATGACGTTATATGGTATGGAATAGCTCTTTGGTCAGTTTGGGTTAGCTGTCCTAGCTGTGCTGTACTCCCAGCTTGTTATGCACCTGGCCAAGCAGGAGAAGCTCAAAAAGTCCTTGAGTAGTCTGAGCAGTGCTTGGCAACAGCTGAAAACATCAGTGTGTTATCAACATTCTTCTGGTACTAAATCCAAAACACAGCACTATGCTAGCTTCTATGAAGAAAATTAACTCTATCCCAGCCGAAACCAGGACACATAGTAAGCTCACTTTTAGAGAGCAAATAGTTGCAGATTTTCTTCACCTCTGCAGCTTAATGAATGTGGGCCAAGCGTCCGGCAAAATATTGGAATTGTTTTATGTGAAAACTGACAAGTTATGCATTTTTCTAAGTAATTCTATCTGGAATGATGCTTGAATACAGCTTTCCTTAATTTATAGTACATCATTGTCCTATTTCCCGTGGAAGAGTCAAAACAGACATCACCAATTTGATTGCGTTGCCCGCATGTCAACTTCCCACTGCCTTTCCCTTCTGTCTTCCAGTGGAGAAGACTAGCAAGCCAAAACTACTATTTTTCAGAAAGAGGAAATATCTCAAGCCTATTCCTCTCACCTTAGAGGGTGAGAAAATGGCTAAAATCCCTCTCACAACAGGTCTCTCAAATCCTTCTCCTGTGAAGGTGAAGGCATGCCACTATGTTCGCTTATATTTATTTAGTGTGTGTATGCATGTCTACTTACAAAATATTTTTAGGAGCAACTGATGCATACAATATTAAGAAATTTTATCTTGAACATATTAAATCATTGAATGCACAATATTCTGTAGGTTAATGAGATGAATTTCAACTGTTTTATTATTTGCTGAAGGCAGCAAGCAAAAGCAAACAACATGAGGTGTAGATAATAGATTATTTTTTCTTTTGTATATGGTTGTCTTAATATTTACTATATGCAGTCATATAAGATGCTAATTTTTAATACTTCTTAGCTATAAGAATGCGTGTTTGCTTTCTCTTGATTCACACAGAACAGATGGATGCTTGACTGCCTGCTAATCCACAGCTGGAATGGTTTCAGCAGTTTCCACGTTGCTGGGTTAGAGTGGCTTTTCTAGTGGACTGAGAGGGCAGCAAGTGAGGGATATCATTATTCATCAGTATCCCAGTGGGATTGCTGCCAGCAGAGATTAATTTTTTCTGTTATGCTTGTAAAACAAGCTCAGGTGGAGTCTCTAATCCTCAGGGCACGGGTGGCAGATCAAGGAAGATGCTACAAAGCTAGTTAATTTTCAGATTCTAGGGGAAACAGAAGCTGTGTTAGATGTATAAATACATGATTGCAAATTTAAGTAGCTCAAATCCAAATGGGATCTTCCTAGACATCTGGTACTGAAAATCTCTGTTTTCTTTGTCTTTTAAAAGAAGTTCTTAAAACTTTACACCAGAGGCAAAATATCTGCAACTCTCTTAATCGTCAGTTATCTTTCCATTTTAATTTTCATTTTTTAGTACAGCTCTTACAGTGTATTTTAGATGAATGCCTTTATTTACAGGTAGAAAAGACATGGTGTAAGTCTGTGTAGGAACACTGAGTTTACAGTATTCTCACAAATTTGTGTGCAGTGAACATCATCAAGAAAAATTATCACTTGCCATCCAGAAAGGGTTAGATCTGCCCTATTAACGCACGGTACGCCCCTTTTGGGTAATGGGATGTTCTGTTAAGGTCAAGTGTGGTATGAGGGCATTTTTGCCGTGTTACTCACTGGATCAGACCTCTGGTCATTTGTGACAGAAGTGTTGATATAACTTCCTCAAATCAAGCACACCAAAGTACTGACGGATTGTTTGTTTAACAGACTTCCACTATTTTTCCTTTTACTGACTTTTTTGTTTCCTCAGTGATTACCCTTCTTCCCCACCCCTGTAATTATCAGTGTCTTCCATCTCCGCATTACCTCGTAGTTCCTGAGTTCTTCAAAACATTGGGTCAGACTTTCAAACAATGTTAATCCACATAGTTACACTGAAATGAGTGGAGATGTGCCAGTTTTTATCAGCAGGGAACTACCCTTATTGAAATTTACTTGCAGCAGCTGTCACTTCCTTTTACAGTTGTGTTTTTTTATTATTATATTAAGTGCTTTTCATTTAAAAGTGCTCAGAGTGAGACCAGTAGCATTGGCTTGCCGAAAAGACATTGTGTGTGTAGGCACCTTCCAAGTTTCCCATATATTTCTGCCAGTTCATATTGTTCTTCTATTATTCTGGGCTTGAGCCTCTCTTGAGCAGAGGCTGCTAGTCATTTCACCACATGATGACAGGTATTCACGCCTGGGAACTTTTTATTCTCTTTTGTCTCTGGTCACATAGTAGTCTAGATCTGGAATTTAATCCAGCACAAAAATGCAGCAGTGTGCATTTGTGGCTCCCCACTAGGGGAGCTGCCACAGGTCAGCAGATCTGAAATCCGGTTTTCAACACACAGAGCTTTTACAGCTTGCCATTAACGTATACAGTATGCATGGGCCCCGTTTCACATAAAGAATTAGTAGTGCTTGCTCCTGTCTCCATGCAGAGTAGCATTAACTTAATGCAGAGATCTGTTAACTTCTTCCTTGGGTCTGGGCTCTGGACTGGGAGATCCCAATGGAGAATCAAAGCCAAAGATGAAAAATGACTGATCACTTTCCCGGGGAAAGCTGTGTGCCAAGATTTGCTATTACAATTTTTATTGCTATCATCATCTCAGTCAGTAGTTGAGCCAGCTGATTCAGCCAAGCCCAGCTTCAAAACGTGGACAAACGTCCAAATGGAACTGAAGTAGATTTCTCATGACAATCAGACTTTTGAATGTACACTCCAGGAGATTTTTCCAGTTTTGTGTTAGCACATTACTGAGTTCGTGCACTGAAAAGCTTTTCTGTATTAGTGCAATACCATTAGTTTCAATACAGCCAAAACCAGTCAGTTTTAAATCTTTCCTATAATATGACTTGAGATTGCAGGGGAAGAAAGCTGTGCGTCACTGCCCCATCTCGGTATTAAGACAGAAAAAAATGGGGTGATGATAATGCATTCAGAATGTGCAGGTTCAACACATTCTCATGAAAAGTAATAGGAAAAGTCAGGCATCTTGGAGAGGCAAAAATCTCAAATATACCATTTCCAGTGATAAAACGTAATAATTCTCTCAGATCACTATAATTCACTTTATAAATGGAATTTATACGATTCCATTTATATTTATTTGCTATGGTCAAAGTAGCTTATTCTCGTGAATAATGTGTATGCCATACCAGTTCCAGGTGTTTGCTCTTATTTTTATCCTACTTTAGGCTTCTTTTGCATTTATTTTTCCTTAAACTGTGCAAGTGTTACAAGCTTACTTATAATCAACAATATAACTTAAAAACCTGAGAGTGAACAAAAGCTGCCTCTATGAAAGCTGTACAGCTCAATACTATGAAAGTACCTACACATTTGGAGGAAAAATGAGTGTATTGTAAGAATGGGTTTTATTAGGACTGGCCAAAAAAGTAACACAGAATTATGATTGTGCTAATAAACTTTATGAAATACAGATTGTGAAAGTTAAGACTTAAAATCATGAATTCATTCCTTGTTTTAATGTGTTTTGGTAAAGTATGAGATTTTAAAAGGCAATTATTCTGAAACAGAATGGTTTTATAAACTTATTTTTTACCATTTGGTAATCCAATTACAATGATTGTATTATCTGTTAGTGTACCTTCCTGTACACTGAAACCTGGCTTCTCTGATGTGCTTAGGAAACTTCGGGGAAAAAAGGGAAATCGACTTTCAAGTTGGTACAGAAGAAGTCCTAATAACATTTTTCCCATGTCAAATTATTGTTATTTTATATAATCCTCCCTCTCACATGTGCTAGTGTGCTGGCATTTTGTTTTAGCAACTCCATGCTGAAGCAGAGGTCTGTAATTTAACTTTGTACTTTAGAAGTTCCCAGATCTGCTAGGTCACTCTCTGCTACTGGTAGCTAATATTGCTGACCTCCTATTGCTCTGTGTGCGGTGGCAAAGGTCTTTCAGACTCCTGACCTCTGGTCATCAGGAATGTCATCAGTAGTTTGTAGTTTGGATGTTTTAAGTAAGAGGTGAACTTGTGAAATCTAAACCCTTCAGGGTGTTTTTAAGTGATCACTCAACTGTTTCATTGCCCTAGCTTGTACTTTTTATGATGTCTGTAATTGTAAAATTTGTGGTGTTTATCGTACGCAGCTATTTAAGAACAAAAACCAAACACTTGTCTCTTTAAAGTGAAAAGTCTGAAGTACAATTATATATGATTTCTCTGATCACTAATGTGAGAAATTTATCAGAATTGTAAGAACTTTTAACTTGTACGTTCTAATAAACTGTGCTCGTAGGTCCCATTACTGAGATGAGTCCATTTTAAATTCTGAAAGGTAGTTATAAATTAATTTTTTTAAAAATAACAGATTTGCATAATTGCATGTTGATGGGTTTTACGACTTTATCTCTTCGACTTCTCATGCCCAACTGGAAATTTCCAGTGCCCTCTCTGGTAAGTCTTAAATTTAGAGACAGAGCCCAGCAGGGTAGCCCAGCCTCGCCATTTTGCTCCTACCTAGTTAATTGGGTTAACTTTACAATTTGAATTCTATACTCCTTTTATATATATATATATGTATCTTTTATCTCTGAAAATGCATTAACCGCTAATTTTAAAAAGATACTGAGCAGCCGTTATCCCTTGGATGTTGCTCACCATCCTATGCATATCTTGTTTGTTTTCCTCCTGTTGTTTTTCCAAAAGTAGAGAGAGTACTCCAACAGAGTACTAGAGAAGTGGCAAGACCATTTTCCTATTACCCCAGCTGGAGTGGAGAGTTAGGGCAGGCAAAGTCCCCAGTGCGAGAAACCGGTGCCAGAGAGGGAGCCCCTTTTCGGCAGGCAGAGCCAGCTGCTGTCCAAAGGCTGCGGCTCGGACTCCCCTAGGCCCCATAGCGCAGGGGCTGGCACAGGGCTTTGCATTCTGCCTTTCCTCCCTGCCAGCCACTGACCCTGGAAGGAAGGGATGGGAAAGCCCCCATGGGAAAGGAACAGCACCGCAGGGTTGGCTCTTCCACGCTGGATGCCATTTGATTGCACTGCCCCGACCACGTGCGGCTGACAGGGAGAGATGTTAAACGGTGTATGAAGGCAAGGAGCATATTTAGAAATGGTCTCTGTGATGAATTACAGTATCACGTAGTAAATATATTCTGATCTTGCCTGCCAATTTTTGTTTTCTTCTTTTGCATCATGTTAGCCACTCATCAAGATCTCTACAAAACTTCAGCCTGCTCTGTTGCTTAACGGAGCCTTCCAGGCTGCCCTAAAAACCTGGAATGTCACCTCTGCAAAGTTTGTCTTAAAAGTATATTTTTACATGTGTGAAACAGAGTGAGGAAGCTCTTTGTGCAAGTGTCTGCTGTCTAAAAGAGGGCTTCCAATCTAAACATCCCTGTGTTATGTAGCAGTTTCAATAAGCTGGTAGAAATGACTTTTTTTTTCTTTTTGTCTATAATATGAATCTTGAAAACATACATCGTGTTTGTTCTTCAAACTTATAACTAGTAATATATGTTTATAACTGTCTTTAACTGGGATATTGTCCTAGACCTTTTATATCTAAGAGTAAAAAAACCCCAAACATTTTAAACTTTGGAAGTTTGAATTATGTCCCATAAAACAGAGACCAAAGCATATACATTTATAGGCTACCAATAAACTCCTTAAAACAGGAGTTTATAATGGAATCACTAACACACATATAATTTTCAGAGCAGTAGCTCTAGAAAGTACTTCTCCAATTCCATTTTTCAATCTACGCTTTGGCATGAACTGAAAAACAACTTTTAAGTATATGGTCAGTTTGGGCTTTTTTTTCTTCCTTCCCCCCCCCCCCCCCCTTTTTTTTTTAAAGCTCATGTTTTGTCACATTTATTTGTTTTCTGAATATAAATCTAAGCTTGACTGTGTTCCAGCTGCCTGCCAGGATACATCTGTGTAAATGTAATGTCTGTAGTTATATATCAAACTCACACTTGAAAATATGAAGATAAAATATAGCATAAATATGTTGGTTAATTTAAGTAATTCTCATAATATATACTTGTGTCATTACTGTGTCACATGATATGGTCTTGTGCTCTTGGGAAGGGCAAAGGAAGATTAACTTGAGAACTTTAGTTAAGCGATCTTTTTAATTTTCCTTATAATACAGTTAACAGGGTCAAATGAGACTTTTATCAGCACATGAATGGGGAGATATAGATATATGTGTGTATACAAAAAACGGAAATAATTTCAAATGTTTTTAAGTACAAAAGTTCAAGTATCCTCAAAGAAAAATTTAGAATTTGTGAATCTGTTACATTATTATCCAATTACCTAGCTACTCATAAACTGTCAGTGCTTGTTCTTCCTCTGTTTTGACCATGCTGCTTTTCTCTGTCCTACACAAAGGGTGGCATTGGTATCACCCAGATGAGGAGAGTTACAGACTGCATTAAAGGTTGGAGTACAGCTGCTTCCTAGACTCTGTAGCGCTCTGTGGAAGCGACAGGTCAGGTTGTTGCACTAAAATACTCTGAAGCACTTTGTACAATGGACAAAAGACAAAAGCCAATTATATAATAATATTATTGTCAAGCTTATATTTGCCTGTCCAATTACCTAAAGATCAAAATATGCTGTTTTCACTCGGAAAAATAAATTGCATGTTGGCATACCTTCGAAATTCTGATAGCAGAGTACTGAAATTTACTTAAATCATCTATTATTACTGTTAAGTGCAGAACAGCTGTAAAAAAACCCACATTTATTTATTGCCATTTATTTTTTATTTTTCATTCTATGCACAAGTGTATGATTTTTGCAGTCCTTCAGCATGTACTCAGGACTACCAGAAGTTTATGTAATCTAAACCAAGGTTCAGGTAAAGAGGGTATGATTACTACATGAGCTAAAAATGATCCTCATCTTTTCTCCTTTTTTATTATTCTGGTAGTTACTTTTAGTACTAGTTTACTGCAAGATTTTTTAATAGTTTAGCTTAATGACTGTTAATTTTGGTATCAAATTTTCTAAGAATGCTTTTCCCCTGTTTCTTTCTACATCAGAAAATTGAAAGACAGCAAAACACATTGCAGATTTATTGAAGTTGAAAATATGGTGTGTTTGCATTCACTGTACCTATATAAAGAAAAGGAATGTACAGGCAGTCGGTCAGTTCTAAGGTAGTTTCGGTAACAGCATCGCTAAAGAAAAGACTACTGGTTCAGCTCTGGAATGTGAGAAACTATTTTTGGTTTGCTTTAGACCCTCATTGTTACAAATTAATCAAGTGCTCTTTAAAGTCTAGAACTCATTAACTTTATAAGTTTTACTGTTCCCATGACTGAACTTAACTTAAAATATTCAAGTTTACTTTAGTTGCTCACCTTGATCCCATTCCTGTCTATGCTCCACAAGTATCCTCTTCTCTCTCGTAGGCAGACAGCAGGATGCAGTTATTTGAGATTTAAAATATTTCAGAAGGTTTACACGTGCTATAATTTTATAGTTCAGCTCTCACTATAAATCAGTAATTTCAGCCAAACTTATTTTGTGGGTAGAAAGAAAATCTGGGGGTTTTTTAACCCTGTAGACACTGCAGAGCATAGCACTTGCCATGTTGGATACGTTATTTAAATTTTAGTTCAGACTGACTCCTCAAGTGCTGCCTAGTACCAGAGAACTGCAAAGGATATATTCTAAAATGGGATGAGTTGTTTACTTTAAGAACAGTTCAAATAAAGGGTGATGATAAGCTGCATATCTGGAACATGATGTTGCAGGCAGGAGTCTAAGATGATTCTGTGGCTGGTGTTATGCAGGAAACAGAATTCAATTACCAGAATAGCTCTTTGGCCTTGTAAAATGTAACTGTCGAGTTTATGCAGGTCTACATGTGATATTTCTCACTGGCAAAGCAAGTTACTGTCTCCTGAATGACCCTGTATCACATACAGGTTGAAATGTAGGTTTGAGAGGACTCTTACACCCTCAAAACGATGCGGCAGTATCTAATGCCCACAAGAAGACATTATTGGGAAAGTCCATCACAGACCTATAGGAACGAGAGATGTGACATGACTACCAAACATATGATTGCAGAACCCATAGCTAAAATTCTTAGTTATCTCCTGGTATACTCCAAGTTTTGCTTAACCGTGTAGGTGCTTGTAAACATATTATTTGTACATGGGCTGCAATAGTCTTGATTTAACAGAAGAAAAAGGGAAAGTGAAAAATGCACAGCAGTGCTTTGTGGTTTAACGATAAAGTTTGTATTAAGTTTCTTGACTTTAGAATGAAGATTAATGATTGATACGTAATTTGATCTGTTTCCTCACCTATGCAAGTAAGAACGGTATTCAGATACAGTGTACTAAAATGATATATATTATATATTATGTGGAATCGTTGAAGCTATAGCCTTTGCAGAACAGATTGAGATTCGCAATGAAAAGGAAAACTAAAATGAAAAAATATTGAGTGAACAGCAGGGCCCATTTGAGGTGATTACAAAGGATGTTTCTTTATTCTGTCTTTTCTTGTGCAACCTGAAAACAGTAGCAGGGGGTTACAAGCAGAGTTCATCACAGAGTTGTCAATCACTGTCATTTAACATTTTGCAATGGAAGATGTCTTTATTCAAGGACAGCTGGGCAAATCAGAGAAACAGATTTGCAGTTAGTAGTCTGTCCAGCCTACACTAAGCAAACAAGGACAGGGCAGACATACTGGCCTCTCACATAAAAATATAATGGTCTCTGCTGACCTCGGTGCCCTCCATTCAGCTTCATTCTCAGTTGTATAAAAGCTTCACTACCCATTCTCAATTTCCTTTAATTACCTACATGATGCAGATAAGAAAATGAACCTCACTTACTTACAGTCAATGATCACAAACAGGAAATTAAGTAGGCAAGTTGTTTAAAATAAGAGGACTGTTTTGGAGGCAAATAAAACATGTGCTGGGGAAGAATTAGGGAAAACACATTTTCAGGAGTACCAATTGCTCTGGAGTGACTTGGCTGATCCTTCTTCTTTCTGCTACTTTAAACTGCAAAGCAAAACTAAGTAAAAAATCTCCTTGGTAAATATTCTTTAAAATATCTTTGAAGGAGAAGCCAGTTAAATAAAAAGAGTGAAGCAAACATGCAGCCTTCTATAGGGCTTAAAAAGATTGTGACCTTAGGTTCAGAGAATAAATGACCACAGTTTTCACAAGAGATCTAGCAGAGACATCCAGGATTAAGCAGCAGTTGTCTTTAGCCAGTCTTCACTTCTAATCTGCAGTCAAGATATGAAATAAATTAATGACATTCTGCTTTTCTTTCCAAATCTTAAATTGTCTAATACCTATTTTTCCTTTTACATTTATATCACAGTTTAGACGTAGTTTCATTGTGCCAGTAAAGAAAATAGAAAATATTGTGCTGTCGGTTTCTGGCGGGGGTGAAAAACAGCCACATAACTGTTTTTAGGAATTGTCAAAAGAGGTTCTACGTGTTAGGATATTAATGAGTGGATATGGTACTTTGCAAGTCAATTAGGTAGTTCTATTAGGTGTTCTAAAATTGCCATTTTTCTTTACCTCACTCTGCATTGGTTATCGTTGTGAATATTTCATTAATATGGATTTGCAGGAAGTCTGACTGGAGATTGAAGACTAAAATGCATAATATCGCATCTATAGTTTAAGAGGAATATAAAACCCTGAACACTTTAATTTAATGGTCTCTGCTAAGCCCATAGTTCGGAAGACATTGCCCTTCAGGCTACCCAAATGACTTTTTATTTTATGACAAAAGAAATACACTCTCTTAAATTACAGATGGAAAATATATCACTTATTATAAAACTTTTACTTTACTTGCAAGTTTTGTACTCATTCCAGACAAGAATATGTAGGCATACATGCACAAGAGGATTTTGTGGAGGGGAAAAAAAATTACCCATTAAGTCACAGAACAGACTCTTCAGCCTAGATTATAGTTCTTAGGATGCTTCTGTTGAATTTTCTCTCTTTCAGAGACAGTGGATTTCCCTAGCAGGAGAATGAACATCTCTGCTCTGGCTACTAGAACAGTCATACTTGTTCCTCTCAGCCCCAAGGATGTTGCTACTCATAACTAGATTCAGATTACCTGTTGGTGTAACCCGTTGGTTACCTGTTGGTGTTACCTGTTGCAACAATGAGAAGGTTCTTAGACGGCTTTCATTTTGGCATAAATGGTATTAGTCCCACTCTGGAGCACAGAGAATAGTTTCCAGCACCTACTTACAATTTTGCTCTTTGGTTTGATTGCTGATCATCAGCTGCTTAGACACTGACTGCTCAGAATATTGAAAGTACATTTCAAAAGAACCTTACCAGAGCTATTTTCAAACCCACTGTGTTCTGAATACAAAGAGAAAAGTAGAAACCCTGAAAACTGGAAATGTGAATTATTGACTTCTTTATAGCTAACCTTACGGATGTTTTTATGACCCAACCAGGGTAGGTAGGGTATCTGTAGAAGGTCATCTCAAATGCTGACTCCATCCAATGAACGTATTTATTTCACTGCTTTTATTTTCTTCTTCTCTAATGACAAAATCAGCTATGAAAAAAAAACCCCTATAATTGTGTGAATATTTGTGAATATTTTACTAGCTGTTGTTTTCCCACACACGCTTTTGATAAATAAGTATGCTTTCTAAACATTAAAATGCTGCTATTTTAACAGTGAAATCTAAATATAGTAAATGAAATTCATATACTTTTAATGCCTCAGTAAGGAATAATATTTATCATGAAGTTAATTACAATGGCTAATTTTTTTATTATTTTTTTTTATTTTTAAAGAATGCTGAGGAGTACACAGATCTGCCTGTGAGACACAATGAAGATCAGATGAACAGTGAACTGGCAAAACACCTTCCAATTGAAGTCAATCCCCATTCTTTTGACAGTTCACACACAAAAACACACCTCCTGCTGCAAGCCCACTTCAGTCATGCCATGCTGCCTTGTCCAGATTATGCAACAGATACAAAGACAGTGCTGGACCAAGCAATTAGAATATGCCAGGTATAGTAAGGCATTTCAGTATTTAACTCTTGTTGGTTTACTGTTTATTGTTAGCGTGTTGTAATATTTTGAATATAGAAAAATCTGAAGATTTCTTGCAGTCTTGTGGGGAACTGGTACCACACTGTATGATACCACTTTGTTTAGGGGGAAAGAAATGCCCATAAAGATGCTCACTTTACAGTGGGAGGTAAACTTATGGTAAAAGACTGTGGTACCCTGGTTGGAGGCATCTGTTGCCATAGAGCCCACCTCTTCTTTCATATGCAACAGCTTTCTGTCTCTGTATCGTGGAATGCTGTACGTAAGTCATTCCTGCCTGGGTGTGCTCCCTGCACATTGTTATGCTGACCCCCAAGAACCTGTTTCCCATGGGTACTTTTATTTTTATAGCACCCAAAAGCGCTGTAGTCACTGCCAAGCATAAATAAAACACATTTTGAAATGTGATTTGGGACAAGATAGAGGGTTTTTCTCTAGCTTGTGAAAAGATATGTCTTCTAATTCCCAATTATATCTTAGAGCCGAAGAGCACGCTTTTAAACACAGATTTTAAACTCAGTCTGGAGCCTTGTGACTTTTATGGTCGCACTGCAGGCACAATGCACAGAAACTAAACTGACCATGGAGAGTACTGGTAACAAGCAATCATGTGCACGGCTGCATGCCTCAAAAGAATTTTAAAGCAGCAATTCGGGTTTGGCATAGAGTGCTGCCACATCTGAAAAGCGCAATTACAGTTACAGCAGGAAGGGTGAGCTCTAGCTGACGCAGAGAACAGCTGCCCCTCTGGTTCTGCCAGAAAGGATTCATACTCTCTCTAGCAGAACTGGGCAATGACTCCTTCACAGGTTCTTGAAGATCAGGTAGCCTTCAACAAACCGTTCTTTTTATCTTCCTCAGTTCCATATCTGTAAAGTAGGGGCAGTAATTCTCTCTTCTTACGGTTTTTGTTTGCTCAAATTTTAATATCCTCAGTGATCTACATGTCAACTATCAGAATGAGGCTTTCATCTTGTTTGAAGCCTGTTGGCAATACGGTAACTGCAAACATCATTGTGTCGAGCCTGTAAAACCACTCTATGAGAAATTATTAATCAGTGCTCTAGACAGACAAAATACTATGGGCAATTCAGTGTCCAGTGATCTGGGTGGGCCTCAACCTTTCACTAGCAAAACCTGCAAGCTTGTAACACTAATATAGAACAAAGCAAAACTAAAATTAAGAAAAGGAAAATAAGAAGAAAATAACACCACAGATGTTATTGCTGCACGGTCTTAAGCTTGGCAACAGCAGTGCTTGAATGCAAGTGCACTCCAAATATTACAAGTCAATAAAATCATGGTGCTGATAGCTTCAATGTATGAACAGTTATTATTCATGACACTTGGTTGTTGACAGAAGACAACATAACTGGCCCAGGTGATAAAATTCACCTTTGTTTCAAAGAGATCACATACTTAAAGTTCATTTAGATGTTTGTGGAATTAGCATTTAGGGGGTTAATAACATATTTGGAAAAAATGTAAATTAAAGGTTCTTTTCAATAATTATTTTGCTCAATATTGATCCTGCTGTGCTAAGAAATGTATTTTTTAATCCTGTTACTGCATAATAAGTGTTTTGGAAACAACAATCATGCAGAAGAAAAAAAAAAACTAAAATATTCAGCAGTTCCTTTAGAGTGAAGTAGAGTTCAGAAGAGTACCATTCCATACTGTGCCTTGGCACTAGTTAACTGCTACATAATGTTACATACACAGGCATCTTTTTTTTAAAAAAAAGAAAGTTCCTCTTTAAAAAAAAAAAAAGAAAAACATGCAAGCATTTTTGTATTTTGAAGTTGGCGCATGGTTTACGTCTCTTGGGAGAATATTTGTTCCATCTTATTAGTCACGCTTTCCAAATGGAGGTTAAAGTTCCCAGAATCTAAGCAATAGACAGGGTTACACTTTCAATACTGGTTGTTACCTTTTTCCTTAGCACTGACCTGCTGATGAACTCTGGGTCAACAGAGGTGGAAAAAAAGATGTTAGTTGTGAGAAAAGGAACTGAACCATAGAAGGATCCATTGATAAACATATTCAGTGGGTGATGCTCCCTGTGTGTGTGAACACGCGCTCACGCACCACCAAACGTAAAATTCAGCAGTGAGACGGGAATTGGTTTTTGAGTTATGTTCGACTTCTGTTTATTTACTTACAAAGTGCTTTAGCTGTTAAGGTTGTATAGCTAACCTTCAAACTGTGACCTGAACATAAACTGTTATTTTTGCTGGCGGGTACGAGAATGACAGACTTTCCATACCAGCACTGCTTTTCTGTTACGAGAAAGCAAGATCTTTCAAAGAGCTTTTACAAGTGGTTGTACCTCAGTGCGTACACCAGGCCTCCATCCCAGGTCCCCTGCAGAGCAGGTTTGCTACCTCTAGCCATGATACGTAAGCAAGCCTCTTTCCACCCCAGGCTATTAAACTTCTCCACTCTTCTGTGCTGTCTTTCACCGGAATCAGCCTTCTCTCCCGTGGTTCCTTTTGCATCCCACCCATTGCATCCTCCTACCCGTTCCTCCAACGTCCTCTGGGCCTCTCTCATTGACAGTGGCTTTAGGCTGAGTAGTGTTAATGGTCAGTCAGAAAACTATGTTAACAGTATCAGGCAGATAAATGTAGCTGATGGATTTCAGGTAAGATTCCACTCTCTTCTAATAAAAAAAAAAAAAATCATGCAATCACTCTGAAATTAATTTTCTTGAGATGTTGTAGAAGTTTTGGTTTTATGTTAGAATTCCGTTCATCTGTACTCATGATGAAAGGTAGAAGTCATAAGCATTTAACAGAATTTGAGGAGTCATGGTGCCAGCTCAATAAAGAATGTAATTGTTAGCATAGAAAATGGAAGAAATATATTCTGTTACAGTTTTCCTATAGTTAGCATTTGTTAGGTTTAGATGGAGTTCATTGTAGCAGGATAAAATTTATTATCTATTTACCCAGTATGAAATATAGAATTCTTCCCCTTTTACTGGAGAAATATGGAGAATAGCAGTGTGTAACCTTTTGGAAGGGGAATGCCTATCTGCTCCCACACCCACCTCGAATGAATGGCCACTGAGGCATTGACTACGCTGAAGGAATGTCCCTGTTCTACACTGGAAAGCTCAAGTCAAAAACTAACAAGTTTGTTATCAGTGACAGGCTCTTGTAGATAAAGCACAGAAGGTTCCTGTGGATCAGAAAATCTCCCATGACTTCCTATGTGATCTTGGGCAAGTCATTTAATTTTTATTTGCCTCTGTTACTTTTAATACAATTACAGTGGACTGCATATTCCCTTCAAGTCTAGCACTCTCTCTGCATTACTAAGAAAAGGTAGAGGTGTCAGTAAGATGGTGCTGAGCACTCTGGTAGCTGCTCAAAATCAAACACTTCTCCACTTCTTGCAGAAGAACATCAAAGAATAAAAATTCTAATGAAATGATTTGTCTAATATTTTTAGAGAACATAATTATTATTGTAAAGACAATATCCCACCTTTTTTCCTATCTCTGATTTAAGAATATGTGAAACGGACTAAATCTAATCTCTTTTTTACTTCTTTTGTCAAGCCTTACATTTTGTGACTGTGTATTCAGCGATCAGTTCTTACTCTGCTGTTCTAAGACTATCGCCTATATTTGCATTAATTGAAATGGATAATTGAGGCAGTAATACCGTCAGCCTCAGATTCAGCAGGGGCAGTCTCTTCTAGGAAATAACATGCCAGTTGCTGGCTTTGCATTGGGATTGGCCACAAGCCTCCACTTGAGGTAAAATCGTTGATAAAATATTTTAATATTGCCAGGAGCAGAACTGCCATAGAGCTCAGCCTTAACCTTTGAGAAGTGTTTACCTATGGATGTGCTAAATGCATCTCAGCAGGGTACCTGTGCACTGAGAAGATGGACATGAAGTCAGATTCCAAACTGCAAAGACTAGTTTGCACGGGAGACGTGCACATCCCTGAGATGAGGACCTTGTAACGCTGTCACCAATGGCTTGCCTTTCCCTGTCATATGACTCCTCCAGAGAACCTAATTTTGACAGGAAATAAAAAACTCTTTGGGTTAAGGCACTGCATTTCCTTAGGTGGGTGATGATGTGCGTAACACCACTTTACCCATTCTAAAATAATTAAAGTAAATAAGTTGTTTCTGGTCGTTTAAATTGCAGCTTTTGCTACAGTTCCGCTTATGAGAATCATCTTTGTGGTAAATGTTCAGAGTTATCAAATATTGCATAAATATGCTGCCCAATTCAGCTCTCTTTTAAGAGCTACCTTAGGTACTAAATGCTTCCTCTACTAAACTGCAGGCTGTTCTGGCTGATGATGGGAGCTGTATCTACCGCTCCTCACACAAAAAGTACTTTCCAGCCCTATCAGCACAGCTGCAAACAGCAGAGGTGCCCGAGCCACAGTGCCGGGACTAAAAGACCGAGAACGTCCCTCAGCCCTGGACTTCCCACCCTTCCCAAAGCCCCTCCTCCATTCATAACACTGAAACTATTGACTCGGGGAGCCATATCCCTTGGATCATTTGTTTTCCTGCCTGTGAGGAAATGGAGAAGTCCTTAAAGATCCTCAGTGTGTTTTGAGCTCACGTGTTGCCTGTGGTCAGTGCAGGTGTGCCGATTACCTGCTGGAAGGTGGTGGGAGCTACAGGAATGGCCTGTCATGCAGTTGTATGTGTCTTAAGATTTGTCCAGCAGTGCCCAGAAGAGAGAATTTCTTTGTTCAGTGGGTGCAGTGGCAACTGTAAATAAATGGGCAGCTTTACTGAAGGAAGAGAAGAGAATCAAATTAACTTGAGAACGCAGAGGATTATTCAAAAATGAGCGAAGAGCAGAAGCCATATCTCTTTAGCTACTATGCGTATTCATTGTGTATGCAGCGACATTCCAGTGGTAGTACCACGTCTGCAATTTTACTTAAATGCTGGCTGCTTTCGTGGTTGGATGGCTATCATTCCACATGAGGAGGGTGGAAATAATAGAATAAGCAAAAAACTTGCAGCGCATATACTGGACAGTAATGCTCATTTGTAGATACTAAGCAGCAATGGATAGCTTTGTAGGGAAAGTACCTGGGCGTAGGAAATGTTGACGTGGAATTACGTGGCTGTCTGCTTGCATTTTTTAGGCCTGTGTGCGGGAGAAAGGAAGGTTACCTTTGTGGCAGCAGTGGTGTGGTTCTTGCTCACTATGGATAATTGGTGAACTGGGGTATGGAAGCATCTTGGTGACAGTTTAATGATCATTTGGTGCTGCAATATATATAATCCCTCCCCCACCCATGACAAACCTTTTCCCAGTTGGGGCTGGAGGAAATGAGTAATGCTTAACCCATTTGTGTGATCAATTCACTTAAGCAGCTACTGTGAAATGTTAATCACAACTTTAATTTGTACTGCATTAGCATTTTGATTAACTTGTAGGCTTGCTAGCACACTTGAAGCACTTTTACTCATAGTTACAGCTCGGAAATGACTTTTTGATTAATTAAGTTTGTTAGACAGCAGCTGAGCTTCCTGAATGCTAACCTTATGGGGCTAAAAGTTCAGGAGAAAGTTACTGGGAATAACTGTTGCTGTTGAAAAGGGTTCTTGTGAATGCACTCAAAATTTTTTACTTATTGACAAAATATTACATTACTGCTTTGAAACTGACTTTAAACTCTAAAGAGGGCAGATTTATTATGAGAAAGATGCTGTATATTTTTCATGAGTTTGGTAGATTCGTGTAAGATTTGAACCAAATGCCATCCTTAAGATACTGTTTATGTTTAAGAAACTGGGATTTCTTGCCAAGAGATTTTTCTCAAAAACAATTTATTGTATTTACAGTTCACTAGCATCGTAGAGAATATGAATGTACTAGTTACTAATTTGGAAATAAATTGGATATTGGGACTCAATGAGCTCTGAACAGGTTGGGTTATGCCCTACCAAGTTTATATTGCTGGTGTCACATTCCATAGCTGCTTTTATCTCTGTAATACTATCCAAAAAAAAAAAAAAAAAATCAGTAAGAACTCAAGGATTGCACTCCACTAAATGTAGACAGTAAGTGATTTGTCCTTTCCCTGGTTCTGATCATACTAATAATGTTACTATGGAGCCTAAAGGATGAATACAGGGATAGGAATCTTACAAAGCAGCTAGGAAGGTCGTAGTTTGCATACATCAGTGAGACCTTTATGATGATGGGAGAATGAAGAATTAGTCTCTCGTAGGGGGTAGCAGAGCATATGGAAGAGGGAGCTGAATATGCTTGTAAAAAAAGGGAAGGGAAGGGGGATGCAGAGGGCAGTATAAAAGGAGTGCCTCCTGAATAGGATTAATTACATCTTATTCACTATATGTCTGATAAAGTACAGGGGGGGTGGGGGGGTCTGTCTGTCTGTAGGCTGAAACTATACAGCTGTATGAGTCTGATTTAATTGATCCGAAAGAAGTCCTCCCCCTCCCCAAATTAATACATTTCTAAAAAGTAATCTTGGACGAGGTCTCTGAAGTGCAAAGGTTCTATAGATACCTGTTTTACCAATATATAACATACCAAAGACCTTAAAACCCTCTGTAAGACTTCTTCAAATAAATTCCAACTTTTCAAGTCAGTTGTTTTTTCTGGGGTATATAATTGAAGCATCGTAACCATGATTTATATAAAAGCATGAAACTTATAGTGCATGGCATGCTTTAACATCTGGAAAAATATTTTACTTGTATTAGTATGATCTCAAGTCACATGTGGATCATAATATAATGTTACATATTGGAAGGCTTCCTACATTTGAGGCATGTGCAAAAAAGATTTATTATTATTCTGAATTCATAGTTTTCAGGAAAATGGGTAAAAGGAATATGCTTTTGCGTATTATTATCGATAAATATGTATCATATGAACTCTGTAGTCCTAAGCAGATGTAATTAGGCACCGTCCTAATGATTTTAATGATCTATGGATTTAAACTTATATTTCTAACTGAAGTCTAGTCCTAGACAACAGAACTTAAATTAGCATGCAGCAGAGACAAGAGTGGGGATATTTTGATTATTTGATATTGGAATACTACGCACAATAAATTCAGGTACAAAAATAGCTACAAAACCCAACCAGCCTTACGTCTGCTTTTTTGACGTAACTGTGCAATAACAGTTTAAAGTGTTTTAGTCTCACACAATTCATTTATTTTAAATTATTGCTTCCTTTCTTAAAGCATCACTGCAGAATAAGACTTGTATTTGTTTGGTTGAGAATGTGTTGAATTTACTTTACATAAACTTTCAAGTCTAAGGTGAATGTCGTTCTGCATGGAGGGCTGTATACATTAGAGTATCAACCTTCAGTTTCTCGAATGAAGGCGCTCCAGAAAGTGTCATAGTCTGTGAAGCACTGATACAAAAAATAAAATTAATCTTTTAAGAGCAGAGAAATTGGAGCCACATAGCTCACCGTGAGTACTCCTGAAGTTTCAGCCCCCATCCACCAAGTCATTACCACCAATGGCATCACTGTAGGCAGTCGGCTTTTAGCTGAGTAATCACTGATGTAATTCTCAGCCACAGTGGCACTTCTTACCTTACCTCAGTCTCCTTAGGTAGCCTCTGTATCCGGAGCAGTTGCCATTGTTCATTTAGCTTCATTGCCACTTTCCTGAAATAGCCACAAAATACTGGCATTTATATTTACCATGTTTACAATTACCTTTATATTTACAGTATTTAAGTAGAAATGCTTAGTATATTGAGAGTTATATGACAGGTGACTTCAAACAGAAGAAATTATTCCAAGGAGTATGCAGTCTCTGTTAATAAGATGCAAGCTGTTTCATTTTAACACTTCAATAACTTATCATAAAGGAAAAAGCTATTTAAGTCATTTGAGTAGATCAGAAATTCTGCTAGTTGTACAGTCTCTGTTCCCCTGCCACCTACCCAGTCGCACAAGAGTGATCCAGAATATCTGGCTTTCAAATGAAGGATGTGAAAGTAATACCAAAACCACTGTTAAAACTGTTAAAAGTTTCTAAAATAAAAGATATTTCAGTTGCTAGACAGATCTCCTAAATGGGTGGGGGGTGAGTGGGGTGGATATGTTCATTATGGAACGATTTAGTATCTCTTATTTTAGCACATATTCAGAGTGCTTAAAAACACCAGAGAGAAGCAATGTTTTCCTATCAGTGTGTTTTGCTATCAATGTTTTTTCTATCAGTGAGTATGCCACATGCTCACCTCTCCCACATATTGTCTCCATTTTGCTTCCCCACAAGGTTGGGAATATAATTCCCATAATTTAACCATCATTTAAATTCCAAGTACAGGTAGTAGCTTTGGTTAAAAAGGGACAAACTGTAAAATCTCTGCTTCATTTTAGGCCAGAAAGGTACAATTTGATCAGTTTAAATAATTCAGTATTTAAGAATAACCAACCACTGCTCCTGGAAATAAGGTGATGGAAACCTCACAATAGATGCTGAGGGTTTCCTATTAATGCACCCCTGGAATGAAGAAAGAAATAGCAAGATTTTGATCCAAACATTTTGAAATGCAATTCTGAATACCATCAAAATGAAAATTTTTGCCATACCTGACAGGTATGCCTACATCAATTGAGCATCAGCATTTTTGTCCTACCCCTGCCATGGTTTATAGCTTGTTGCTTCCCATGTTGGTACAAGCCAAGCTATTTTTGATAATGACAGACAAAATGTTAAAGGATGTGTCACTAATTGCTATTATTATTTTGTGGTTGTGCAAGTATGACACTTGAAAGGCTTAAAAGCTAATGCCATCTCAGTATAGGCCTCTACTTTTATTCTCCTAAGTGCAGGAAGAGGCCCAAATAAGATGATAGTAAACATACTTTTCATTATAGCAAGCAATATTTCCCTTGACTTTATCTATTTACCCCATCTTTTCTACTTTAGGTTAAAAAGTGGTGGTCTTAGAGCTTTTCTTTTTTTTTTTAACTTAACTTGTTAGCTTACGAAAAATATTTGTATGTTTTTTCCGTAAGTAGTTTGTTGTTTCACTTCTCGGACTTGCTGTCCTCTTCTCTTAATTTTTTCTCTATTTCTCTATGAAATTATCCTGTGTTGGCATGAAATCCTGAGGCTAGAAAGGCAGATAACCAATTTGTGTCATTTCTCAGTTCAGAACAATATTCTTAATCTGTTCCAAACTTCTCAAGTACCAGTTATTTAGAAACTACTTCTTTGACAAGTAAGAGTTAAAGTTAAGACACCACAAATTTCTAGAAAATTGTGCTGGTTTGTAGTTAAAAACAACAACAAACCACCAAACAAGCAGCAACTGGAGAAACTAGGGAGACTAAATGTTACCGATCAGATAACATAAATATTAAATACTTATCATTTTTTCTTTTGTCTTTTATATTATTTTCTTTATTTAGTTGCTACATTTTATATAGCTAATTTGGAGATGGGGGAATGACTCGATTTGCTACCCTGCATATTTATAGGAATTTCAATAACCGTTTAAGTACCAAGCATCTGTGTGTTTGACACTTAGCGGAAAAAGAAACGTGTGCGGGTTTCCAAGGCGGCAGATGAAACAAGCCAACTTTACCATTGTTCTGACTTTTTCACAATGTCACTGTCTTGGATTTCACATCCAGATAGAGATGCTGTGAATAAATTCTATGGGTGAAGAAGCAGAAAATAAGGAGGAAAAGAGGATTTTCCGTGTGGATTCATTATAACAATGTGGAACACAGAGTCTCACACACACAGGCTTTCCTTACTCCCTACGGGATATCTATCTGTAGGCCTCTATCAATTTCTAGGAGATTTTCTAGGTTGAAAGGATCCTCCAGTTAATTTCAGTGTATAGCTTGTTTTAGATTTATCTTTCTCTTACGTCTTCTCTCTTCCTTTTCCCCTTTTCAAACCTCTGTTGAAAGGGCTGGGGGTAGAGGAACAGATTTTTAAAAAAAGAAGGAAAGAAAACAATGAAAACAGTGTTAGGCGTGTATGCTCAGAAGCATTTCATGAAAATACCACTGTTTCATGCTGACTAGAAATACAACTTACTGTGTGCTTCTGGCTGCTCATGGGAAAGATGGGATATCTATGCACCCATTCATTATTCTTCATGGATATACAGCAGTCTCGTCATTGAGGAGCATGATGTTTCAGGGTATGTCAGAATAGCAGAAAGGAAAGAACCAGAATCAGGTAGTGGAGAGTAAGAGAGAGATACCATACTGTCTGAGCAACACGCCCAGAGGCACAGGCTGTACCGTATGAGTAGGCTTCAATATATTTTAAAATGTGGAAGTGGCTGAAGAGTGACTCGCCTTGTAAGTTTAAAAGATGGACTTCACTCTGATACGTGCTGCAAACAATTCCCTCTTTATCCAACTAAAAAGCACATGAGCCAACCCATAAATCTACAGGCCATGAAGCTGCTCCTTTCAAATGTGACTTCTAACATAATTTTATTTTCTATTGGGTAAAAAGCATCATACCTGGAAATCACCTTGGCAAGCCAAGCGAAAAGACAGAAGAAGAAAACCATTCACGGTGTGCTGTGAGGTGCTATTTCTGGGGTCACTAGGAATGTTATTGGGGTGTTTCAGGGTGCTATGGCTCTTCCTTCAAACAAGACGAGTTAAATGTTAAATCTAGATCTTTATTAGCTGAAAGGCACTTTATCCACAATTCATGAGAAATGAGACAACATTTGTGTAATACAGGGTAACACTTCAAATATTTTTCTAAGTGTCGCTGATCTTATCACCTTGATCTGGAATAAAACCTGTTGAAATTGCATTGTAAACTGCTAAAATAAACTGTGTGGCTGGCCAGGACTGAAACTAACTTGTGTCTTTAAACTCAGTATTTCTCCAGAATCAGTGTAATTTAATTGAAATAGCTCTGCGTGTGTAAACAAGTCCTTTGTTTAAAGAAGATTTCACTGTTTAGTTTGCCTTAAGTAAATGCTGCCTTTTGTTTGTCTGTAAAACATTTGATTAAATGTAAAGACTTACATAGGCAGCTTCTCCTCATTACACTAGTGGCTGGAAAATAAGTTAAAATTATGCCGGTATCTGCTGTCTAAGGAAGTATCAAACAATATCATTTGTCTTTAAAACAAAAACCCATGGAAACATCTTAAGCCTAGTCCTAAAATCAAACTACAGCTCCCCTAATATCAAGAAGACGGTATTTAAAGAAGCGTTGAAACTGTTCATTACACTAGACTCCTTTCTTGCTTTCTTAAAAAACATTTTCTAGTATTTTAATCAAACTCCAAATTTTCTACATGGCAAACCACTTTTAAATACATGACTTTCTATCAAATTAGAGTGTTGTAGTATGAGGACCCACACTTTGTTGTGGTTGAAATGGTATTAAACAACAAAATAAACAAGCCAACATGTTATAGCATCATTTTCTTCACCAGCTGAAAAGCTTCTATAAATCATAATAGTTGTTTTAATGTACCCTAGACAGGGTGAAAAGAATACATTCAAATAACTGCATTTACTATTTATAAAAATTATGTTGAACCCAAAAGCTCACGTTTGATCCTTTCTCATTTGGAAGAACTCTTAAATTCTCTTTCAGACTAACCAAACAGCATTTAAGTCCACTCAGGAAAAAAGCAAGCATAACAATTTTTCCATGTCAGTAGGGCCACTCGCAACGCACAATCCATAATGAATTTTGCAGATTCAGATCTTTATGCTAGCCAGACTTACAGGATACCTTTTACTTGTGTTGTCTAAAACATAGTAAGTAGAAATGGAAGAGAAACTCGCCAGGCATGGAAGGCAGGACGACTGCTAACGCTTAAAGTGCGATGTGTGGCTGGGTAGGAGTTTTTTGTTTGCTTGGATTTCTTCCGTGCTTTGGGAGAGCTTTTCAGAGTCAGGAGAGAGATACCAGAAGAGAGACAGCCAAGCATCCCTCATTCTCACGGCAATCAACTGCTTACAATGCAAAGGGTGAAATCCGTGTTATTTCTGACTGCTCTTACTCACCCTAGGTAAACTATTAGCTGTTTTGTAATCTTCCTGCAAGGCTTCAAGTTAGGTGTCAGTGTTGAACAAAACCTCAAAAATGGCCATTAAGCTAAATTTTAGAGGGTTTATTTAGTCTGATTCAAGAGATTTTCTAAGTCCTTAGGTTAAAATGGGAATGATAACTGCTACTGGTAAGTGGTTTTAGTATTAGGTTTTGAACAAATGTAAACACGTTGTTGTTTTTGTTCTTAAATAGTTCAAGGATTTTTTAATAAATATGCAATTCTGGCAAAGCTCACACGTCAAAATATAAACCAACACTGCAGCTAATTGTAACTTCTTCCCTTACAGCAAACTGAGATTTGTTCCTTTCATTCTGAGTTGGGTTATGTAAAAGAGAGGTTATTTATAAGGAAAAGATCCCACCGTCTGCTCTCACCCCCAAAACCATGTTGTAAATTACCTTTTTGAGGGTAAGAGTTGATGATGATGATGCAGGATTTAATCCATCTTTTTTCAAGGTTAATTCAGAAGATGCCTACTGCCATCAGTAGAGATTGAAGTAAATTCCTATGCTGAAGGCCTAGAAATTCTTGTATGTTAAACATTAAATAAATGCTTTTACTTGTATGAACCAGGGATGCAATTATACTTGCATTCTCTTTTTTTTTTTCTATGTCTCCTTTGCTTAGGCAATGCTGGATGTCGCAGCACATCATGGCTGGCTGGTGACTGCTCTGAATATAACCAATCTGGTGCAGATGGTGGTTCAGGGGAGATGGATACATGACTCTTCCCTGCTTACTTTGCCCAATATAGAGCTACAACACCTTTACCTTTTCCGGTATGTAATTCTTCTAAGCATTTGAAGGTTTGAATTTCATTCCACCTCTGACTGCTGGTTGTGTCTGAATGTCTTTGTTGTGCCCAAGAATGTTCATTAATGCACCAGACGCAGAACTCATTCTTTCACAGTGATGCTTTCCCGAATGGAGTTTCTGTTTTCAATATTCATTGATTAATTAACCCCCACAGATTATTTTGAGAACCATGATTCCAGACAAATTACCAAGAGATCACTGGAAGGGTTCCAAGTCCTAGCAAATCTAACTCTGTATATTAATTATCTCTTTATTTTAATCCATTACAAAAGTACATTAGTATCCATCTTAGTACCATAGATAATGCTAAGCAATATAGATGCCTAGATGATGCAGTAGTCAACGCTACCCAAAAAGAAATGACCAGTATTTAATAACAGAAACCAGTATCGAGTTTTACCACTGGAACAACTGAAACCAAATGTTTGTTCTCCCTCCCCGGGCACGTGTGTCGCTGGCTGTATCAGGAAGTGGAGCCAAGGCAAAAGGAAGAGCACGCATGGAGGTTACCAAGGACCTATCGAGTGTCTTCCCGAACTAATGGCTGCCTGCGAAGGAAAAGAGAATGTTTTTGCTTCCATTGTGGACAGTGAATTGCAAACAGCACACATTTCACAGGTAATGCTTTCTGTCCGTGGTCATTATCGATGTGATTGGAAAGGAAGAGTAGCTGGGAAAAGAAATACTCTCTTCCCTTCCCGTCAGCAAATATCATGTGATGTTCTGCATAAAGTGCAACACATTCATTGCTCTAATTTCAAGGTATTGCTAGCTTTACAGGGTTTCTTCTCTGCCTGTCGTCTTAATATTATTTTCACTTATTCCCTGCTAACCAGTAACAGAGTCTGGTTTATGGCTGTTATTACCACATCTCTTTGCTCTAAAGATGCTTCTCTAGGTCATTCAATCTGCTGAGTGTTATCCACCTTTTCATAGCCAGCTATGCGCTAGGAATACATGCATTGCAAATGTCATCGTAGCTGGTTTCTGAAGTGGCCTGTCAAACACCGTTTTTTTCTGACAGTACCCTTAGTAAAAGACCTGGCACTCATTTTCTATTTGAAACAGAAAAAGCAGATGAAATTTTCATACTCCACAGGGGGAAGAAAAAAAGGCTACCTCAAAATGTTGAGGCTGCTGGAATCTTCTTTTCAGTTTGGTTTTCAGGCCATTTCCAGCAAAGGGCAGCTATATTCCACAGTATTCATCGCATGTTAAGCCTATTGATTTCACGTAAATGTATGAAAGATGAAAACTTCAAAAGCTATACTTCAAGTGTTTTTTATTTGAATATTTAAAAGGACAGCAATATGTCCCGTGTTTGACTGTTCAGCTTCAGTTAAACCTTTTACTGGTATGCAAACAAGAAGAAAAGTACTTAAATGTCTATAACGGACATCTGCATCCGTAACTAAATTAACATCAGAATTTTGAATTAAGAAAATGTATTGACATCAAAACAAGCCTTCCTTTAACAACAGATTTCTAACATAATACACATTGATTTCAGTCTAACTTTCAGATGTGATATAAAATTAGAACATTGTTATAATTAGTTCAGGGAGAACTCAGAAGTAAACTTACTTAATTTATTTGCATAAATTGCCATTCTGTTATCTTTAAAAGCAAATGCAAATTGGCTCTGTCTGATATGATGATGGTTATTTGGCTCAAAAGTGCTTCAATTTGCGTAGCAATCTGGTGTCGTCTCTGCAGTGAGGCGATCCCAGGTAACATACAAATCCTGAATTATTCCAGAAATTAGTATGTTTAAAGCATCAATTTAAGTGCTAATTGCAGTAGTAATGAGAAAAAGCAGTACTACTGTGAGATTTGCATCTACTGCCCCATCAGTATGCCTGGAACGGCTGCTGACTGGCAGAGGATTTGGCTGCTAATTAAATAATTGTATGCATGGCAGTGTTCTCGTCTGATTCAATAGATGAAGATTAATCCTCAGATAAATATGTTTGGCTGGTATTGAAATGTCTTAGCAGTTTCTTCAAAAATAGCTTGTGTGTATGTGGTGTGTACGTTCACACTGTGAATGACTCTATGCCTCTATATGTCTATGTTTGTAAATACAGATGCATGTAAGAGGGAAAAACATAATGCCTTAGCGTCATATAAGGAGAAAGTTTCATTGCCGTGAGTTGGGGGTGGCCATACTGGGTACAGCAAAGCCATGACTGTATTATGCAGGTCATTGCAAATGTGAAACGTTTATACCCACATTTTATATTCTTTACAGCATTTTTTTTTCAGAAAAAAAACTATTGTAATACCTTGTAGAGAATTAAAATTCATATTGAGACTGCCTGTTGAGTGCCTTCATACATAAAGTCCTTCAATGCACACTTAGACAGGGGCCAACCAAGAGAAAAATTATTCAATAAGTAATGCATCTTTATGATATATTTTCTATAACAAAAGAATATCAGATTACACAGTTTAAGCCTAACATTCTGGCTCCAGACTTGAAACAAGTCAAACAAAGTGGTAAGTGCACCACTAAATTGCCAAACACATTCTTTTCCTAACAAACCTTTTACTTCTCACTCACAGTATATTGAACCTATAACTTAAACCTGTTACTAGCGTGAAACTGGTAAAAACAGCTTGAGCTTTACATAAATTCGAGGCAGGCAGGAAGAGGAAGAAATCTCACATTTGGAAAGAAGAAAATGTCTTTAAAACAGATCAGTAATTAATTTTTAAATAGCTGAAGCTGCTCATGGATTTGGAATATTAGGCTAAGTCCTGGGGAGACAGACTGTTGGCAAAAATGCTAATGGTGTTATCAAGGTTCATGAAGAATTTCTCGTGTGATTACAATTTGAATCTATGGGTTTGGTAGGTAAATATATATATAGTATATATGTACATGCTCACATTGGGCACGTTGATATATTTAAAAGGAGATAATATGTGCCTGTGTCATCCTGTAGAGCAAAAAAACAGTAAAATTGTCAAGAAATACCTAAGTGATGTGGGAGCCTGAGTTTAATTTTCCAAAAGTTAGTTTTAATCCTAAATCTCACTGAAAGTCAGTGGGGCTTTAAAAGCTGACAGCCTAAATTCAAAAACTATTTAGACTATAACTCTGATCTTTGGCCTAAGCTCCATGTTGGTTTCAGTGATTCATTCTGAATCGTATTTCTTTAACAAATCTTTTTCAGTTTCTAAGTCACTTAGGCATTAGGCACCAATTAAAATACTAAGCTGATATTTGTATTATTGAAAGAGAAAAAAGAAACCTCAAGACTGAAAAAAAATACTATCCCTGCTGTAGTAATAGCTGCTTTTACTCTGGAAGTATCTGTGTTCTATAATCTTCTTTTTCATTTTCAGCTGCTACTACTCGACTTTATTCCTCAGTAAGAAAAGCATTTCCTCATTTTCTCCACGTTGCGTGGATGGTAAAAAGGCCACCTGCCATCCACACTGTATCAGTGACCAAGCAGCACCAACTTTGCCTTTAACTTTCAAACCCACAAGGCCTGGGGAATGACATATCCCAACTGCTTCCTTATCTAATTAGAAAGTCACTCAGAGTCACTTTGTTTTGTTTGCACTGACAAAACTACATGAGGACATGACAGCCTTTGACAAATAGAGCGGGTTGGGGTTGTACAGTATAAACCAGACCAAAGTCTTCAACATAGTGACCATAGTCTTCAACAGAGTGACAAGTAGCGCCGCTAAGGGAGTTAATACGTTATGATCTCTGCTGAAATTAAACTTTGTTCTACCATGATTGTAACAGGTCTTGTCCTCTGAGGCAGTACATGTAAGAGCGTTCCAGGTAAATGACACCTAAAGTACAAGCAGAGGGGTGATCGCGGGGTCGGTGTACATCCAGGTGCCTCTGCTGAGCACAGCAGAAGTACGCCGCTCTGCCCTCACACAGCAGGTCTGTGCGGTTCCTGCGGTAAGCTTCGTCTTAAAAACCTTTACATGAAGTAGAAAATCGTTTGCCAGTGAAGGTGTTGCTACTCGTGTAGTCTCATCCGTGTGATCTGCTGGAAGGGATTTTAGTAGTGTCTCGTGTGTTAAACGTAGCGAAATCCTGGCCACAACTAATTAATTAAGAACGTCTGTGGTGGTTTTTCTCTTTCTTCAGGGTGCTGCCTTTTCCCCCCCACACTTTTCCCCTTCAGAGTTGGGGCAAAGCGGGATATCTTTTCCCTTAACATTCTAGCTGTTTATTTTCTGTCACGGTTTTCCTGCCCTCTCTTAGCTGAGGTGCCATGAAGAACATCAGCGCAATTCATCGGTGTCCCCTGCTTTCACACGGCGGCTCCGGCGTGCTCACAGCTGGCCCTCCCCACCTTCTCCATTGAACGGACACAGCTGTTCACGCAGCACACAAGAGGAGGGAAGAGAGAGAGAGAGGGAGATTAGTTTCAGCCTAAATCAGTTTTCTCATTTAGTTCAGCCAGGCTCCAGTAATGCAGCCATTTTAATCCAACATAAGTCTGCGCTGCAGCCGAAATGGGCAGCCCTGCCCTCCCGGTGCCATTTTCACCTCTCCTGACCTCGCTCGCCGCACAGCTGCACAAACGCTGGGGCTGGCTCGGGCGAGGAGGTGGGAACAAGCATCTGGGGGCGAGGGGAGGAGGGATCATATCGGCCCTCTCGCTGACAGTCAAAATGGCCTGTAGCCAAGTGGCTACGCAAATACGTGTGCCAGCAGGGGAGGAGGCTGGCCCACTTCTTTCAGTGGCGCTGGAGGTTCATGCTTATTCAGAGTACTCACAGGATTAGAGAATATGCTTCCACAATCAGCTTTAAGCTGATCTAAGTTCATGCTGTCACCAAAATGATTAGCAAGCTGATCCATCTAGCCGCGCCATCACAGCGTGGTAGTGCCAACGTATCGGGGACGGAGGGGGGGACCGCTAGCTGGCGAGGAGGGGGCTGGAGGGAGGGACGGCACCACCTTCTCCTGCGGCAGTGCCGTCCTGGGTCTGCTCACCCTGGCTGCTGTATCCCTAATTCTGTATTAGCAGATACCATTGTTGTCAGTATGAGGCATGGCAGCGATGTCTCCAACAAAAAGCAAACTGAGATTTTATTAGGGCTCTGTGCCTTCCCGCACAGAAAAAGTAATGAGACACATCAAGCACAATCTAAATGAAAATAGATTTTGTCGAAACACAAGATGGTCAAACCAATACATGAAAAAAATATAACTTTAGTCTTTTTCCAGATAAAACATTTCTGTGCCATGCCAGTATCGCCCCTGTGACTATGGCTGCCCTCCTCATTCCCACAAGTTCCCATTTTGACATCTGCTGGCTCTTCACCAAGATCAATATTCTTCTTTCCTTGTTCTCCTTCCCACCCTCTAGCTTTTCATATATGTTGTTCGAAACGATGGGTGAGGTGCTGATTCCTATTTTGTTTTGGGGGTGGAGGGGAAGGAGGGCAGGGCAGATGGTGGTTCTTGGTTTTTTGTTTGTTTTTCTTCCAGTGCCAGCCTCATCTTTCTTTTTCAGCCATAGTGAGGCCACAAATCACTGCCTCCATTCCACAGCCCATTTTTCCATTTCTTCTTCCTAACAAATTTCATTTAAGGGAATACACTGATTTTCTTTTTACTAAATGAAGGCCTGCATTACTCTCCTCCATTTTTGTCACAGCTGCTCAGAGCTGCTTTTCCTTGCCTGACGGAGACTGAAACGAGAGATACGTAGGGCTGCGTTTTCAGGGTGCCTCTTTTAAGGTTGAAGAGAGCGTCACATTCAGCTGCACAAATTGTGTGCCTCTAACAACAGTTCTCTGTACAAGGATGAGAGAAAGCTGAGGGTGCGTTGCAGTTCATGAGAAACCACAGGGACTTAAGATTCCTCAGGAGGACTGTAAGAAGGAGGGTTCATGAAGATCGGTGCAAGAAAACCTTTAAAAAAAACCTAGGAATAACTTTGGATATGCGGTTGAACTTTTGGTTGATTATCTGAACTGATCCTCTGAACTCTCTGAGGTTTGCCCGTTGCTAATTAGCACTGCAGTGACTTGTTCTTTATGGATTATGCTAAAGAAGTTTAACTTAAAACTTAATTATACTAGTTTATAAGTGGCTTATAGGGAAAAAATACTTTAATCAGGAGTGGTAGGGAATTTTTCCTGTGTTCAGGCACCAGTAATCTTAGTGAGGCACGTATAACATGCTTGAGGAGTTTCACGTCTGTTTTATTTGCTTGGAAGGAAGTAGAGTAAGAGGTTAATGAAAAGCATTTTATGCTTATGATTGGGAGTCTTACAAATATATATGATATTCTAATGCATAATAAAATACTACTAATATAGAATAATGCACACTGAATTGTTATTGTTACAGTGACAATGGTCTGAATTGTATAGATTGTCTTGTAATCCACAGGGATCTCTTTTTTTCTACAGGCTTGGAATTTCTTGTCCCGTTTGCCCATTCTAAACGTCAGCCTGAGCATTAAGGGCTGTTGGGACGACCCAGAGCAGCCACAGAACGAAATGCCCGTTCCCTCTTGGACAATAGACACACGAGACGACAGAAGATGGATCAAGTTGCACGCTGATCAAGAGTATGTGCTCCAGATCAATCTGCAGAGAACCCAGATGGGGTATCAGGTAGATTAATTTATCATTTCCTTCCCAAGTGCACAAGCTTCCAAAATCCATTCACACTATCAATAGTGCTTTTTACAGCACAGGGGTTTTTTATGGTTTATGTATTATGTAAATTATAAACACTTCAAAAGCCTTTTCTGTGTTAGTAATGAAGCAAGGGACATGGTTTAGTGGTGGGATGGCAGGGTTAGGTTAACGGTTAGACTTGATGATCTTAAAGGTCTTTTCCAACCTAAACAATTCTATCATTCTATGAAATGTTTTTTCAGGTTGCAAGACGATAGTAAATGCACTCTTAAGGTAAAATCCTAGACTAATTCACATCACTGAAAAAAAAATCTCTCATTATTTTTTACCAACCAGAAACTCATACAGTTCATATGTGCGAGTGCTATAAGCAGTGACAGTAGAGAAGGTAACGTCACAGGCAGTATTTAAGTACTTGCCCGCCCCAAACTTCTACCACTTGTATTTTTGCATATCCTGCTTCCCCAAACCAGTTTATAAGCTTCCCTGTTACGTTCCCGTGTACCGCCAAGCTCCATACCTGACCTATATGTGTCTGTTTCTACTCATAACACATCCTCAGGCCTTTACTGAGGATATTGTCCTCATATTTATTTTACATGTGAAGCTTTTTTGAACACCCAAATTGCAGTCCCACCCCTTTGCCCCGTTAAAGCACATCCCGTTCCCTCTTGGGCTGGTTACCTCACTGGGCCCTCCGCAAGCCTTCATGTGCCAGGCCAGGAACTCTGGCAGCTGCAGAGGTTTCCAGCTGCTCTGCCCGTGGCAGCAGGACCTCACTGTACCTGTTTGTCGGCTCTTGGAAAAGTTAAGACCGTGCCTCCCGCGTGCAAATCAGGCGCTGCTGGCACCGTAGCTTCCGCTTCCTTACAGATGCTTTTTTTTTTTTTTTTTGTCGTCTGCATACCATTAGTGGCATATGGACCACCATGATTATAATTTTGCTAAAGAGTTTCTCTAACATTTCAAAGAACTAAGAATGATAACTACCAGCATTTTTGTTAAGATACGAAGAAGAGTTCAAGACATAAGCAGAGAACAGTTTTAGATGTTAGTTCTGAGACTCTTAAGACAACTTCATTTTGATAAAAATGAGAGATACGTATGTGCTGTTGTAAATCCTGAAGTTAACTTACATTAGTTAAAGAATTATATTTGAAAAGTATTCTTTCGCAAAAGACTCCTTGTCCTGACTGCAGCAGGTTCAGGATGGCTTCAAGGGGAGCCTGTCTCATGTGTAGGACAGAAAAAGGGTCAAAGCTCCTCCGTAAGGCGTTCTGTTTGCTGTGCCAGTTACTGACGGAGACTTTTCCTAACCAGAAGCCACAGAAAAGAAGGGAGCAGGAGCATTACATGCAGTGATCACTGTTCTATAAACCTCTCCTAGAATATGATCCTCTTTTGTAAGAAACAGCTGGATCAAGCTGTTCTGAAGCTGCATTGCTATGGTGGTGCTGCTTCTGCCGTACAAATCTTCAGTAAAACCTTTCCATCTACAGAACACGAGATGAATGCTGACCGAGCGTGCATCATTACATCTTTAGCTTTCAGCAGTAAAGTCACCGTCTTAAAGAATCACTGACATAATCTTTCCTTTTGCCATATCAACCTCAAATAAAGACTTCAAGTGCTGGTTTTGTCTTTATATTAATCTTGAACAACATTGTTTAGCGTTACTTAAAGACGCAAGGTTTACAATTAACCCTTCTGCAGAGAACAGCATTTGGACTACATTAGATGAAATTACAAAAAGGGAATAGGATTTCCCTTCGAGTTGTAATAGCTTACAAAAGACGTGGAATAGCATCTCATATTCTGGGGTTTTCACTGTGGACTGTGATTTTATTTTTTTCAAAAGCCCTTCACCTGGAAAGAAATAACAAAAATATTTTAGTCTGCCTAAATTATCATCTTATGTAAAAATTCACAACAATGTGGTTTTGAGGTGTTTGGTTTTCATTCAAGGAAGAACGGCGTTTTGGAAAGGTGATTTCTGGCTTTACTAAACTGCTTCTTTTCCCCAACAGGGAAAGCAAGACAGTAAAGCAGTGGCTCCTCGATTCCCCAAAGTTAAAGATGAAGGATGGTTTTTGATATTGGGAGAGGTTGATAAAAAAGAACTCATCGCCCTGAAGAGAACGGGATACGTCAGAAACAGAAATACTGTTTCCGTTGCTTTTTATACTCCAGAAACTCCTGGAAAGTACGTAAAATTTAAAAATTAAGTTCTCTTCATGATTATTAGACCTAATTTCCAAACTAATGATGCTGCTTTTTACATTTCAGGTGTATCTACACATTGTATCTCATGAGCGACAGTTACCTCGGCATGGACCAGCAGTACGATATTTACCTGAACATTATACCAGCTACCGCTTCAGCACAACTCACAACAGAGGTGCCTGACCCTCTGGGTCACCTGGCTCTGAAGTAAGGTGATCTGAAAAGTCCATTGGAAAGAACTGGTCCTGCAGCTAAGACATCTGGTCATTCTGGACATCCAAAAATGCGATTGCCTTAGTGGAACCAACTGCAAACCTCAAGCCAACTAGGAAACTGAAAGTGACTACTGTATTGACTCTGGTAACGCAGAGTTAGCCACAGTGGCCTTACTCCTTTATGAAGAAGATTTGTCGTTTCTTGTTTCATCTTTCTTCTCTCAGAAGTCATATTGTTAATTCAATTTTGACACATCAAAATAAAAGACTAAAAAAATATTGTAATTTGTGCAAATTTAGGGCTATAGTCTTTGTTTTGAAAAGTGTTCTGTAGCTTATGTATTAACATAGTTTAAATAGTCAACTTTTTTAATTTATAGGGAAAAATACAAAATTTGATCTAAGAGCTGCTGAAAATATTGCTGGATGTGTTATTTCATGTTTAATAAAAATAAGTCCATAAAAATGTTTTTCATTAGATTTTTTTTACTGTAAAATATGAGATACATAGTAACAAAATCCTCCTCTTACACATGCTGTATTTTGAAGGCGATAAGGAAAAATTCCACAAATTTATCTTAATTATATGTGCAGTAAGTCTGGTTATAAAGGCATGCCGAATAGTATAAAATATTTCCAGTATAGCAGTGACGCAACTGATATAGATCATAATTAAAGTTTACCCTTTACAGGTATGTACATACATACATATATATACCCCACATATATATTACATATTTATGATTTCTGTAGTGGTTTTTGCTGAATTTTGAAGGCATATAAAATCAGGTGTCCTGGTCTAGGATTCAGTGCTAAAATGGGCAACTACATTCTGTAAATAAGGGAGAGTGAGGCTCCACACACAGGGTTTGCAACAGACAGCTTGACGAGCAAGGAGGAGTTCTGCCAGATGATAGGTAGCGTCTAAGAGATGCACCATGGAGGCACTTCCATCTGCAAGACATAAATCTGAAGGGCGAAAGTAGCAGCGTCTATCTTCCACAGAATACAGTGATTAGACTGCTTGCCTCCAGCCACACGTCCCTGGCTCAGTCCTCTTCTCAACCTTAAGGGGATTCAAGATGCTGAGCGAGTACTTGGGAGGCAACATACTGCAAAAACAGCACATGTCTTCATTCACGCAGACTAGACCTTAAACTGAATAGTAATATTTTAACTTGTTCAGCTTTGCATTTGGCTGATAAGCATTACCTCTCAGAGGGATCATTTTGCTGTCATTTCCATAGTGTTTCCCCAGATGAAAGAACATAGCAGAGTTGTTGCCTGGAAGCTTCACCCCAAAAAAAAAAAATTACGCCAGTGGTGCTTCACCCACATAGAATCACAGAATGGTTGAGGTTGGAAGGGGCCTCTGGAGGCCATCTGGTCCAACCCCATCCTCAAGCAGGGCCACCTAGAGCTGGTTGCCCAGGGCCGCATCCAGATGGGTTTTTACTATCTCCAAGGATGGAGACTCCACAGCCTCCCTGGGCAACCTGTACCAGGGTTCGGTCACCCTCACAGTAAAAAAAGTATTTCCTGATGTTCAGGGGGAACCTCCCGTGTTTCAGTTTGTGCCCATTGCCTCTGGCCCTGTCACTGGGCACCACTGAAAAGAGCCTGGCTCTGTCTTCATGAACATGTTCCATTCAGGTATTTATACACGTTGATGAGATTCACCACCACCACCCCCCAGAGTCTTCCCTTCTCCAGGCTGAACAGTCCCGGCTCTCTCAGCCTTTCCTCACAGGATCCTCCCGTCCCTTTACCATCTTCGTGGCCCTTCGCTGGACTCTCTCCAGTGTGTCTGTGCCTGTCCTGCTAGGGAGCCCAGAACCGGGCCCAGTACTCCAGGCGCGGCCTCAGCAGTGCCGATCACCTCCCTCATCCTGCTGGCAACGTCACACCGCAGCAAAGAGAAGGCTGGCTGGTTTCAAAGGGTCAATGGTTAAACATTCATTTTTTTCATATACAACTGGCACCTCTAAATGGTGAGAAAAGTTTTTAAAATAATCAGTTCCGTAGTTCTTCACATCACCTGATGATGTTAAAAATTTTATATTTCATTATTATAGGTTGCCTTTGTTGCCTAAGAAAACAAGACAATAATAGAAGAAGTCGTCGCTGTATCTATAGCCTGCTAGATGACACAACCGCTGCCTTTGCCATTTAGACTATATGCAATACAATATGGTGGCGTATCACACAGCAAACAGATTTTTTTTTCAAATTGGTAGGCAAAAGTTTGGTTATACACACATTTATTTAGTCCTACGCCCATTTTTAAAAGAATTGTTTTCTCTAATCTGCAAGTAAATTTTCACAGAAACTTAAGTCCTTTCTTTCAGAAAATTGTTGGCTGAAGCAACATATTGTCCCTCAAGAATTTTAATTAATTAGGAGAAAAAAAAGCTATGCCACAGTCAAACTACATACCAACATAGTGACGCTAGCTCTTGTTGCTTTGTAAATGCACATCACAAAATAGTCTAACTGCAGAGTAGCAGACAATAGCTTCAGTATTCCATATTAATCAATTAAAGAGTTTTTGTAATGTCATTTGTACCATTTGTACTTTGGTTTGGAAATACTGTACTTAATTTCCTAGCACGTTAATTGTTTTTAGAAACAGTTTGGTGAAATTTCTAAATAACTTAATTTTTTTTTTTAACAGAAGTATTGGATTCATGAAGAAAAAGTCTGAAGTAATATGGAATGCATTTAAGCAAATTGATTAGAATCAGTATTTATCTGAAAAATCTGAAAGAAGGAATTCTGATGCATTTGAAACAGCTGCTTAGAAGGGAGAATCAATACGCTCAATCCAGTGATATCTAATGGAGGAAAGCGAGAACAGCTGTCTGAGAACAGTATGAAAATCAAACACAGAATTTAAAAAAAAAAAAAGATAAATACTTTGATGATGTAATTATCATCATTATGGATAGATGAGCAAATTGACAGCACATGCAGAAAATTTTTAATGTTAAGTTTCTCATTCCAGTTTGCAAGCAGGTTTTGGGGGGTTGGTGTCCCCCGTCCCCCCGCCACCTTGGAGCAGCTGCAGTTAGTGCCTGCCTGCTCAGGTATGATACTTCTTCCAAAATTTGGAAAGAGCAACAAAACCCCAAGCACCTGGTGCATCAAGATGTATTTAAGTCTGCCCGTGTGGCTTGGCCCTTTCCATCTTACCCTGTCCTAACCTGATAATGGCATCTCAGCAGTACTTAGCAGGAGCTAGAGGAGGTTTGGGTACGTACAACCATCCCCCATCTCTTTTTGAGGAGCTCTTACAATGCAATCCGTTGTTTAGAACCTTACTTAAGATTTTGGTCCTAGTCCAAGTACTGAATGTATCGCAGTGGCACCATGACACCATCTTCACTACTGCAGGTCTTTCTCTTTTGTTGTAAACTGAATTTTTGGAGGCTCTAATTTCACCCAGATGAATTCAGGGTTTACTACTGGTGACCCAAAATTCCTCTTCCTTGATTAGTTTTCTTCTAAAGACCATCTTTACATGGTCATCCTGAAGGAAACTTCAGGAAGTCTCCCTCTCTCATCAACCTCCACCCTGGAGCCTAGTATAAGACAAACATTCACTGAATAGGCTGCATTTAAAGAAAGGTAAGTTCTGTCATTCCAATTTTCCAGTTCCAGGGAGCACTTACAAAGAGAAGAAGGCGTCCTGTGTGCATCTGCTCTTGCATATCACAGCCTGAATCCAGATTCCTATGTTGCTGTGGTATTTTTAAGACAGTTTGATGAACTGGTGCAACAGGCATCACTTCTCTGTGAAGAGGCTTATTTACTGCAGCTGGTTCTTAAATCATCACTCTCTTGTCTTGCCTCCATCCCTCCCTTTAGCTCCTTCCCCCTACCTGTAAACCCTACAATCACACCTGCTCAGAGACAGTTATCCATATTAGTGGCAGTAAATTAGCACAGAAGGAATTTAACCCCAGCTCTCTGTGATGTGGTATAGACACTATTCTAGCCTATGTAGTAAGTACTGAAGCAGGACAAAGTCAGGTAATATGAGCAAACCATATATATTTTTTCCACATCCTAAAGGTCTCCATTATAAAGTCTGAACTAATGCAGAGAGAAGAAAAAAAAACTGTATGATAATTCTGTAACCAGAAAGCCAAGCCACGGGTGTAAAAAGAAGCCACCCACCCATCCACGTGTGCTTTACACCTCATATGAAATGGTAAAATTGTGTAAGTGATTTTTATATAAACATTTTTTTTTTTTTTTTTTAGTTTTAGGTATCCTTTCTTCCAGCTAAATTGCCCACCTTTGGCCTTGATTTAGTTGCTTACATGTAGATATGTAGTGCCAATTAATATGCAATATCTCCCCCAGCTTCTACATTCAGCTGCAGAAGAACGTGCACCATCTGCAGCAGGCTATCAGACGTGAAACACGATGCTGTTGTATCTGTTACTCTCCGTGGATGCCTCAGATAACCTAAGGCATCTGAAATAGCACTAGGTACCTACATTCAGGTAACCAAATTGAGGCCTTATTACTTGTTTAGTCATAGATAAGCAATTGAGCTGTTTAACTGTGTCCAATGCACTTTAAAATCAAGGATATTTCAGTTGCCATGCCAGAAGACAGCAGATCTTCCATAGGTCATGTGTCACTTCTGCTATCCCCGTGCAGATATGCCAGTATCGTGGGGTGGATACCTACATACTCAAGCTTAATTAGCTAATCAAGCCCAGGCTATTCTGTAAGTCAAAAGAACCATAAGTGTTCAAAATTCTCTCTTCCATAGTACAGTGCAAGCTACTTTATGAGAAGGGAGAAATCAGCTCCTTCATGAGAAGAAATATTTTCTGAAAGAAGGTTTGGATGCCATATGATGTCCAGAAAGACATGTGAGCTAAAAAAACGTGCATGGGGCTGCTGCTGACAATGGTCACTCCATTTCTATTTACACGCTATGCCTATTCTAGCAGCTATGTTTGATTCCCACCCATCTTTTTAAAAACATATCTTGCTAAAGGGCACAACTTCTCAGAGGACGCTGCCCTTCAGCAGGCTGTGCCAAGACTTGCATCCGTGGAAATTTTGATGCATGTTTTCCTGAAGCGATTTGCAAAAGCTCAGGAGTGAACTAACCAAGTTTGTTATTAACATCACACACTGGTAGCAGTGAGAGGTTAAGCTGCTTGCATGAAGTATATGAAGGGAACTTCTATATTAAAGGAACTTCTCTGGAAAGCAATTGTACCACTTGTACTAAATAAGTCTCTGCATAAATAACAGGATTCAATCGAGACAGAAGAAACATGCTCTATAGAAAAGGATTCTCCACAGTGATTACGCCATCCTGTAATTAAATATGTTTACAATATGTCTTATGCTCAGATCTTCTAATGAGCTCCATACTGCATCAATGTGATTTGAATCCGGCACTCTCCAAGTCATAAGCCCTTCTTCTGCATCTCTATTCCTAGAAAATCACAACCACCTTCTCTGCCAAAACCTCTCCTCAGAAATAAAGAACAAAATCTTCACCAAGCCTAAGCATTAGGCTTCACTGCTGCTTTTTGCCTTACGCTTAGTCTTGTCCTACTGAAACTCTCAATAAAAACATGCACGCAAACTAGAAGGTTTGTATCTCTCCTTGCACATGATCCGTACACGGCAGAGTTGGTGACACCCCACTGCCCAATGACAAAGGTTGCACGGGTGAGTGTCTGCATCTAGATTTTAGATTAGAAATGAGTAAATAAAGACGTTGGCTAGAAGTATTGTTCATATGCTAAAAAAGCAATGAAATAAAGAATGAAAAGTGTTCTGTGCCGAATATTATTCCAAATAATGAGGTTCTCACTAATTGTAATGACAGCAGAGGTGAACTGGGCATTTTTGAAAAATCATGCTCTCGATAATGTGATACATGTACAAACAGTTGCAGGGCTATGCTATTAATTACTGGCAAGAAGAACAGTAGAAAAAGGAGCCTAGAAATACCACCATCTTTTTTCTAACTACACTCTAAATCTCTACATAAATGTGATCAACAGCATTCTTCACGCACTAGCAAATTTGCACCTTGGAATGGAAATAACTCAGTTTCTACCGTGTAGTGCTAATGTGAGAAAATTAGGCTTACATACTTGACAGCGGTACTTTCTTCCAGCTAACAGGACAAAATTGTTTCAGATGCCAATAACACATGGTGAGTTCCCATCATGTATGTGTCTGCAAATCCAACTAATTAGGGACTAATTACTCATTGTAGTAGCACAGTAATATCAGGTTCTGATAAACTGTCATTTTTGTAGCTGTGAAGATTCTGCAATTAAGCCTTTTTTTATTTTCCCAAATGACTGCAATGACTAAAGGGACAGCTGGAAAAAACGCCAAGAGGATTCTGCCATCTCCATAAAAAAGGCCCTTTCATGCACCCAGGACCAAGTGAGATTTATCCCTGGAGTTTTTTTGTTATTTTGCCCTATCTAAAATACAACATAAAATAGTTCTACCAAGAGAGACTACATGACTACCTAACAGTTTACCCCAGTTACAGCATCTTGCTGTTTCTCAGGCACAGCTCTGCCCTGTCCCATCCCACTGCCCCACCCCTCCCAACAGTCTTGGACAAAGCTTTCTGGGATAAGACTTTTAGGGGAATTTCATTCTCCATTTATAGGACACATAGCACAGAGAAAGTCCTGGTCCACAATTAGGTTCTTGCAAGCTGAGATTTTAATTCTAAGTGACTTGATTCAAAGAGGGAATGAGCTAATCTGGGAAAAAGAGGGATGTGGAAGATTTCTCCCATTCTCCTTGGTAATGAAATGCTCAGAACTGACCAAAGCGAAATAGTTATAGGCCATATCCACGCGTGTGATGCTCATCTAGTCAAGTTCTGCCTTTGTGCATCTCACACGTGTCTACTTGATTCCTACGTGCAAACATTGACAACATCTTTCAGCTTCAACCTTGCAGATATTACAAAAATACATGCTCTGCACTTCCCGAGAGAACAGCGCTTCCATAATTTACATACAATAGCATGTGCATCAGAAGGCAAACACTTCCTGCATCTTCACAAAGACCCCCCAGCAAAAGGTTTAGAATTCTAAAACACATTCATAGAGGATTAACACTTTGCTTTCTCCCAGTTATATGCAGCTGCAGTGCCATCTTCTGCAGTGCTACCCAGTAACTCAGAAAAAAATCACAGCTGGGTAAAGTTTCTGAAACTTTTGCTAACAATTTTTGCCTTCTATTGGTAATCTATATACAGACATGGTCACCTACAAATAATTATCTTTTGTAATTCCTTTTTTTTCCTTTTCATTGAATTCCATGTCAATAACTTGTGGCTGGACTGCAATAGTAGAGGACGTTTGCCCTAGCACTGCTGATGGTCCTCAGGTTTTGGCTTTGCAGCATGTGACATACCCCAGGAGCGCTGCAACAGCTTTTTCATCCTGTTCAGTCTGATCAACAGTCTGGCCATGAACTTAAAACTTGGAGAAAACAGAAACAAACTTGCTCAACAGGTAGTTGGTTTTTTTTTATTGCAGCTATATTCATCATCTGATTACTGCCTTCTCATTCCATAAGCCTACAAGACCTATGAGAAAACAGCTGACTCAACAATACTTTTTTTGATCCTAAAACTGCTTGACTCTTCAAGCTGGAAGCACAAGAAAAGAGGATATACCACTGTAACCCCGGAGACTTGACTTAGACATCCAGTTTGCAGAACACTTGATTTTTCAGTGAGTTTCACTGGAAAATGGCTACCAACAGACAGAGTTGGTAAAGTTG
>NW_009258727.1:5204900-5207832 GCF_000687185.1 Egretta garzetta | reverse complement strand
ACGAAAGCTGGGGGAAAAAAAACGAGGATGCAATATTCTGGCTTGTACTCCAAGATAAGAGCTGAAGTTGAAACAAAGACTTGCTTAGGATAAGGACCGTGTATCCTTTGGGAGAAAGGCGCTCAGAGTAAAATCACCCACCTGTCTGGATCAAATTCTTTGATTTTACCTCTTTTAAGCATATCTAGAATTAATCAATCTAAGCTCTAAACTATCCAGATCATGTAATTCTAAATGAATATACAAATTTATTGTCTTTTTTTAAAAGTAATATTTGGGTAAAAGACTGATAGATTTTTAAAAAAAAAAAAACATAACTAAATTATGAATGAAAGTAGTTGCAATGGTAAAAGTAATTGACTAAATCAATGAATTTAGTCCAGCCCTATAGAGCCAAGAAATGCTACCAATCTCCTAGAATTATGTCCATTCATAAAGCCATGAGACATAAAGCAATGACATTCAAATGCCTTAGGTGCTTAAGAGTAGGAGATAGTACATTTGGGTTACTCAGGCTGAATGAAGCACAACCACACTGTTGCAATATAAAAGTCCCAAGATAATGAGTTTTATTTTGTTCATGTGTGGAAACTGATTTTTTTTTTTCTGTTTAACTTTTTTTGGGACAGAAAAGCAGGTCGTCGTGCATCATCTTTGGCACATAAATACAGTCTGGAGCTGCCTGGAAAATTGTCACAGAGCATGAAGTGGCAGCTCTTCTGTTTTGTTGTTGAAACCAAAACACCTGCATCAATGTTACTCTATGCTCTGAGACCACAAACACTCTGAGAAAGGATGACACCAGACATTCAGTTCATTTTGTGCCTGGTTTGTGGGAGGAGCTCAGTCAGGTGCCAGCTCTCAGGTATTGTGCTGTGACTCCCAAGTTGACAGAGGCACCCAAGCTCCACTAGAGGATGTGGAAGTGTACATCCACCCTCTGCCCTGCACACCCGGCAGCAGGGGACAACGACGTCAGCCTTCCAGTTCACGCTTCAGCTTCCTTCACTGGCAAGAGAGGGTGCCCAGAGAGATGCTCTGAGGCACTGTTTGGGGAACAGGACCCTAAATTTCTGTTCAACTTAAACACACCTCAAATGAACTGAACCTTGCCCAAAATTTTTCCCATTTTTTTTAAAATAAATGGTCCAGATGGATTGCTAGAATATTCTGTTCTTTGTAAATATGAAACAAAAAAGGAAAAAAAAAAAAAGTCATCAAAAGGATACTGACAAGAATGCCAAATACTTTGTTTCTTCATTTTAAAAGCATGTAGTACCTACCTATTTGTCTGAAAGTCTTGGGGAACAGCTGGATTAATTTAATTGAATCAGTGAAAATCTTTTGGGAAATATGGGTGCTGCTAAGGAAACGAACAGAATGTGGAAAAAAAATCTCAACATTAAGTGACAAAAAAATACACTAAAGTTTCTTCTCTGTTGATGCATTGCCCTTCGCTTCAGAGATCGGAGGATGAAATACATTCCCAACATACATTATTAGCAGATCAAATTTAGTTTCTGCTATTACTTTCAAAGGATTTGGTGAATAGACAGTAGCATTAGTATTATCTAATCCTTCACTCAGACCTAGGACTCAAAGATTAACAGCTGCAGATTTTATAACATTTCTAATTCAGGGATAAATTGTATTTTCTTGAATTGGATGGGTAGGTAATGTCCTAAAGTTATTTAATTCTCAGGAACCATTGACTTTACAGGAACAGACTAGGAACTCATGACCATGAAAAATTGCTAATCGGATGAAATTAAATGAAAAAAATATCCCTAATGAGAAAAACAGGGTAAGAATCCCATCTCCAAGAAGGGACAGAGCTCTAAGTCACACATACATGGCTGCTGCAAGGCAACAGTCCTCTTTGTTTCTACTATGTTTCTATTATTCTCATCCGCTTTCATCACACCACATTATTTTGCCATGATGGCACAGCTTCCACAAAAGCATACCTCTACCATTTACCTGGTGATTAGGGCACATTAGAGGAAAACATGGTCAGAAAAGGGAAGAACTGAAGGAGGGAATTCTGTATGGGAGCAGATGGGATAGTGGAATGCAGCTAATTTTTAAATACCAAAGCACGAGTCCCATCTCTCATTCTGAAAGTCAGCAACCCTCACTTTTCAGGGGAAGCTTCCAAGTAACATATCCTGAACAGACAAGCACTTCTCCTGTAGTCTTAGGCAAGGTATCAAATGTAAGCTACATTTCTGTGTTCCACCTTTGGGCTAGGCTTCCCTCTTCGTATGCAGTTATCCAGTCTCATTTGAGATACCAAATTTTCCATGTTCAGAAAATAGGGGAATGTCAGCACTTCACATCTAGAATTCCACTCTGGATGCATTTAGGGGTGACATTGTTGCTATTTAAAAACCCTTTCTTAGCTATATCCCCAAAGAAGTGCATACTCTTCGGTTTATAAACCATATATGCTCTTCTTTCCATTTCACACACCTATGCTCGTAGCTCTCTTGTTACATCATGCCACCTTGATGTTAAGAATAAGTAGTCCACATTAAAAACATAAAAACATGTGACATTAATAAAATATAGTCAATTATGTCAGCATTTCTCAGGGAATAAATAGAATCATGGTAGAATAGTACATATATATATCTATAATTGTATATATAAATAATTACAGTAACATAAACATGTTACTTACTAACATGAACATGACAAGCCATTCAAGGTAGCAGTTACTGTTGCCACCACTACTGAAAGGAAAAAAACCACCAAAACTAACATTCAGAGGAGAAATGTTGCTTTGATCTTTTGGAAGAGCAAAGAGATTACTGATCGGAATCAGATCCCTGTCTACATGTTAGGTTTATGCGTAACTAGAGAAGACAATCCATTTCTTTACTTATACCCCTTTATTCTCCTGCAATGAATGGGGGGGGGGGGGGGGGGG
>NW_009258727.1:5199897-5204857 GCF_000687185.1 Egretta garzetta | reverse complement strand
TCCACATTCATCATTTCATTCTTTTACATTCTTTTATCTGCCAGTTATTTTTGCCCGTACAAATTCCTATCCACTGTTCTGCCATCTCTTCTCCAAACCACAAAACTTCAGGCAATGAGAAAGAGCAATGTAGTAAGATGTAGGGATAAGGATAAATCAAAATTTCTATTTTTCCTAATTCTTCCTTTCCCAGAATGACACTCACTCTTGCATTTCAGCCCTTACCTCATCTTCATTTCAATTTCCCAATCTGTCTAGCATTGCTTCTATTTTATTTATACCCGTCTTTCTTTTTTCTGCAGTGTACCTTGTTTTCTGTTGTAGATAAAAATAAACACATAGACCTAAACAAGTCTAAAAGTTATTTTCTTGACTACTGCTGCTACCCAGAGCACCTTTCTCTGGGCTTTCTGTATTTTACATTGCCTTTTCCATTTCTGTGCCTTTTGCTTCAAGTTGTGTTTCAACACCTTTGTTATGTGATCTGTTATAACCCTTCTCATAGTAGTTTGGTTTTGATCCCAAGCGCTAGTGACGAATACCTTTGTGGCAGATCAGGCTCTCAATTGAAGGAACCCCATGCCAGCATCTAATTGTAAGCTACAATAAAAGATGAGCTAAACCAAGCCTCATTTTCACATTGTCTACCCACCCAATTAGTGTATTTGCTCAGGATTACTCCATGTTTTGAGCAATAGGTAATAAGCAAGGCCTATCTTGTCTGTATGGACAGGAAGAAGAAAAAAGTAATCCTTCCCTTGGGTGGAAAGTTAAATGGTGTTAGGCATCTTCAAGAGGTATCAATACATATTTTGCTATCACATAACACCTGGCAGTAAGATTAGGCTACCCTAGAGTCTTCCACCTTTCTTATTTTGGCCACCCTTCCCCTGCATCTTAGAACACCCTCTGTGATTGAGCTTGTCCCCAGCCAAACAATCACAAAACCAGAAGTTTTCTACAGCCACGCTTTCGTCATGCTTTCACTCATACTGAAATGGGATGAGCAACGCAAGCATAAATCAGCTTTCATTTGACCACAGGAAATACATTTATTTTTTTTCCAAGCCTAGACTATGCTCTTCTACCATTTGAGGCCCTCAAGCAACCAGTTAAGCAACAGCTGACTGAGAAACCAGCCAGGCCACAAAGCATTTACAGAAAATTTCACCTCCAGGGTTAATTTCAGCTAACGCTCTCTCGGTCATGAAGCACTACTGAAACTGTCATAGGCAAAGGTTGCTTACCACATGACAGTTTAAGAACAGATTCTTTTCAATTTCGGTATAAAATAGCAAGTTCAAACGTTCAACTCTCAAACAGCACTGTGAGAACCAGGACACCGGTCTGATTCGGTTGGATCTTCCAGTGTTATGTTTCCAACTGTAGGATATGGGTGTCTCACAATGTTAAAAAACAGGCAGTTCCAATGTTCTGATCCTATACAACCCTTCCCTTGACAGGTCAATACATTTCTCAGCAAATATTTTAATTTTTAAGTAATTTTCTGAAATAATAATAAAAAATTTAATTACATTCATTTGAAAAAAGCTTGCCTAAGCACACATTTGAGGCAGACAAACTCATTTCACTTCATGCTAATTCTTGGATCTATATTAGAAAAAACACCCAAACACCCACCCTATGGTTTTTTGCTTTAAAATGAGGGGAAAACCCTATAAGACGACCAGATCTGGGGTACAAGATAACACAGACAATTTCCAACATAAATGCTAGTTATTAGGTGTCATGTAGAGTCAGGAGTTGCCATGGAATCCATTTGCTTCTAAACCAGCTCCTCCTGCTGGAATACTTTCTCATTATTATGTCTTTCAGTAGCACAAAAGGAGCTGGCTATACAAGAAATGTTATTTTAGGGTAAAGTTTCTACTATGTCTACAATCAGACATGAAATTAAAATCTAAATTTAAAGCTATATTTCTGTTCAAATGTAAAGCTACATTACTGCGGTCAGAAGAATGAAATCGTTGTAGACTTTTTATAGATTCAGTAAAGCAGGGAAAACAAATTATAGCTGAAGTCTTCCTTTCAGCTGTCTTCCCATGAGTGAAAATAAATGTCATATCTGATGTCTACTGTTTACATTTTCACTACCTTATTCTCCCACATTACACTTAACTTTTAACATTTTCATACTAGTTATTCTATGCAACAGCAGCCTCGTTACCAGCCTAATTACTAACGTTCTGGTATACAGAACAGTGTGTGCATGCTGGACACTGGGTTTATTAGGCCAATGAACTCACTTGTTGTGATGTCAGTTTCAATAGATGGCTTTTAGAAGAAGAAATGCTGTCGTGCCTTCTAACTCTTGACACGCCGATTACTGGGTTTCAAGTCTTTTGTATACAATGTACTGCAGCAAGACTGGAGGACAATACTGGAAAGTAACCAGCAATATTAGAAAACTATGTCAGTGATTTGCAGCTTGGCACGTTAATACTTATTATTAATATTATTGTTTATTATAGACATTGACTAGCATTGCATCTGGAAGCCCTAAACAGAAATAGGATCCTATTGTGATCAACACTGTATGGAGATAAACACAGCCCTTGCCTCCAAGAGCTTGTATTGTATGGTCCTAGTCTTGTAAACTGATCTGGGTAGATAGATTCTTGTGCCCCCGCGGAGTCCCCCAGCCCTCCAAGGCGGTGAGAACTTCCTGCCCAGCCCTCCTACGTGGGGAAGTGGAAAGCAAGCTCTAGATGCAGGGAGCCTGAGCCTTTCTAATCCGTTCCTCCCCACCCTGTAGCAGTTGAGCTATGCCCAGGCTTAGGCAAGTCCACCATCTTACCAAACTTCTGACCCTTATTTACTTCTCTCAAACTCAGAACTTTTCCTCCTGCCAGGAAATCAGAGAAAGCCCTTCCCTCCCCAGTCCTGTGTTTTCTAAGGTCCCATAACTGCAGGTAGACTTCTGCACCCATGGAGAGGTCTGTGGTACATCTCAGGAAACTCCCCAGAGTGCAACAGCTTCTGGGACAGGCACTACCCTTGGAAAAGCAAAAGAGCATAGACAAGCAGCCGAGAGAGCGAGAATCCTTTGCCCTGAAGGGAAACCAGAAGGGTCACTGGAGACCCACAATGAATAGAAGCAGCCCAGCACCAGTAAACAACAAGGGCTGGGCTGTTGGGACAGGACAGGGAGCCACAGGCCAAGCGTACCAGCCAGGCCAGCAGGGCAGGGGCCTCACCAGCCAAGGCCCACCCCACACTACCTGAGCAAGGAGAACAGGGCTGGCACGGGGATGGCAGCTGGGTTCAGGCCAGAGCCCAGGTCATCAGGCAAGTCCATAGCGGCAAGGCAGGTCCAAGGTCAAGCCAGGATCAGTCCAGGGATCAGGGTCCAGATGAACAGGGTCCCTAACCAGGTACAGGCATAGCTGCAGTGCTGCTGGAGCCAAGAACCCCTACAGCCTGGCTCAGGCAAGCACTGAGGGCAGAGGGTGTGGATGGACCTGCCAGGTGAGGCTAGTCAGGGCAATTAAGGCTTATTAGTGCACTCAGGGACCTGACACCCAGTCTTCTCCTCTCTGGCCAGTATGGCTGCTCTGACAAGTGGCTGGGTTAAGTTGTGCACCAGGAGCATTTTGTGCTAAAGCCGAAATTAAAACCAGACTCCAGTACATCCTAAGGTTTTGGCACGTTTCAAAACTGCAGCATCAGCATCACCAAGCTATTGCCAGGCCAAAGAAATGACAATTCCTTGTTCATCTACCAGCTAAATCTGAGAGGAATTACACAGGGTAAGGGAGCCCTGGGGCTTCCTCCCTCCAGCTGCAAGTAATGGGCACTCCTCAGGAGAGGCACTGCGGGGAAACTGTCCTTTTAATAGGCTCTAGCTTCAGCTAGCTACACCCAGCCGCGGCATTATGTAAATGGAGTCCCACCACCAGCGAAGAGCAGTCAGATTTCAGGGTTTAGGCAAAACATTTCAGCAGTGAGTCAAAACCTAAATAAAAAGATACTAATCGCGGGCATATGCCAAGCCTTTGGGAAACACCTCCGCCCCTCAGCAACAGATTTAGCATGGTCCGAAATAGGTTAAAAACTGGATTCGGGCTTAAAAGTACAGTGATCTTTCCCTGTGCCCCCTTCCGATGTGAGCAACCGATCCCACAGCGTCTTCCTCGGAGGCATCATCTCCTCCGTGTCACTTCTGAAGAAAACGGTCACCAGCTCAGTTCGTGCTGCGGTTGCCACAAGGCATCTCTCCACCACGCGGGGAACGCAGAGAGGAGAGTAGCGACAGGCTTGCAGGGCGCCCACGTAATTCAGAAACCGTTGAGTGATGGAGGGGTTGCTCCCAGCTTAGTACGCAACGCTCGTAAACTTAATTAGACTCATAACCACAAGCAGGTACGAGACAAAAACAAGTAAAGGCTCCTATTAAAATCCGTGCAGGGAACGCTCCCCACCTTGCCTTACAACAAACCTGTGAGCATCCCGAAACACACCAAGTGCAACGGGCACCAGCCCCGGAGCCGCCGGGCAGCCTCACACCCCACGTCCCTCCCTTTTGGTCTGCTCAAGTCTATTCTCCGAGGTGACGGGAGGCCGAAGGCAGCGTTTCGGTGCAGCAGAGGGGGGCGGTTCCTCTGGGTATTGATTTCATCTGAAACGGCACGTGTCGTGTCGAAGCAAAGTGTATCCTCGAGACGGGTTAAGCTGCTTTCCTCCGCCGAAGCAAAGCGGTGATACAAGCCTATCTGTGACCTCTTAACGATCAGGTTGATAGTAAGAACAGGCCGTGGAACGGATCCCACTATTTTAAGCATTACTCTTTGGGGTGCTGAAATTTAAACAGGCTTCTGCTGACAGATTTTCCCCCGACTAATGAAATAGCTTCTTTGCTAATGAAAGCCAGGCCTTGGGAAAGGAGATTTCGGTGATAGCCAGGGGCTGGAGGAAGCCTGAGGCGGCTCCAGCTCCGCCA
>NW_009258727.1:5197817-5198935 GCF_000687185.1 Egretta garzetta | reverse complement strand
GGCTGTGCGGCTGGGGGAGCCCAGGGCAGGTGAGGGGGGAGCCGGGAGCGCAGCGCCGACACGGCCCGGGCCGCTGGAGGAGAGAAACACACGATCGTGCAGCAGAAGGGAACACGGGAGCTGAGCAAGATGTCTGTGAAGGCACAGGGCGGGCAGGAAGCACTTTTTAAAGTTTGTCGTTTCTTCAAAGTTCGTTTCCAGTCCCGCATCCTTCCCCAGCCTCGCATCCCTTACAAGGGCATTTCAGCTCCGCTGGGACGTTCAGCGTACCCGGCTGCCTTGGGAAGGCAGAAGGCGAGAAAAACGTGCCTGGGGATAGTTGTTACTGACCATAAAGTAGATGTTTTTAACGTTTCTTTATATTTAGTTTATGTTTTCATTCGCTGCTCCACGCAACGGTGAGATAGCTTGACTTCCCATCATTAGCAAGAGTGTGTTCAATAAGATAAGGGCTAAAAGGTACTGACCTTTGGCTCCACTGGAAAAATGAATATAAATCATCTCGTTACATTTGTGCCAAAAACAACAAAATTGAAAGGAGCGCATGGTCAAGAGAAGTGGCCCCCGAAGCATCGCTTTAAAGAACCCCACGGATATATCGCCGAAAATTGTTTAAAAGAGTTACCGAAAATAACTAACCACCATGCTGGTGGTGGAGGACTCTAATGTGGCGGTGTTTCTGTGATTGCTGTTGGGAGAGGCGTTCGGAACCGCTTATATCCGAGAGCCGGTATCCAAGGGTCTGTTAACAGTTTCCTGTGTTTTGTTAGGGAACCGGCTTTCTCGTTGCCCTGCTCCCCTGAACATCCTAATAACATTAGCAAAAGAGCAGGAATAAAGTACCCGGAGCATGGCTCGAGTCTTGGAGGTTAAGATCTAGATCAGTTAAAACGCATTAATTGCTCCTGAATGGTCTCAGAGAGCATTTCGCCGTGTATATTTATGTCAATAAAGCCTTGATTAGGGCACGGATGGAAATTCACATCACACTCCAATTCACCAGGGTACCCGAGCGCGCGTGTCTGAAGTTACCGGGCTCTTAAAAAAAAAAAAAAAAAAAAAAAAAAAAAAAAAAAAAACAAAAAAAAACCAAAAAAAACCCAAAACACAGCCCGGGC
>NW_009258727.1:5195190-5196485 GCF_000687185.1 Egretta garzetta | reverse complement strand
GGGCTCGGCGCCCCTGAGCCCCCGGGCTCGGGCAGCGGGGAGAACCGGGGCGGCTGCTGACTCCCACCCGGGCGGCCGCTGCGGGGAAGCAACCGGGTCCCGGTGCACCGGGAAAGCGGGTTCTCTGCGAGCTGCTGTCCTCGCTGGGGCTGTGCGGGGTTTGTAAGGTGTTTCCCTGGTATAAATTAGCAGAAGTGTATCCGACTTATTTATTTATTTTTCCCAAACCGAGTGCGTTATAAAAGACATTCTCTGCGGCTCATGTTGACAAATAACTCGTGAGCTACCTGACAGCCTTAGTCCAGTTGTTGCCCATATGTCTAACTACCCTCGAAGAGACGTCAGTGCCGTTTAGCACGAGAATTACCTCAAATGAAAACCAGAAGGAAGATGGGGGGTTTTTTCCTCTCCCCCAAACCCACTTCACACCTGATGGCAGTAAGGCACAGGGAGGGTTTTTGAGAATGCAGTGTCACCTTCCCCCATAGCAGCCACCGCTTTACAGCGCGACGGGGAGGGGTGAGCTTTCCTTCCCCCCCCCCCCCCCCTTTTCTTTCTTTCTTTCTTTCTTTTTATTTTTTTATCCATACCTTCACTAAATGACTTGCCTTCGTGTTTGTTTAACAACGGGTCGCTTCGGTAAACAAGGCGATCAAAAGAACGTTTGAGACGACGTGGATCTATTTCTTTGCTGCTTGTAGACGCCTGGGCACCCAGAGGAGTTGCTGAACGCCTCTCCTTCCATCCTGCCTTTATTTACCCAAATGAACACAGGGACAAGCTTTTAACCGAGGGGAGATTTGAGGTGGTAAGCGGCGAACAGGCGCTCGGCGCTGGAAGCCTGGGCTTCGAGCTGCAGCCCTCCGCGGAGTAAAAGGGACGGGGTGTCTCAAAGGCTATTTATTTTTGTTGACATTTTCCTTCTTTCAGAAGCGAGACCGTTTCTTCTTCTTCCTCGAAGTACTCCGACGGTTGCCTTGCCGGTGCGATTTCATTTTAAACAATTATTTTAGCCGAACTCTCGCACCGACGGGGTTGGCAATGTTGTCAGGCGTCCCTTACGGTTGTAGGGAAGACTCTACAGCCCTTCTTGCCACCCCCTCCACCCCCAACCCCTACCCCGGGGGTCTCTCTGCTCTATCTGCTCTTTTTAGGAACCAGCAGTTGGAGCCACGTCTGTTTTGGTTTGGGTTGGTTTTTTTCTTTTTTTTTTGTTTTTCCCCGGGGGACTAGCGCGATTAGGAATAGTCCCGCTCCCTGAGAAAGAAAGAACCCCCCTCGCTCCACAGCCACTT
>NW_009258727.1:5191165-5193791 GCF_000687185.1 Egretta garzetta | reverse complement strand
TTATTACTTCTCGCGGCGGGGCTGCGGCGTTGTGTAGCGGCTCTCTCACCCCAGGACTGCTGTTGTCTTCACAGAGGCTCCCGGGGAGTCACCCAGCGCCCTGGGAGGCAGCCCACGGGCGGGCGTTTCGGGCCTCGGATTGACAGCGGATCACGGGAAGAAATGGGATTATTATGACCCTCTTCCGAGGAGCTATGCTGCCCGTCATGAGTAGGAAAAAAGGCCAGAAATACCTCGTTTGGTTGCTGTCTGGTGCTGCAAGCTTCTAGCTTTTTTTTTTTCCTGCAGTTGCTTGGAGTCTCTGAGCTGCACTGGATAAATGCCTTTCCCATCCGATTGACTCTGCTTTTCAGAATTTTTTTTTTATTTTTTTTTTTTAAGAACACTTCTCTGGTCTTCAATACTTGTTTGCATTTTACGCAACTGAACGGTTTCTCAGAGTAAAGGCCGCGCTCAGAATCACTGCCTGATGCTCCGGAGAGATGAATTGCAGCTGAAAGTTTCCCTTCCACCTTTGGATGAATCTCTGGAGTTTAAATTGTAGGAAGGAAGGGGGAAAAAAACACGATGAAAGAGAAGTCCAAAAATGCTGCCCGGACTAGACGGGAGAAAGAAAACAGTGAATTTTATGAACTGGCTAAATTACTACCCCTGCCCTCCGCTATCACCTCTCAGCTGGACAAGGCATCCATAATCAGACTCACCACCAGCTATTTAAAAATGAGGGTGGTTTTTCCAGAAGGTAGGTGGGAATGCTTATTTTATTCTCTTTCCATTCCGATCCAGGTGTCGCTTGTCGCTTTTACTTAAAAAGAAAGAAAAAAGAAAAAGAAAAAAGTAAATCGCATGGGGTGGTGTGCTCGGAGGCAGGGTGCTCTCTGCTGTCACTTTTCTCTGTCGTAAATACTTTCCCTTCGGATCCTATGACGGCTTTGCTTGGGGACTTAAGGTGCTTTTGTCAACACTTGAAGGCACTGAGCTCTGCTGCGTGCTCTGCTAAAGCAAACACGGGGTTTCTAATATATGTGTAAATATTTACATAAGTCTATGCAAAGTCCTAAAGGCTTAGTTCAAGTCTCGAGCAAAGGTGCGCTTTACAGGTACAGCACACGCGTGCGGGCGTGCTCACACGCACGCAGCCGAAATAAATGAGCCAAGCGCCCCAAATCGCATCATGAACGTGATGCTGGCTCGCTCCCGAGGATCATTAAGGCGGTTTGAGGGCGTTAATCGACCTGGGAAATTTTGAACAGGCGTTTTGTACCCGGACATACTCAATTCCCCTGCCCAGCCAACGCTGCAAACCCAGCGTCTGAGCCTGGGCCGGATTCTCCTCCGCGGTCAGGCGAGGCCAAAATTCGCGTTGACTTCCACGGCAGCAGGCACGGCCCCGCCTGCCTAGCAAAACCAGACTGAAGTGTCCTAAACTATTCCTGGCTTTTAAGTAGAATTAGGATTTAAAGCAACCATCTTGGGGCTCCTAGACTGGCTGCCAAGAAAAACAAACGGCACAGAAAGTTAAGAGAGTCGGAATAAAGTTCTCCAGTGTTCTCAGTCTATTGCTTTCATAACATGTGTGTGTGGGGGGGAAATCAAAAATACTCCACGAACCTTTTCTTTAGATCAACTCGATTCAGAGACAGTCTGCATGAAAGAAAAAGTAGTAAGAGGCTTCCCCCCCCCCCAACCTAAGAACAAAATTCACTGTATCTTTCGTTGAGAAACCTGTGTACAAGAAACAACGTAATACAGACGTGTCCCACTGTGATTTCCATAGCTATACCTCGAGTCGGTCAGTCTGTCGGTCTGTCTGTCTACTCTCTTTTAGAAATCAAGAGTGGGTGTACGGCCTGCTTTTGTTTTGCTTTGATTTTGGTTGGTTGGTCAGAGTTTTTTTTTAACCTGATTCATTCTGTGAACTCTCGGTCCTAATTCTACTTTTTAGACGTATATATGCAGTCGGGCAGTCATTTGGGCAGGTGGAAGTACCCTTCCACGGTTGCATCTGAACGCTTATACCTGGAGTCCACAGAAGTAATTTCCAATCTAGTGCATCTTGCAGTAGTTTCTGTAAACGGTGTGCTGTATGTCCGAGTCACTTAGAACCAAATAAGGGGCAAATGAAAGCTGTAACACCCGAAACCTTTAAAAAATAATAATAATAAAGGCCTTCGTGGAGCCGCTTTCCTCTCCTATGTGATCTGCCGCCTCGAAGGTGGCTATGCGGGGCAGTCCTCGGTTTCAAAGGAGGCCGAGTTGTCCTTTATACTGTCAGCGCATACTTTATAAAAATAAAGCTATTGCAAACTCTGATGCCTACGATGTTCCTAAAAGGATTATTAGCAATGATTTGTCAACTCCTGCGGTCTCAGTAGGCTACCTTTCTGCGTGATTTCGAGCGGGTCTCGTCAATTACGGGTGCCTATGCAGCGGGTTGTTTGATCAGAAGAAGCATATGGTGTTGCTTGTAGGCTGTGAGTAATCACGGGAAGAGAAGAATAGCTGATCCCCGTCCCTCGGCGGCAGCCCAGGATGTTTGAATGCCCCGGGGGACCGTGTGGCCAAGTGCGCCGGGGCCGGGGCCGGGGCCGCCCGCAGCAGATGCTAATTTGAGCGCGGAGGCGGA
>NW_009258727.1:5187943-5190769 GCF_000687185.1 Egretta garzetta | reverse complement strand
GCAGGGCGGGGAGGCGTGGGAGAGGGGGGTGATCCTGGTCTGCCGGTGCCCCCAGCCAAAAGCAGAGGCCATAGCTTCGCTGGGAAGGGAGGACAGGTAGCAGCAGCCAGGGAAACCAGGCACCCGAAGGAAAAGCCTTCCTGAAAGAAGGAGGCAGGGTAGGGATGTTGGATGGATTGACCGGGAGGCCAGTTTGCTTGTTTTCTCCCTGGGGAGGAAAGGGATACGAGCATCGGGAGAGACCCGGTGAGTTGACCAAAAGGGCCGGAGACGGGCAGCCGGAGGCTCGGGAGCATGGCGAAGTGTCATCTCGTACATTTAAAGACCTCTCGGAGGAGTCGGGGTGGAGAAGCGTTGCCCCTCCGTAAGAGCGAGAGGCAGCTCCGGCGTAACGCACCCCCCCTCTCCCCGGTCCGAGGGCGGATTTCCATCTGCCCGGAGAGCGCTTGCACGGGGGCCGGTTGTAAATAAGCACGCACGGGAAGATATACGCGCCTCACCGCCGGGCACACGCGGGGCTGGGGACAGGGAACAGGCGGAAAGGATCGGTCTGCCTTCGTCTGCATATTTTTACGTCTGAGAGGTTCCTGGAGAGAGCCGGGAGGTGGGTAGATTTCGGGTTCATTTTAGAAACAAGAGGGTTTTCTGGGAGTAAAATGCCCGGAGAGCCACACGCACACAATTGTCACGGCGTGGCTTCCGGCTCCCCCCCAGAAATCCAAACACAAAACCGGTGGCACCGAATAAACTCGATAAACCGAGAGAGAGGTTTTCCAACGAGCTCCTTCTCGGTAATGGCTGTGTAATTCTCACAAGCTGTTAAAACGCCTGGGTTGTTCCCTCTACCCCTGATTTCACTTTACCAGGTCTCCAGCAGATTAAAACTGTCAAGCGCGAAAAGCGTTCAGCGGCTTAGGTAGCATCACTGCAGTGCTAACGCTCCTCTGTCTCAGGAGGAGAGAGCCTATATAGTAGTATATAGTATAAAACTATATAGTAGTTTTCGGTGATCGGACAGCTTTTGGAAAGGCTGAAGAGCTGCTAAATCCGAGAGGATAAGGAAGATTTTTTCTTTTTTAAGGAGAAATTCACTCGTGACTTAATATTAATTTAAAAATAAAAATCCTAAAATTACATTTTAACATTAAACAAGTAACGTAGCCTCAAAAAATATCTGGAAAAATCTCCGGGATGTCGAGACTAAAAGAAATTTTCTTCAAAAAAGCTCCGGTCGCCATAACTAGAGGGGTAATTCTTCACTGACCCTCGCCAGTATCCAAAAGCAAAGGGAAAAGAAAAAAAAAAAAATCAAAACTACCGCCACCACCAAAAAAAACACCAAGCGGCGCAATAAATACATTTTTTGTTTGGTTTTGGGTTTGTTCGAGGTTTTGTTTTTCTTTTTTAGTTTAGGAATATTTTGAGGGTCCTCTTCTCCTTAGGCGAACAGAGAGGGAAAAGGAGGGTTTGCAATCTCCGTCCTATCGTTTAGGCGCGGAGAGGCGTTTGATTTCCGAGACAAAAGCAGAGGCTCCGTTTACATAAACTTTCGCCGAATCAGGATGGTTAACATTTCAATACTGAAACCCTTAATCTTGTTTTATTTTAAAGGGGGAAGAGATCAGCCAAAAAAAAAAAAAATCAGTTTCCCACGTGGATAGGTGATTTAATGCTGTTTTTCTTACTGCTAAGGGAAATGATTGAGCATTAGGTTTCAGTGTTTATTTTCTTACAGAAGTTTTTCTCATTTAAGCTGCAGTTTACTCTCCACGCTGCCTCTGTGTTTAATTCCAGTTTTGATGTGAACTTAAAATGTGAAGTGCAGAACTAAAGTACCAGCATGATCGTTGAAAAAGCAGATTTATGTGTTAGAAAGGATACTAAGTGAGATGAGTGGAGGAAAAAAATCATATTTTCTTTAGAAACACCCTCTCCCTTCATTCGACCGTTTTAATGTCGGAGGATATTTTTCAACTTGCATATAAATACCGCGTGTTCGCAAGTGCATTGGTGCAAACCGTTCCCTCCCCAATTTCTTCGGAATAAGGGCTCTTTGAATTGGCATCTTCTGTAGAGGCGAGTAAGTAGTTGGCGCTCGAAAATTTCCCTGATGCCCCCCCCCCTCCCCGCAATTTGGGCATGGTTCCGTTTGTTTGCATTTCAGAGCGCAATTCCGTTACCCCCCGTGTGCCAAAATGCCGGTATTTCTAGAGTGAATCAGTCCCGGCGTTATTTCCGCCACCGCTTTCTTAATCGGCTTGTTTGTTTAGTCAACAGGACTTTTCCTCCCTCTTATTATTATTATTATTATTATTTTTATAAAGAAAGCGGGATGCTGACTTATCTCTGCTTCACATGAACGCATATGATTTACCGAGATAATAAATCTTTGCAAAACCTTGCTAACGGCATCCGCAGGCAGTTGGAAATGAGCGGCATTTTTTTATTATTATTTTTTCTTTAACCATAGCTCATTCCGATTCATCCTAACCCTCCGACGGCGAACCGCTCCTTCACAGAAGCCTCATTTGGCCCAGATTTGGAGTTATCATTAACCACTGCCTGTTAAATCAACTGAGAAATCAGCCCTGTCGGGCGTTGGGCGATGGCAAAACGGAGCGCTGGCTGTTTAATTAAATGTTTAATCGAATCGAGCTAATTCCTCGACGCACCACCCAGGTGCCTTTTCGCTCGCCCGTGGCTGGGGCTCAGAGCTCCCCTCCCTGCGGCTCCCGGTGCCGTCAGTTGTCATTTTCCCCGGGCAGCGAGGGGAAACAACGGCCCTGAAGATGGGACCGAGCTGTCCTGCCTCCCTCTCCCCAGACA
>NW_009258727.1:5186720-5187163 GCF_000687185.1 Egretta garzetta | reverse complement strand
GTCCGGCAAATCAACACAAAGTCGATAAGGGCTTGCATCTTCTGACCCCCCCCCCCCCACCGTCCACCCCCGCCCCCCTTTGCTATTGCCAGACAAAGGAGGGGGTCGAGGTGGGTTCTGCGCTGCAGATGCTCGCAGAGGGACAAGGAACCCGGAGATCAGCCAGGGCCAAGGAGCTGCCCGGGCCTCCTGGAGTCTCATTTCCCCGCGCCTGCCTTCCTCCGCCTTTGCCTAGACCAAATTAGAAATGATTGAGGAATCTATTCCCCCTTCCGTGGGACAGAGGAGCTTCTTGCGACAATATCGCCACTGGGTAGGGACGAAACCCCCCCAACCCCTCCATTGGCTGCCGGCGTCAAGGCTTGCATCAATCAAAGCAGGAGGGGAAGGACAGGGCCAACGCAGCCCAACGCCTTGGGGGCAAGCAGCCGGCGCGGACAAGG
>NW_009258727.1:5184983-5186688 GCF_000687185.1 Egretta garzetta | reverse complement strand
GCCTAGCGCCGGGGGTGGGCACGGCCGGGGAGAAGGCATTTCACATGGACCCGCCGGCGTAGCTGGCCCGTGAAAGCGGCCGAGGTGCTGTTTGATGTGGAAAGCGCAGCGGTTTTCCATTGGGAAGCGCTGAGAGAAAGGATGAGTCAGCCCGCTCCCTCCGGGCGGGATCCGCACAGTCCCGGCACAGTTTCGGCGCAGTCCCGGCGCAGGCTGCTGGGTACCGAGACTGTTGCTCGCAAACCAAGCGAGAGCCTGGCAAAAATGCCTTGCTTTTTTTTCTTTTTTTTTTTCTTTTTTTCTTTTTTTCCCCCTTTTTTCTTCCCCTTTCTCCTGACGGTGGACGCTTTCTCGTGGCCCATATTGTTTATCTTCTTAGGGAAAATAATAAAAAAAAAATCGTCGAGTGGAGGGGATTGTTAGGTAGCAGCCTATAATCTATATTTTGTCAAGAGTATCAAATTTATTCCGAAAGAAAAGCTCGATCCATTTATTTTTTTGCTGCTTGAATAACACAGCTGGATGATGCCTTGGTCTTATGCTAGGCGGTGGCTCATCATTCATTCGCCAAGAACTGGCCTAAATGGTGCCTGTGGGATTAGGTCAATTTTAGTGGATCTACTTCGCCTCATTTGGTTACTAATTGGTTTCTTGTTTTATAAATCGAAATCTCATTTTCAGGAAATTACAAAACCCATGCAGCCAGTCCATTGAGGTAATCCGTGGGTCGGGGGTATTTAAATGGAAATGGTTCTACAATGCATCAAGTATTAAGCAACAGTAAAACTTCGCCTCTATTTCTAAATGAAACGTGAGCTCGCTAGCTCCTTAGATCCGTAAGAGATACATCCCTTCTAAGGCTGCTTATGTAAATATGATAAACCAGACCTTGGTGGGGGGAGGGGACGCAAGGAAGAAAGCAAATTTTATCTGCTAAGGTTAATGTGGCATATCTTGGAAGTCTTCCAAAATAGATTATGTTTTGCTTTGTCTTCGGCCACTTTAGCTGGGAAAATCCTTTGCCTAAAAACGGTTTAGTTATCCCTCCCCTCACAAAGCTGCTTGTTTCTGTTCCAAACCTATTATGCTGTTGCCTCTCCAAATTACAAGAGAATCTTTAGATCTTGTTTCCAAGCGTAATCCTGAAGCAAAAGGGAGAGCTGATTTCCTTGTTTTGTTTTAAATAGACAGTCAAAGGATTTGCAGAATTTTCTGCGGTAGGTCAAGTGCAAGAAATCAGTTCGCCCCCTCGATGAAAGGAAATTGGATGTTAAAGCGAGTAGACGGGAGGGGGGGGGGAATGAAAGGGAATATTAATGGAGAGGTTTTCTCGTATAATCTTTAAAAACAGTATCTAAGGGGCATCAGGAGAGCCCGTCCATTTGGGAGGGGCTGGGCTTGGCAATGCACAGAACCAGTCTCCGACTTGAAAGCGCTGAAACACCTAGGAAGCACAGAGAATCGTCTCATGTGACAGGATTGCAAAAAGCCGGCTCAGGTAGTCAAGTGAAAACGTTTAATTATAAACCATTAACAGACACAGCCCAGCAGCGCGGGGTTTCCACCTGAAACAGGGCGAGGAGTTCAGCGCCCCGGGAAGAGCCGCCTTCCCGGGGGGAGGCTGACCTGCGATGCCCATGAGCTGTTCATTAACCCGCCGGGGTCGGGTTCTTTTCCCTTTTAGAAGACGAATAATTAGGGCCGT
>NW_009258727.1:5183733-5184711 GCF_000687185.1 Egretta garzetta | reverse complement strand
AGCGAAGCCCAGGGACTCAGGAAAAAGTCCCTGGGTCCCCGTTAATCAGCGGGGAGGCATTAATGGGAAGGAGCCTGTTTCCGTCTGGCACCCTGGTACGCGCTGGGGCTGCGGGACGCGGGCCAGGCCGGAGGGATGCTCCTGCCTTTGCAGGGCCGTGGAGTTAGGGAGGAAGGGAGAAGGGTAGGAACGGTGAGGAGACGAGTTGGCGTGAAGAGGTGGACGAGGAAGGAAGGAAGAGGGGGGGGGGGAGAAGAGAGGGGAAGGCGGGGACGAGAGGGACGCACCGCTCCGGCGACGGGGAGGGCGGGCAGGGCGGGCTGGGGCTGCCGTGGGGTGCCCGGTTCGAAGAGGCGGAGGGAATCGTTAGCTTCTGTTGAGACCGGCGAACACCTGGGTGAAGCCGGTCAATAGCGAGGGGCGCCCGCCGCCGCCTGCTGTCGCCACCCCGCCTGTTTGCCTCGAAATAGCCGGGAAACGGGGTCTTGCCTTCCCCGAGCCCGCCCTGCGGGAGGGAGACCTCGCCGGCTCGGCTCTCGCCTCCCCCGGGCGATCCGCACCCCAGCCATCAATCAGGCTTTGTATTATTTTTTTTTCCTCCCTTTTACTTTGTCTTAGCCTCTGTGCGTGTCAGGCTGAGCCTTGTTTCATGGCGTAAGCGTGAAAGGTTTTAACTGCCCTGTTTAAATTATTTCAGCAACAACACTGTGAAAAGGCATCGCCCGTAAAGAGTTTTACGCCGGTGGAGTGACTTCCATCTGGCTTTTATTCTTCCTCGCTTTGCATAGGGGAAAACAAGCGGCGTCTGAAACATTAGGCAGGTCCGGAGGGATTAATTTCTGGAGGGGGCTGTTCGCAGGCAGATCATCCCTTCTGCAGAGAATCCCATCCCGCCGGCCAGAGCGGCGGGGAGAAGGGATGGTGGGGAGGGGGGTGAAGCCCGGGGTCCCGGCTTCGCGGGGCAGGAGGGAGGACGGT
>NW_009258727.1:5181503-5183628 GCF_000687185.1 Egretta garzetta | reverse complement strand
CGCTGAAGAGGAAAGGGTTTTAACAGAGGGGTCGGGGGGGAGGGAGGGCAGATGGAGGAGTCGCACCCAGTCGCTCCCCTCTCCCTTCCCCAAACGGGTAATCACAAACCTTCAGGGTGGGAGGGCGGTGGCCCCGGAGAGAGTGGGGCAGGAGGGCACAGATCAGACTGGGAAGTGGTCTCTGGCGAGCAGGGGGTCTGAGCCCGTCCTTACCGCTCCCCCTCCACAGCCTGCTGGCTAATGAACCGGCAGGCTGCGGCCGAGCTCTGGCTTCTGCAGGAGCAGGAACCACGGGCGGGCACGGCTCAGCACCACTCAGCACCGCTGGCAGGGCCGGTGCCCATCGCCGGCCTGGCCGCCGCCGAGGGGTTTCGCTTCCCAGACCCCGCCGTGCCACCTTAACCGCATCCTTTTCTCGACTCCAGAAGCTTCCCCCCGCACACCCCTTCCTTTCCTTCGGCACAGCTCTCCGTGTTGTCCAGGATGCCTTGGGTGGCGTTAGGAGAAGAAAGGCGCTTTCCCTGAAGTTCAAGGAGACAGTTCCCGGTAGCCTAAGGCAGCACTAAAAAGCCCTTTTATCGGGCACGCTATTTCGGCTTAGGTCTTAGGAATGAACTTCACAGTTAACTCAGAATAGTTTTTTTGGTATTTTTCTCTCACGGGAGTTAGGTCTTTGAAAAAAAAAATCCGCAAAAGAGGCTTCTCTGTGCAAGGAAACCAACGTCTAGTTTTCCAAAGATTATACATATATGTGTATTAATGCGAATACAAGAAAAAAAAAATCCTCTCCAGCAGGCCAACACGAGTAAATTTTTTGTCTCCTCACCTTACTTTTTTTGTGTGTCTTAAATAAACAGGACTTGGAGAAGCCTGGGGCCACTCTAGCCGAACCAGCCCGTTGGACAATGTTGGAAGGGAACTGGGATCCCATCTTTTGCAGGTACTGGTCTGGAAACGACAGCCATGCGGTATTAATGATTAAAGAAATCATTCCCTCTTCTGAGCCTTTAATTGCCCCCGTGGCTAATTTTTAACTGTTCATGTGTTTAATAAAACAAAACAAAACAAAAAAAAAAGGTGGTGGTGGTGGAACTTCAGATGTAGGAACCGTCGCGGTTGAATGTCATGCGCTGTAACAGGGCCGTAGTTTGCTACCGCTGGGCCCTTCGCCCCAGCTCTGGCCAGCACAGGGACTGCCAGTGTACCCCGGTGTGTCTTCTGGGCCCGGAGCCCAGGAGCATGATTTTTCCCCAAATTATTCACAAGGTGGCAAGTCCTGGCAATGCGCTGAACCTCAGGGTGGTGTAGAGGCAGGGAGAGGCTCTGGAGACGAGGTGGAGGAGGCTGTCCTGGAGAGAAGGGCTCAGCGGGCACAGAAATTAGTGTAGGCACAGATCAGGTAGGACACATGTGAAAACTCACCGCAGACTGAAATACTAAAGAAGGTTACCATCACTGCGCATTTTTGGTAGGATTGCATGTCCTTTTGGGGCCTGTTCGGCCCTCAGCACACCCAGAAGTCCCACCTATGTCTGCTGAAACGTTCCTGACAAATTGTCTCGTCCCTTATTTTTACTGCAGAGAGTTTCAGATCCTCCTCGCTTGCTTAAAGTCTCCTTAGCAAATATCCAAGTGCAACCCCCCCAGCGACATCTGAAATGGGATAGAAGTATTCAGGATTTCTGGGATGGACATATTAATCACCAGGTAGCCAGGACCTCTTCTTAGACAAATCCCAGGCACTTTGCATTATTTTTGAGCTTGGCCCCTCTGAGAACTGGGTTGTATCTCGGGGGTCCAGGAACTTTAGAGGGATTCCAGGACCTGCCCCTTCCCTTCCAACTTTTTGAATAATCAGAGCCTGTGGAGGGATGCCTGCTTGCTAAAATAGATCTGAGGGACAGATACTTCATGGATCTATCTGTCTTCATGGGTGGACCTATCTGTCTATCTGTCGATGTATTTATACTTCCCACCCCTCAACCGTTTTCTGCAGACGTTGGACGGTTTCATATTTGTCGTGGCTCCGGATGGCAAGATCATGTACATCTCGGAAACTGCCTCGGTGCACCTGGGCTTGTCGCAGGTACGCTGGGGGGGCTGCTGGCCCCCGCGCCTGCCTGCC